>NC_056662.1:128566597-128869764 GCF_018350195.1 Panthera tigris
TATGAAACTAAATAAATAAACTTAAAAAAAATAAACCATTATTTTTATCTTCCCTTTTATTTCATTGCCCTGTGGACTCAGCTTGAAGTTCCAGTAGTCCACAAATAAATGAGTCACAGTCCAGCGTGATTTTACTTATGTTCATTTAGCCTACGTGACAAGGAAAAAATATATACAATGTTCAGTGATGTAGGCAAGAGTGGGTATGATTTGAGAGGGGATGTAGACTTTTTTTGTTCTTGCAATCAAAGAGAAAATATTAAGTCAGTTTGGAATCTTGAACACATGAGAACCCAAGAACAATCAGGCAGTAGGTTCAGTGGAGAATGGGACATTACCAGCCTCTCTCTTATTTGACAAATATTTGTTGGACCTACACTCTGTGCTAGACATGGATTGATTATAGAGGGGTAAAATACATACTGAAGTTACCTAGAGTTCACAGAGGGATTCAGATAAGAAAACAAGGTCCAGGGTATAGGGAGGTGCAAAGAAAGGTATGATCCATTTTACCTGGGAGTGAGTTAGGAGGTTAGGAAAGACTTCACAGAGGAAGTGATAATTTCACTCTTGAAAGATATATAAGAATCTGCTCAACAGTCAAGGGGAGGGAGAGCTACCCAGAGAAAGGAGAACCATGAACAAAAATATGAGGACTTGTGAATGCCTATCAGGTGTTTAGATAATGTAAGTAAACTTCCAATTGATATCCGTCCCTCCCCCATGATAAGATATGACTGAAAATTTAAATGACCTTCCCTTTTGGACACTTAGCAATTTTACAAATTTCTAATGACTCTTGGATTCTCACCTCTCTTCTACGCTCTCTTCTCTAGCATATTTTTAGAGTAGTTAAAGTTTCTCATATCTGTTTGCCTTTTATGTGTCCATTGGTTCTATTTGTGTGCAGTCTTCTTAAGTTGTTAGGAAATTATTTTTCTTCCTCATTTGTACTGTGCTATAGGCTTAGGAAAAGCAAGCCATTACATTGAAACCAAAACACCAGTAGTCAGACAGGAAAGAAAGCAGTAATAAAGTTAAGAGAATCATGTTCATGGACAACAACATCCAAAGTTATTGGAAATGGGTTGTAAAACAAAAGTAGGCTTAGTGATAATGGAGTTCATTATCACGTGAATATGAAAGATAATAAAGAGTGATTAGAGTAGGAACTATGAGTTTTTATGAAGGTATTTCCTTTAATCTGCCTGGGTGTATCCTCTGTTTTTAGAACAATGGGTATGGCAAAGTCAGCATCAGCATGTATTTCTTGGACAACTGAATTAATGAGGGACATTTGCGGTGCAAACTGTAAATGCAACAGTATATATTTTTATAATTGCAAAAGAAGTATTTTCATAACATGTTTGCATGTACAGCAAATATAAGTTAATGAACAAAATCATTGGCCTTATGTGTATTTGAGTTTTATTTCAGTAGATTGCTGGCTATGTCCATATTATCAATAAGTAGTAAACAGGTGGATCATAACAGAGCCATTACTGATATAAGACTATAATATTTCATGAGTGTTTTACTGTAATGATTATTACTAATTGTAAAGGTTGTGTTTTCTTGAAAGTTGGGATTTGTTTTAAACAAAAATTTAGTCAAGATGCAATAAGTACTGTATGAATCTGTTCACCTTTTCTAGATGCAATTAAATGTTTAGAAACCTCTAGAAGAATACAGTCCAAATTCTTAGCAGTAGTTTCCACCAGGGAGAAGTGGGGGATTGGGAAGCACATAGAATGAAATGATTGTTCACTTTATATTCTCTAGTGTAAGATTAACTTTTACACTCTTGCAATTACAGTTCCATATAAAAGATAGGCTTATAAATGAAAACCAAGGCTGGTTATTTGCAAAGAGTCATTAAATAGACAATTCTTTTGTCAGTCTGATGAAAGAGGAAAAAAGGAAAATAGAGTGAAAATTGTTGTAAGAAATAACAAATATAATCACAGGAACATGATGTATTCCAAAAATTTGTGACAGAACACTTTGTGCCATGCATGTAAATAATTTTTAAAATCATAATAAAGTGTAAGATTGTCATGAAAATATAAAATTTGATTCCAGAAGAGATAGAAAACCTAAATAGACCAATAACCATTTAGAAGATGAAAAAATAAAGGCCGTTAGAGACTTAACACACAAAGGGAAATGAGGCTCAGAGTATTTCACTAGGAACTTATTTATTAACCTAATTATGGCTAGACAGTTTATAAGTTATTTCGATTATTAATCAGCATAAGAGACGTGATCTACTTTCCAGTGGAACTTTAGCATTTGTTCTATGAACGGGGCAAAATCATTAAAAAAAAACAAAAAAAACAAAACAAAAAAAACCCACATATTGATCACTCATTGAAAAGTGAAAACTACAGACAAATTTTATTCTAGAATATAGATACAAAGATCCAAAAATATTATCAAGAATTGCCTATGTAAAACACACCATGATTAAATTTGTTCAATAAAGAATAAATTCTTTACTTCAAAATGTGAAAGCAGAAAATATAGTCACAATATATGTAAGAAGTCATTTGATAATATTCAAAACCAATTTACAAAAAAATTTAAATCCTTAAAAATTAAGAGTAAGAAAAACTGCCTCACCTGATAAAGACCATCTCTCATAATACTATAGGAATTTATAATTAGCAGTAAAAGTTGACTGCCATATCTGCTACTCTGTACTTAATATTTCACTGGAGAACTTAATTAAAGTACAGGTAAAGAAAAGAAGTAGGAAGCATAAATAATGGTAAGGATTTGTGGACCTGCTGTGAATTGCAGGCAATGTAATTTTCTACACCTAAAATTCAAAATAATCAAATAGAAACTTTTAGGACTAATAATCAGATTCCCTAATTTGGCAGTATACAAATCAGTTATACAATTCAACAGTCTTTCTTTAACATAGTAGCATTAAAGAAATTAAAAAATATCAATGAAAGATGATTATCACCATAATAACAGCAACCATTGCAAAATACCTCGGAATAAACCTAATAAGAAATACAGAGGGGTTTAAATTACTTACAAATCTTTACTTAAGGGGAGCAAAGAACAGTAAATGAAAGGATGAACATACTGGGTTCCTGAATGAGAATATTGAATATATTAAATAAGTCTTCATAAAAGTGTCATACAAACCCTGATATAATCCCAGTTAAAATAAAACAAATTGTAATAGAGTTTGAGAAGCTTATTTTAAAAATTATATGAAAAATTAATAGATTATAAATGCAAAGGAAATTTTGAAAGAAAAAGGGAAGGGATTTGCCTTAACAGGATTTTAAATAGACCAAAAGTTAGGTTAATTATAATAGTTAATAGTTAGGTTAATTAAAAATAGGGGCACCTGGGTGGCTCAGTCTGTTAAACGTCTGACTTTGGCTCAGGTCATGATCTCATGGGTCGTGAGTTCAAGCCCTGCGTCGGGCTCTGTGCTGACAGCTGAGAGCCTGGAGCCTGCTTCGGATTCTGTGTTTCCAATTCTCTCTCTGCCCCTCCCCTGCTCATGCTCTGTGTGTCTCTCTCTCAAGAATAAGTAAACATTAAAAATGAATGTAAAAGCATATATAAATAATCATATATTTAAGTAAAGACAATAGACAATCGTGTGTAAAATAAAGTTGGTATTTCAAATCTGTGGGGAAAGGACTCCCTATTTAGTAAGTTACTTAATAAACCATAAAGATATATTCTTTCCTCACACCAAAAACTAAATAATATCAGATAGATTGATGAGATATCTATAAAAACAACAAATAAACAAAACCAGATCTCTTGGAATTAGGGAAATATGTAACATTACTTTTATAATTTTGGAATGGAAAAGGTATCCCTATGTGAGACATAAGGCCAGAATCTATCAAGGAAAAGGAAAACACATGATGTTATATAAAAAAAAGAAAGCTTTTATATAACAAATGACATGTTATGAAAGTTAAAATACTAGTAAACAACTGGACAAAAATATTTGCCATATATTTAACAAGAAAGGATTAATATCTGGAATAAAGAAGCTTAAACAAATTGGTATGTTTAAAAAAAAAAAACTAATGGAAAAATGGGCAAATGATATGAACAGGAAATTCCCAGAAGAAAGAAAAAAGAATGCAAACATGAAAAATAGTCAATTTCTGTGATTAAAAAAATCTAAGTTAAAAAATGTGAAATATTTATGGAACATCATATTTTGTCCACCTGCTTCATAAGAAAAAACATTAAAATATCATGTGTTGATAAAGGTATCAAAATGTGACTTATTACCAATTGTTTGTAGTAGTCTTAATGAGTGAATTCTATTTGGAAGTTCAGTTGTCACTAGGTGCGATTTGCCCACCAATTTACCAGGAGACCCGAAAAGGCAGCCAGTTTTTAGGAGGAGCTCATATGGGAGAATGACCCTCTAGCTGATTTTAGCTGCTGCAGAACTGGTCACACACTTTTGCTTTTGTGAGCCTGCATATCCAATATGCAGACTAGGAAGCTGCCTGTATCTGTGACAAGCCTTTGGAGGTTGAATTATAGCAAAGTCTCCTAGGGTTTTGCAGTAAAGTTATAACTTCTTGGACAAATCATTGCTTTCCTTTTCAAAGTAACACTTGGACTCCTATTTGGCCTTGGTAGAGCCTAGATTAGGTTCCGGCAAACTATGCTCCCTGCCCCCGCAAGCCATTCCGGCCTGTTTCTGTATAAAGTTAAGAGTTAAGAGTGGTTTTGTATCTTTATAAAGGATTGGACAAAAATAAAAAGCAGAATAATATTTTGTGACATGTTAAATTACATGAAATTCAAATATCAGTGTCCATAAAGAAGGTTTTATTAGAATACAATTATACTCACTTGCTTACCTGCCGTCTGTGGCTGCTTTCACTTGCCACAGAAGAGTTAACTTGAGGCTACAGACTGTATGGCCCACAAAACCTAAAATATATACGATGTGGCCCCTTACAGAAGATGTCTGCCAACTCCTTGACTAAATGCTTGGTTATGGGCCATGAGGCAACTATGCCCAGGCTAACTAGGCTAACTAGACTTCCCATCATGTCTTGGGTGTTATCTCATTCACCTTGGCATAAAATTGGGAGTTCATAGAAGCACTCTCCGTTATCAACTGGAAGTGTGCTTACAGAAATGGGATCACACAGGTTCTGATTTTGCAAGTAAATCGCATGAACTCTTTCATATTTCCAATGTTCTGTGTATCTGCCGAGTGTCTCCCTCCAGCTCACAATTATGGCCTTCTGGCAAGTTAACCGTAAATTCCTAATTAAGAAGGGAAATAAGTCAAGTCTGGTTTACGCATGGCTCTGCACAAATGACTGGTATAACCAGAAATGGACTGTGGGAGCGTTTTAACCTCATTCAGGGAAGACAGAGAAAAGAGGGGAGAGAGATTCTCCCCACTGAGAACATTGGAAGAATATCTCAATATTCACTTTTCTTCAAGAAGAGATGGTATGAAGTCATAACCCACAGCCATTAATCGACAATGGCTAATCATCTGACCAGTAGATATATGGATAAATAGGCTTAAAATGTAAGAAAACGTATGTCCCATATGAATGCTGATCAAAACCAAAATAAAACTAACCAACCAACAAAACAACAAACATTCTGGAAGGGAATTCACCATCCCTATGGAATAGATGTGAGTTATCCTCATTCTCCAGCCACCCAAGTGGTTTACCAGTGGGTTCAACTAAGTGGCCATAGTAGCAGGCATGGTGACTGTTTATGTGCCCATAATTTTACCTCATAAACACAGAGTTATCTTTTTCCACTGCTGAGTGCCCAGCCTTTCATTAGCACCAATCTATCCTGAGCCCCAGGTAGTCTATTATATTCTTGCAGGACTAGTCAGCTACCTAGCAGCAGACTGATGGTATTTGACCCCAATCATGGAAGAGTTGGTTCTCACTGAATAAACATTTAACTGTCTTTTGATTTGCTTTCCCTAGTTCCCATGTTTCTAACAATACTATAATTCAAGGATCTACTGAATGCCTTTTGTACCATCATGGTCTCCCATACATGGTAAATTATATAAAATTTTTTCAACAAATTTATGGTAAAAAAAAAGATGTTGAGTGAAAGCATTATTAAACCCATCATCCTGAAGGGCCTGATATTGTATAATTGTGGAATGGGATATTAAATATAAGCTACAGTGCTAGCCGGAAAAACAGTTTACCTTCTAGATACAGTGTATGTTCTAAATTAGTCCTTAATATGTGGTGCTGATTCTTCCATAGCTATAAACTATGGAGCGGGTAAGTAAGAGGTGATTTTGAGAATGGCAGCTTTCATAATTCCTTCTAATCAACCATTTGCATACTTTTTGCTTCCCATCCTTGCTACTCTTGCTTCTATTGGTTTACAGATTTTAGTATCAAGGGAAGAAAGCTTCACCAGGGGATCCAATAACAGTTCCAATGGTTCTTACAGACTGTGTCAGGATCTCTTCATCACTAAGAAAACAAGCTAAAACAGGGGTTATCGCTATTGACTAGGGTGATTGAATCTAGCTCTCTAGGGAAAATAGAGTTGTTGCTAATGAATGGCGGGTAACAGAGTATGCACAGTACAGAGATTCCCCAGAGATTCCCCAGAACACTGAATATCTCTTAGTATTACTAGGAGTTAGGACCCTAAATATTCAGAGCCATTAGGCATAAAGGTTTGAGTAACTAAACTGCAGATTGCCTTTAAAGAACCAAGATACTGGCTGAACTTGAAAAACATAAAGTATATGAAAAGTTACCAACATCAATAACAAGATAGTGAACAGTTGCACATCTAAATACTGTAGCATATACTTACATTTCCTTTCCTTATGGGTTAATTGCATAAGTATATACTTTAGTTTCTTCTTTTTCCTTCACCTTCTCCCAACTATTTGATGAAGCATATGAAGGTGCTTCATTGGAAAAATGACAAAGAACTACCTATAGGAGAAATAGATATCGCCGGGGTACATTGAACCTGTAGCTGGGTGATATTATAACTGATGATATTTTTGAAATGTCTTCCCTTGTGGAGTAATTTTGTCAAGGGGTAAATATATTTTTAAGTTGCAGATTAGAAAGAAGTTTGTGTTTGGATCTTGTTTGCCAAAGAGCTGAACAATGTCGAGCTTTGTCAATTTAACTGCTTGGCAACAAACGCCTTTAGAGCTCTAACTAGATGGGAGTCGGAAGCTGAAAGGGGAGGGTTCCACTCCCTGCCTCCAGACAGCATGGGTGCATGACTAAACGACAGTCAATTACTTGCCCCCACACAGGAAGTTGACTATTGCAAGAATGAGACACAGGTGGAGTTAGTCTAGCAGAGGTTATCTTTAGCGGCCACAGCGGAGTCAAGAATTCAGTGATGAGATCGTGAGCGTCCAGAGGCAGCAAGTGCTGTTATCTGGGGAATGACCTGGTTCTACTTTTCCTCCCTTGGTTGATGTGGGAGCCTGCCATGACAGACCTCTAGTCAATTTTATGAGTGACCCGATTCCCTTTCAATGAATTTATTTTTGTTTATATTAACCTGTATATTGTTTGATCATATCCTGTTATCAAGATTTCTGCCTCATTCAGTGGATCTGGTTACAAGAGTCTGAAATTGACAAGCGTATAGAAACATACAGAAGACCAGGGACGTTGCCAGTAGCAATTAGAATGGGTCCAGCATTTTATGATACAGAAAGCATCCTCACGTTGATTGTATCTGATCGTTCCTTTACCCAGTGGTTTTCAAAGTATGGTCCCTGGGGATCCATTTTCAATGGGTGTATAAGGTCAAAACTATTTTCATAACAGCACTGAGAAATCACTTGCCTTTTTCTCCATGTTGGCATTTACTGGTAGAGCAAAGGCAATGGCGGGTAAAGTTGTTGGCACCCTCGCCGGAATCAAGGCCGTGGCCCAAAACTATTCTAGTAGTTCTTGTCATTTTCACCCCCAGGCACTCTCAACAACAAACAATTTTGCCTAAGACTTCCTTTAATTAAATGGTAAGAAATATTACTTTTATTAAAATCTAACCTCTGAGTACATAGCCATTTAATACTGTGTGATCATATAAAACTCAGGTTCCTAAGGTTTCTCCACTAGTGGCCCAGGGCTGTTGTTTTTTATGTTTGTTTTGTTTTGGTTTGGTTTTTGTTTCTTGTTTTTTTGGTTTTTTTTTTATGGTGGCCCTTAGATCAAAATAAACAAAACTACCAGTTCTATTCACTAAGTAAGTATGCCCAAACAGTTTAGTTTTAATACATCAACTGAAAAAAAGCAGTAATGTTATGTCATTCATAAATGTCAAATACTTACTAATGGGATATACCTGTTGTTCACTCTACCAGTTGTTCAAACCTTGGAGTCACACTGGCCGTCACCCTTCTTTCCTGTTGTATGTAGTGTTTTGCTCAATATCCAATAGATGTTGCCGTGTCAGCCTTGAAAAATATCTGTGGAGCTTGTCTGAGTTATTGGTGGTGTATTAGAGCCTCAGCATGCAGTTTGGAAAATGTGGGTAAAAACTGTATCTGATGGGGGTGCCTGGGTGGCTCATTCAGTTTAGCATCTGAATCTTGACTTTGGCTCAGGTCACACTCTCACAGTTTGTGAGTTTGAGTATCAACAGCAGACGCAGAACCTGCTTGGGATTCTGTCTCCCTCTCTCTCTTCCCCTCCCTCGTTTGCTCTTTCTCTCAAAATAAATAAAAATAAACTTAAAAACTTCTATCTGCTGCACATCAAGTACAATGGTTGTCTCAAGGAAAAACACTGGCACGATTGTTTGAGGGGTGAGTTGAACTAGCCACTTTCCTCATGGAACACCCATTTGTACTTGAAAGAACAGGCAGGCAGTGGCTGTTCGGGCTTGGGTACTTGGCAGATATTTTCTCCAAGATGAATAAAGTGAGCTTGTTACATTAAGGGCGATAATTGATGGTATTCTTGGCCAAGGATAAAATTCATGTTTTCAGATAAATATTAGTATTGTAAAACTTGTATCTACCATCGTGAGTTTGGAAGCTTTTCCTTATTTAAAGACTCTTCTAATGAAATCTGTAGTGATATTAATGAGTGTGATTTTTAAAAAATTTTTAATGTTGATTTATTTTTGAGAGAGAGAGGCAGACAAAGTGTGGTCAGGGGAGGGGCAGAGAGAGAGGAAGATACAGAATCCGAAGCAGGCTTCAGGCTCTGAGCTGTCAGCACAGAGCCCAGTGCAGGGCTCGAACCCATGAACTGTGAGATCATAACCTGAGCTGAAGTCGGACGCTTAACTGACTGAGCCACCCAGGCCCCCAACAAGTGTGATTTTTTTAACATTGTATGTTGGAATGTGTCAACATTTTGAAAATCTGCATAGTATCATGAACTGATATTTTCCAAAATGATCAGTGTGGCAAAAAATGTGCGAGCACAAATCTATTCAAGTGCAGATAACTAGATTTTAACTCCTCAGATTATAAAAAGTTCATTGATGTGGTTTCAGATTCCACATGGTAACCAACCTTTAAGCAGCTGCCGCTCTTCCAATTTTAGTGTAGAATAAAAGCAGAATGTCCATAATTATCTGAAAAGGCTATTTAAACACTCCACCCTTTTCCAACTATATGTCTGGAGAGGCCAAATTTTCTTCATGTATTTCAACCAAAGAAACATATTGCAGCAGATTGAATGCAGAAGCAAATATGAGAATTCAGTTGTCTTTTCTTAAGCCAGGAATTAAAAAGATTATTTCAAAATGTAAAATAATGGTACTTTTCTCTCATTAAGTTTTTTGAAATATAGTTATGTCCACAAAAATGCTTATGGTAACATGTAATGGAATTCTTATTTATAAAGGAATTAATATATATTCTTTAAATTTTTTTTTGTTTTGACTTCTAATATTAAGGAATAAAATCCTTATTTAAAGAAATTAAAAGCTATTTGAGGTCAACAAGATTTTAAGTTTCCTGAGAACAAATATTTGAGAACCCACTGCCTTAGCCTTTCAGATTATGCAGAGGAATGTTCACTGCAGATGAGGAGATTATGCTCATCAAGGTTAAAAGGGCATACTCAAGGTCACAGAGTTGGCCAGTAATAATATCAGAATGTGAATTTATGCTGTTTCTGTGGTTTTGTTTCTTGTACGGTTTAGGAAAAGTGAAAGCTTAATCATACAAAAATAGGACAAGGGCCCATTTAGAGAAACACAAAACAAGGCCAGCATGGATGTAGTAGTAAGAGCTACTTATTACTGAGTCATTGACCTTGAACTCTTAATATATTATTTATCCAAACAGTTTAAGGTGGAAGCCAAAAAGCTTGAGTTCTGTGATTATATATCTAGAGGAGAAAATAGAGCTAAACCCAGTCTTTCAAGGGTAGGTAAAATCTTTTCAGAACAAGGATATGACCTGGGACCCTGAAATGACAGCAAACAGGCATACTCTCAAAGAACTCATTCCCTATTTGAGAATAGCAAAGTGAAGGAGATATATATTTGTCTGAAAGGCTGCCCTTTGGCAACATTTGAACTGCAATAAAGCCAAAGTCTGTCCTCTTGCTTTTTGAGTGTCTGGAAGGGCCATTCCAGAAAAGTCTTCGGTATGTGTAAAAAAGTGATGGGTCATTTCAGGACATCATTTCTGGTCAGAGAAGTCACTGGTAGGGGGCTCTTCTCTTCAGGGCTTTCTCCTTGTTAACTACTAAATCATAAAAATCCTCTTCTTAACATTGTTTTTTAAATTATTGTTGTTTTGAATATTTGAAGAGATGGACAAAGAGAGGTTTGCAGGAACAACATTGGCAAACGGATTCATAAGCCAGAGTCCTTCTAGCTTCCAGGATAGAAGACAATTCTCTAGGCTGGGCTCCTATAAACGAGACTGGGTTTTGTTCTTTGCTGGACGTAGCAGGGAGGACAGAGCCCTGGCAGGTTTTCTGGGGCTGTCCTATTATTGAAAAATCAATAGCTACACAAGATGGGGCATTAGGCCACATTATGGAGCCTAAATTACAAATACCCTTTAATGTCTATGGAATCATGGCTATTACTAGGCAATCGATCTTAGCTTTATTACCTCTCTCACTCTCTGTTATACATAAACATAGCAGCTCTGGATACATTCAGAAAGATGGTATCAAAACAAATGCCAACATTCCGAGAGAATTTGAATAGCCAAGAACATAGGATTTTTATTACCGGGCTCATATTCTAGCGGGGAGGAATCAGTTGTGCAGGGGTGCCAAAGTTAACGCCATTTGTAGTGTGAAACGAGGGTGTACCGCCTGTGCAGTCTGCAGAGAAGACTTGCTGCACATAAATTGCTAAATACGCTAAGAATAACTAATGAAGATCAAGGTGATTGGCACAGAAATTCCCTTCTCTGACCATTCTGTCTCTAATGATTTCTTACAGCAGTTTACTGTACATGTACATGTCCCTAAAATTTCACCATTGTTCATTCCTAATGTCAGCTAAAAATTAAAGGTTCCTGTTAAATGCTAGCATGCTGCTATTAAAATGCTAACATGTTAACTGGGAGGGAGCATATTAAATAAAGCAAGATGAGGGAGGAGGTAGGGAGATTAGTGTTATGGGAAGATAAATTTTACTGTCTGTAAGATGTATTGGGAGTAAGGGAGAGATGGAAACTACATTAATGAACTACTGTATAGTTTCTCCATAGCTGGTTTGAAATCAATTGCGGTGGACATTTGCTCCCTGGGAGTTATGCTTACGTGGGAAATAGGCATATTTGTCTCTGTCCAGATGTAAATATGAACAAAGGGAACTTAAGGGACAGACTTAGCCTCAAGGATTTTCTATTATTCAAGCTTCTCCAGAGCCAACATCTGGTTGGAAACCTACATATCAGCAGGATAGTCTTTCATTCCCAACAAAACGTGTGAATGCTGAATGTAGGAGCACACATCTAGTCAAAGGGAGTTCCTTGTTCTCCAAACCCTCTGCTGGGAACTAAAACTGATTTGAAACTTATCTAGAATATTCAACTCCCCTTGTATCTATCTATCTATCTATCTACCTATCTATCTATCTATCTGAATTCCCTTTTCTGACCATATATATTTTTTATTTTAGAGAGAAATAAAGCGTGCATGAGTGGGGGGAGAGGGACAGAGGGAGAGAGAGAATCTTAAGCAGTCTCCACACTCAGTGCACAGCCCGGCCCAGGGCTTGATCCCATGACTCTGGGATTATGACCTGAGCTGAAAGTCAAGAGTTGGATGCTCAAACGACTGAGCCACCCAGGTGCCCCAATGACATCTATATATTTACTTATTCATTAGTTATTCATTCAACAAACATTTACAGAGTATGTACATACTTAGTAAGGGCTCTGATTAGTGAGTCAAGCTTTCATATGGGCATACGTCTGGGGAGGACCAGATTACAGAGAGCCTTTCATGGCTGAAGAGCTTGGGTGTAATAAACAATTGGAAGCCATTGGAGGATGCAGATAAAAAGGATAACACGGTCATATTTTAGTTTTCAGACAGATCAACATGAGTACCATGTGGAATATGGCTCTGAGGGGAAAAGCTGGGAAGAGGGAAAGCTAGGAGACTGGTTCGGTATTCCAGATAAGAGATGATAAGGTTCTAATGTAGACAAAACAGTAGGGATGGAAAAGGGTTACTGATCTGAGAGATAGGGATAATAGATTGGATGCTGAATTGCCAGTTAGGGACCTGATAACCTTTTGGACCATTTCCCTGTTGCACCTACGATAAAGGATTTTAGTTGCAATAATGCCTCTTATTAATCAACTCTAGACCAGAGTTTGGCAAGTTTGGCAATCTAAGGTACATGGGCAAAAATGGAAGTGGAACTGAAGAACACGGAGTCGTTCCTTAGGCCACCCACTCTGAGATGCCACTTTGCTGGCCCTTCCTCTTCACTCCTCCCACTTGCACTCAGCTTTCAACATCATTCACAACTCAGCAGTCCCCTTCCATTAGCATGTATGTGGGTGATCAGCTTTATTATTCTCTCCCCTTTTCTCTCCATTTACAGCTTATAACAGAATAAATAACAGAATATTGACTTCCAGCGTACGAAGCTGTTGAATGCTAGTCTAGACCTTATTCTAAAATTTGCAAGGCTACAAGTCATATGACAGTAGATACTCTTGACCTAGTCATGTAATTGGTACGAGGGATTCCTAGAGATCATAGTTGGTCTTTCCAGATTTTCTGATGTTTTGGGCATGCTAGTAAGTAGAGTAAGCATTGATCCAAGAACACTAAGATGCCAACCAGTAGTGTGATGAGGAATAGGAAGTGGCTGAGTCTGGGTGGTGCGGGCTCTAGAAAAATGATTTGCCTACAGAATCTATCCTCAAAAGCTATGTCCTGACAATACTTCAATAACTTTTATTGAGGGGCGTTCTATTTTGGAGGCCAGGGTTTTTGTCCAAGGAAGTCCAACCCATTGAGTGATCAGAGCCGCAATGCAGGCAGCAGAGCTTACTGGTTGTGTGAGGGAGGAAAAATGGGCCATTGTGTCAGGGGGTAATATGTCGATTTTAAATATGACATTAGTATCCAAGATGATGGGGGAAGGGACTTTCTCCCCCAGGGGAGGAACTGGCAGACGCTGGTCAGGTTTAAAGGCTTTAGCAGGGGACTTTCATCCTAGATGAGAAACAGGTACAATCCCACTGGGTTGCGCTGGGCCAGGAGGTGAGTGGGACATGCAGGGTTCACCTGAAGCTCTCCAGATGCTAGGGACTCCTGACCCAAATGTTGCTGGAGGCTTTTCATGTACACCACGTTTGGGACAGAATTAACAATAGATGCTGGCAGGAGACAGTTTGCAGGAGACTCTTCCATCTCGTAATATATCAATTTTTACAGATGTCCAGGATTCATGAGGGCTCAATTCAACATTGTTTCTGCTACCTTTTTAACTAGACACCTTCTGACTTGGGGATTCGCAATAAACTAGCCTATTTTCATTTCCTTTGTTGTCATGCATGACACATAGAAATGTAGATTGTTCAATACAGACACACCAGGTCTTGCCAACCAGATATGACTGAATTTTCAGTCTTTAGTGGGGACTTGATTTTACTCCTATAACATTTTGAGAAGATATATAGGGTTAAAGAAGGATTTAAATATGGTCAAAGCCATAGTAGAGACTCTTCTAAGTTCAAAATAGTTTCCATTTAACCAGTAGCCCTTAAAATAGATAGCCCTGAGCCCATCTATGTTTTTCACTGAGGTGTATGCAATTTTATGCATACAGCTTAATGAATGTTTATAAATGTAAGCACCCTTGTTACTACCACCTACCATCTGTATCAAGATATGCACATTTTCATCACCCTGGAAGGGTTCTTTATGCCCATTCTAAGTCAAGTTCCCCTTAGAAGTTAACACATATTCTGACATCTGTCTATATACTAGTTTTGCTTATTCTTGAACTTCATATAAATGGAATAACACGGTGTGTACTCTTTTGTGTCTAGCTTATTTTCAATGTGATATCATTGTGTTTAATCTATGTTTCTGTGTATATCAGTAGTTTATTCTTTTTTTGTTCATTTTTAAATGGTTGTACCATGCTTATTGTTTTTCATGTTAATGGACATTTAGATTGTTTATGGCTTTTTGGTGATACGAATAAAGATACTACAGACATTCTTCTATTGTTTTTTGGTGGATATGTGCACTCACTGATCTTGGGTATATGCCTAAAAATAGAATTGCTAGGTCATAGGACAGATGTAGGTTTACAGCTTTAGTAGGTAATGCAAAAGTATTTTCCCAAGGGGTGGACAGATTTACCCTCCCACCAGCAGTGTGTGAAAGCTCCAATGCTTTACATCTTTGGTTACCATTTGATATTGTTGGTCTTTGGTATTTAGCCATTCTTGTAGGTGGGTAGTGATATATAGTTATGCTTTTAATTTGCATTTGCCTGATGACTAATGAGCTCTGGCCATTTGGATATTCTATTTTGTGAAGTATTTTCTCAAATTATTCTCAATTTTTAAAAATTGGACTTTCTGCCTTTTTGTTATTGATTTGTAGGAATTAATTGTATATCCTGGATATGAGTTTCATGTCAGATGTATATTGTGACTCTCTTTTCCTCAGTATGTTGACTTACCACTTTCTTGATGTCTTTTGATGAGCAATTCTTAATAGTAAAAAGTCATGGTGGGGGTGCCTGGGTGGTTCAGTGGGTTAAGCGTCTGACTTCGGCTCAGATCATGATCTCACAGTCTGTGAGTTCGAGCCCTTTGTTGGGCTCTGTGCTGACAGCTCAGAGCCTGGAGCCTGCTTTGGATTCTGTGTCTCCCTTTCTCTCTAGCCCCCTGCTCCTTGCTCTCTCTCTCTCTGTCTCCCAAAAATAAACTTTAAAAATAAATTTTTAAAGTCATGGTTATATCACGTTTTCATTTCATGATTTATGCTTTTGGGGTCCTGCTTAAGAAATATTTGCTTAACATGGTCTTACAGACCACTTAATTATAGTGCATTTTCTGGAAATTGGGAATTATGATGAGGCTAAATTTCTATTTAGTAAAGATTAAACTTCTCAATTTGAAATAAATGTAATTTACAAAAAAAAGTGCAAAAATGGTACCAAAACACCTATAACTCTTACCCAGTTTCTAATTATTTACATTCTAGCACATGTGTGTTTCTTCTGCCATTTTCTCTTCCTCTCTCTCTGTCTTTTTGTCTCTTTATGTTTACTTCAATGTGTATTTTATAGAAGACCAGTGTACTTTTCTATATAGCCACAGGGGGAAAAACTATTTAAATCAAGAATTTGATATATTGCTATCCAGTACACAGACCCTGTGAAAATTCTATCAATTGTCCAAATAATGAGACAATTCTAGCCAAACTAGCAAACAAAAACCATTTTTCCTCTAGTCCAAGATACAAATCATGATCACAGGCTGCATTTACTTATGTCTTTAATCTCCTTCAATCTGGAGTAGTTCTTCAGTCTTTTCTTTGTCTTTCATGGTGATATTTTGAAGACTAGAGACCAATTGTTTTGTACAGTTCCCCTCCCTTTACATTTGACATTTCCTTATAATTAATGGAGGTTATGCATTTTTGGCAAGACTATGACAGAAATAACGTTGTGTCATTCTCTGTTCATCACAGCAGAAGGCATGTGATATTTACCCTATCACTGATGATGTGAAATTAGATCATGTTGCTAAGGTGGTGCCTACCTGTTTTCTCCATTGTAAGTGCCGTAACCCAACTACAGAGGCATGATGGAATCCCACCCCAATTTTTTTCAGATATCAAGACTGAAGATGCCACACACACAACAAGAGGATAAGATGGTTTATTTCTTATATAACTGAGGTCTCTGTAGAGAGCAGAGCAGATTTCTCTGGTACATTCTATCTCTTACACTGCCCTCCAAAGAAGTTATTGACCTTTCCAGCACCCAATGTCTTTTTGGCATCTGGGGGTTCTCTTGGCAACATATTCCTTATTTCCAAATTGTACTTAAGTCAATTACTTCTGTTAGTTGGTATAAATTCATCCATACCTCTAATTCAAATCCCCAAATCACAGGAATTATTCTAGCTGTGTCATTTGAACTCCCTTTCCCAATGAGAAACATGGTTCCTATTTTCTTATTTGCTCATTTCCCTCTTTTATAATCAATATATTGACCCCTTTGGCTGCCTTCTCCGCCCAAGCCCCACAAGTTCTGGTCACTCCTTTAGTCTCAGTCACCTTCTTGGCCTGGGTCTTGTGTGCCTCAGTAGCCCTGGCTGCCTCTTTGACCCTGGCCTTGCCAAGCTTGGCAAACCTGGATGATTCATGGGAAGGAAAGGAATGGGAACCAATATGTAATTCCTAAAGAAAATAGAAAGAAGAAGACAAAAAAAAAAAAAGGAAAAATCATTATAAATCTTTTCGAGTTAGTGTTGAACTTAGTTTTTCTATGTTCACAATAATTTTAAAATTGGTTAAATAATTGGCTTTAATGAGTGATGAAACGCAGTCATCGTGTTGGACTTGAGAGAGGGAAAATGGAAGACCTGGCTTCAAATGTGCTCAGCATGAATTGAGGGGGAAAAATAAGATTTAGTCACCCTCTACTCAAGACCAAGAATGTTTTCATAATGTTTTTAGTGATTACCGATCGTAATAATCCTAATGTTTTTAGTGATTACCAATCCTAATAATAATGCTCTAATATCATGAGAGCTATCATTTCCACTTAGTGATGACCTTGCTGAGCTCAATTAACCTGCCCTGAAAGATCACACAGCGAATGTGTGACAGAGCTTGCATTTGAACCTCAGTGTGTCTGACTCTAAAGGTTAGCCTTTCCTCCCTGTTCCTACCATTTCTTACTTTAAAGGATTATATGTTTAACTGATAAGTAAATACAAGAGTTAAGGTGTTAATAATTCTGCTTTTATTGAAGACTGACGAAACCTCAATCTCTGGAGAAGGTCAGAACAAAGATGTGGCAATGATAGAAGGAACTGTTGTGTCTTTAACTTTCTTAGAGGTGTTTGGGGTCACCTTTGAGAAAAACTTTAGGGACTGCATTTCCTGGCAGGTAGGGAGAGAGGAATTACTCCTAGCCAAAGGCAGAGTCTTTGCCTGTGGAGATAAGGACTTTATTCCTTAACTGCATATTCTTCATAATAGGCTAGATTTTAATGCTAGAGCAATTTCCAATACCTGGGAAAGAATTGCTCGCTGTAAGCTGGCTGGATTCTGCCACCTGGGGTGTTTTTCCCATTAAAAAATTATTTTATATGTAACCTAATCATCCGGTTTCCAAAAACTGTTCCCAAAATTAGATTACATTTCATATTTAATACCAAAATTATGACCCCATGAAGACTTCTGACCTAATTGTCCTTCTTTATACTTTTGTTCTTTCTGACGCTTCTCCAGGATGCTAACTCATCTGAACGTGTGTTCAGAATGGAGTCCCACATATTTTTCCACTTGGGGCTTACTTCCATCTCAGCACTGTCAAATAAAAAACAAATCTGGACTTAGTAAAGAGAGACTTTATTTGAAAGGATTGTTTCAAGGATTATTTCAAGGATTCTTTCTCTGATCATGTGGTCGGAGAGTTCTACTATTGTAATAATAGATCAGCAAGGTTTATGATCAAGGTTTAGGCAGAGAGAGTTTTTTCTTTTGAGGAAAATAAACAAGACCAGAAATACCCATGTGTGTGGAACAGGGATGAAAGGGTGGCTGATCACATCACAGAAAGTTATACTCTGAGGTCAGCCTGTCCTTGGGGAGTGGATGGGAATCAAGGAGAGGCTGGATGCTGGCTCAGGCTCAGGTCAGAATTCAGGGATTAGAGAGAAAAGAAACTTAACCAGAATTGGATTCATAAGCACTTTGTTCTGATTGTGGGGTAGGGGGCGGGGGGAGCAATCATCATAGGCAATCATGTATGAGACAAAGAATGGAAATGTGGAGGTTCTGTGTCTGGTCTTACCATATATAAACAAGGGAGCGTCTGCGAGTCTTACTTAGGTCATTTGGAGAAGGATGTTACTTTGCGGCAGGCTGTTTCCCAGAACACCAAAGAATGGGTGGGAGGTTTCTTAGCCGCAGCTGTTTTATAGGATGACAGTGCCAGGATAAAGTGCAGCTTTGTCGCCACATTTCTCACTGTTGTGGGATCACCTTGTTGCCAGACATACTTGTCTTCTATGGATGACAAGGCCTCCACCACTGCTCTAGGCTCCAGAACGGGATTGTCTTCTTCACCTTCCCAAGTATGGAGGAGAAAGTTCCACTGTTCCAACAGAGCACAGCCAAGACGGGGGAAGAAAGAAGGAAAGCACATCACAGGCAATTCCTCATAATAATCATGTTAGGTCATGCTTGTTTTCAGGTTCAAGTTCAAGCCCAGACTACACTTTGGTTAAAGGTACAAAAAGTGAGTCTTCATTTTCTTTCCCGGGATTAACCTTTTCACAGGATGGTACAGTGAGATGATTCACGTACATAAAGTAAAAATCCAGCCTTACTTAGTGAGGGACCTTGACTTTGGATACCAAGTGGGGACAGGAAGACGATCATACCAACAGGGCTACATCCCGTAAAGCCACACATGAAGTCTAGGATGTCCAGTCAATATTGAGCCCAGTCTTGTTCTTTTTACAACACCTCCTTCCAGGATGAGACATAAAATATGGCAGCATATCCTTGCCCTTCTTGAACCCTTTTCACCTTAGCTTGCTTCTTCTGGTAACGTTGTCTATCCAGAGAAGAATACACAAAACTTACCATGAATAGCAATTACTTTATAGGCATAGTCATCTAAATTCATCCAGAGGAAAAGAGCACTTATCTTCAAAGAAACGATGGACAAACATTTCTGCTCTCATCTGGCATCTTGCACCTGGGTAATTCCTGCTCATCTTTCAAGGCTCAGCTTAAATATTATTTTCTCAGGACAACTTCCCCAATTCCACATTTAGTGGTCCTCAGCTTACAGATTCTTAATAGCACTTTTTTTTTACTTCCTCATTGCCTTTAGGGCACTTTATATGTTATTCGTGTCATTTTTGCTTATTTTATCTGTCTCCTATGATACAGCCTGTGAACATCATGAGAAACGTATCTGACTTGTCACCACTCTTATTTGCCTGGTGTAGAGTTTCTGTCCATAAATATCTGAGTAAAAATTTATAGAGAAAAGCTTTACTGGGTCTAAGACTTCAGCATTAAAGTTGAGGATGACCTAATTATTCCTAAAAACAATAGGTAAGATTGCTTATCTTTGCATAAGCCTATATGGCCCAGGTGCTGTGCCTTTCGTTTTGTTTTTGTTTTTATTTTTCTTTGTTCAGAAAGTCACAGCTTCCCTTGAAGGTAAATTGGAGTCTCCACTCTTGAGTGGTAGAGAAAATATGCAAGAACTTTTGAAATGGTAGTTTTTCTAACTTCTACACCCATCACGATTGTTAAAATAAGGGCTTAGTCACAGCCTGAGTCTGAGGTTACATATGTTATTTTCAGAATTAATGATGTATAGTGTAATTTGAGCTCTGAAAATGATAATACCTATATTCATCCTGTGATTTGCCATTTTCAAAGCAATTTCACATTGGCTCATTTCATCCTCATGAGTACCTTTTGAGAAAAAAACAGTTTTTACACCCATTTTACAAGTGAAGAATCTGCAGTCCGTGTCTATTACTTGGCTTCCCCAAGACAGGCTGCTGAGAGCAAACTGGGGTCTAGCCCAGGCTTCCTGACCACATCCAATGCACCTGACACAACTCTCTCGTTGCTGAGTCAACAGCAAAGGGGACTTGGCCCATTTCTATCTTAGTTTCAAATAGATTGTGTGTCTTTGGCCTCCTTTTCCAAATGAGAGCCAGTTGGGTTTATCTCAAAGTGGATGCTGTTCTTTGGCACTGAGCCTTCTTTTTCAAAGGATATTCAGAGCTGGCAAGGATCTCACCAGTTACTCAGTCCAACGCAACATCCCCACCATGTGGCTGTCCAGCCTGAACTTGAATGTCTGACCTGACGGAGAACTCACTCCTATACACATTCACCTGTAAGTAGTTATGTTGGCTTTCAGTTTAGGAGACCTTGAGAGAACTAGTGTAATCATCCTTACTTTACACAAGGAGCAACTGAGGCACACAACATTTAAGCAATTTGCTCAAGGTTGTGCATAGAGTAAATTGCAGACTCTAGATCTGACCCCCCAGCATGCTGACTCTTAGAGCCCCCTTGCTAAATAAGCACATATTCTGCCTCTGTACCTAATCAGTATCTCCCCCATTGCTTCAATGAAGGTTATAAACCTTCCAGGTATTCTGACGCCAATTTTAATGAACATGGATGCATGTCCAAGTGATGGGGATTAAGGAGAGGAACACATTATTTAGAGATTTGGATTTTGGCTTGGTTGGAGAGCTTGGCTGTGGCAGGACAGGATTCATCACATCCAAAGGAAATGTGTTAGCGAAATATTTTCTTCGTTAAATGCTCCTAATCAGCCCATTGTGGTTGTAGAAATTACCCCTTCTGGTGTAAGGCAATGATTACGATCAGGATAGAGATCTGGCTTCGTTGCAAACTCTGTTTAGATTCTAAGGCAGTTCCCACTCCTCACCACAACCCAGTTGCAATCTGCCATCTTTAAGACCGGGTGTGAGGTGGGACTGCCTAGCCATACAGTCTGGAGTGGACAAAGGACGCGTTTATGTTTCTCCATATCTGCGTTCAACTTAGCTCATGAGCCACCTATTTTTTTTTTTCTAAGGCAGAAAACTCAACCTTGCAAATTAAGGTAAGTCAGTCATTTTTATTTAAAACTCAGGGGTGCCTGGATGGCTCCGTTGCCTGAGTATCTGGCTCTTGGTTTCAGCTCAGGTCATGATCTCACCATTTGAGGTCCAGCTGATGCACACTGACAGTGCAGAGCCTCTCTCTCTGCCCCCACCCCCCACTAGCACACACTATCTCTCTCTCTCTCTCTCTCTCTCTCTCTCTCTCTCTCTCTCAAATAAAACTTTAAAAAAATGAATAAAAAATAAAATCCAATCTCATTTAGGTAGCTACTATGTCAATTCCATTTCTCCCAGTCCCTCCCCTTTCCTTCTCTTCCACTGGGGAAGAATCAAGGTGCAAAAGTCTGTGCTAGCTCCAGGTTGGGGTGGGGTGGGGTGAGCATAGAACCTCAACCCATTATGTGTTCTTACAGGCCACCGCTGAGGTTGTCTCATTCTTCCAGGTCTTGGTCGCACCCCTGTCCCTGCTGGGACTGTATCATCTGCTTGCGGACTCACCTATAGGTGCCTATAGATGTAACACACCCTGTCTCCTCCTTGTTCCAGCCTGGAGGGCTCTTCCTATTGGCTAGCACTCTCAGATACTCTTAGATGCTTCCATGACAGGGCTGTAGGACTCTCCACAGGGCCTTCTCTGGGTCTCCTTATAGCTGTTTCTGTTCCACCCTCTGGCTTTTTGTAAAGCAAAGAGCTCTCCCCCACAGCAAGAGAGATAAACCTTCTCTGCTTTGAGAGCCTCCAAAGTTATTTGAAGTTGTCAACCACCCTTCCCTCCCAAGGTTTTGACCCCAAAAGCGGATCAAGAAGTGGTTTCCCAACCAACCTTCACACGTGCAGACACGTTTCTATCTCGTCCCAAAGCTTTCCCCATTACCCATGTTCAGTACACAACTTTACTTTCTTATTTCCTTGTCTAGTTGCTACACAGCTCTTAGGTCAGCCTTGCCTCTTCCTTTCTCCATAGTTGAAGCTGAACTCTACATTCCGAGCACTATAGTTCTTGAAGAGCTAAAATCAACAACAATGACAATGACAAAAGTCCTCTTCAGTTTTCAAAGTTGTTAAAATAGGATATTGAATGAGGCTTTTCCTATTGTCCTGGAATTTTGGCTGAAGCCCCAAACCTGGAACAGTAAGTACTGTGACATTCTAAATAGAGCACCAAGCTGCTGCCAGTTAGTACTTCCAGTGCTAGTGAAAAGGTTGCCAAACCAGGCTCCTGATCCCCCACCCTCCCCTCCCCAAACAACCTATGCAAACAGGAGACTGGCAATTCCAAGGGAATTGGTTACAGGACAAGAAAACTTTACAGTAGCAGTCATGTCTGAAGCTTTTACCTTTTCCTTGGGTTGGGAGCGGGAAGGGGTTCTCCAAGAGAATCATCCAGAGAGCTCTTTGAGGTCAGAAAGAAAGGGACTGGGACCACCCTCCCCAGGTGGATATGGCCGAGTTGCAAAAGTCACAGGTCACTGCAACGAAGCCCATCAGACTGTAGCACTCACAGGTTACTCTTAAGGGAGCTTAATACGAGCGTCCTGGTAAACATAGAAATGCGTGCCTGCTTCTAGCCCAGAAGCAACAGGTCACTGGAGCCCCTGTGACAGCAGGGTGGGGAAACAGGGCATCCAGTGGCAGACTGCTTGCGCTCCTAGTGTTTAGTGCAGCAGGGTGTTTGAGAATGGCTCAAATGGATGGTGCAGAAAGTAGCTAAACTTGAACCATCTCTTAGCTATCCAATAGGGTATCTTTCAGGGGCAAGGGGAAGCCAACATCTGTGGCAGTGTTCCCAGGGACAGAAATTGAAAAGGGAGTGATTGGCTAATGGTCCAGTTGTCAATGTCAGGAATTTGTGCAGGGATGAAATTCACACAATGGATTCTGGACTCCTTGGAAGAATCAGCATGTGACACCTGTCTCATGGAGGACATCACTAGTCAGCATAACTACAGAGGGCCACTAGAACCAAACCTAATAAATGAGAAGAATGTTTGCCCCTTTCCTGTATATTCCTACTCTTCTTTCAGTAAGAGCCTCAATGGGAAGAGGGAGGTGTCCAAGTTGTCTAGGTCTCCAGGCTGGGTTAGGGATGGCCTGAGTATAAAGCTTTCTCTGGATGAGACAAAGTACCTTTTGCTGTATGCTCGAAGGGACATCTGTAGTACCAAAAAGGGAGCACTAGTCTTGAAAACAGGACCTGCTCTTAAAACCAAGAGTGGCCATAAAGTCATAGATCTTCTTGAGTTGTCATCAAAGAGCCAGAAATACATCTGGAAAGGAATACAACGTTTTCCTACAGGCTGAGCAACAGTGAGTGAGTTACTGAGTTAGTTACTGCCTCTGTGCCAAGACCGGGTTAGGAGATCAAGGGTTTAAAAGGTGGTTCTCGCTGGAGTCTTTTGTGACCTCCCTTTTTTATGGTTGTTAGTCTTACCCTCAAACAGTTTAATGGTAGAATGGTGGCAGGTAAGGAAAAATTACAACGCAGGAAAATATATCAGTTAATATTTAAAACAATCTTTCCCCTCTATGGGAAAAATGGTCTGGATGCTATCAAGATTTTTTTTTTGAGTTTTATTTATTTATTCTGAGAGAGAGAGAGCGAGCATGTGGGAGGGGCAGAGAGAGAGGGAGACACAGAATCTGAAGCAGGCTCCAGGCTCTGAGCGGTCAGCACAGAGCCCGACGTGGGGCTCAAACTCACCAACCATGAGATCATAACCTGAGCCAAAATCAAGAGCCAGTCGCTTAACTGACTGAGCCACTCAGGCGCCCCAAGATATATATATATATTTTTTTTTAAATTCTAGCTTCTTTTCATGATGGTGTTGTTGCTTCCTTAGATAGGAGTAGGGGGTGAGAAAATTATTTTTCTTAAGATATCTTTATTTTTGGTTCTTTTTTTTTTTTTTTTGTCCTTCTAACAAATTGATTCCAGATTAGTTCACTGTGTACATAGTTTGCAGAGAGCCAGGCTTATGGCACTGCCTCTTCAGACCCTGACCCTATATCCCAGACATGTATTCTCTGCTCTTTAGGTAGTGGCAACAGTATTTTAACAAGCCTCCTACCCCACTCCTAGGTTTGTTCCCTCTAAAACATTTTCCACATTACTGCCAGAGAAATTGTCAAAACTTTATCCAATCCTCAGTCCTGTGTTTAAAACCCATCAATGACTTTCCATTGCCAGAGAAAACTTACTTTTATTCTGCAATAGTCTTTATGTTCCAGCACTCATCCAATCTTTTTCCTTCTTGTCTGTATCTTTGCTCATCCCCATTGAACTCCTTATTGCCTTCCACAAACATCATAGGTTTTGCTCCCTAAGGACCTAACCTCTCTCCTTGCCATTCCCTGTCTCCCTCCAGCCCCCCACCACCCAACAGGCACCACCCACCACTTTCCTCCTCTTATGTGCCAATACCTGGCGAACCTTCAGTCTTCCTGCAAGAACACGTCTTTGCAAATCTTTGGGCAGCGTTGTTTATCCTCCCTGCGTGCTCTCCTCACGTCTATTATGGTTCTTTCTGTAATAGCCTTTTCTCTTTGCTGTATTTCTCTTCCACGAATATTTGCACATTAAGGGAAAATGGAGGGTATTTTCCATGACTTTATTCCCATAGACTGGTGCACCCTGATTGGAGAATAACAGAATGAAAATCATTTTAGATCTTTTATGGTTCCTCTCTTTTTTCAGATGTATTCAGTAAAGTGGGATATAGACTACCTCAATTCCTTGAGAGAACGAGATGTGCTATACCCTTCCACAGTGAATGTACTTAACTTCCGAGGTTCCTGTGGTTTGCTTAGTGAGTTCTGTGAGTTTTTACGCTGAGGACAGCACCAGACGAAATGAGGCCAGGTTGAAAGAAATCTGTCATAGGACCAGGAAGAATTTAAATGAAGTACTTTTAAAAGCAGATTAGTGCTCCCATCCGCTGGCTATTAATGTCTCTCATTCCTTCCTGGAATTACTCTAGAAGACTGAGAGAAGTGTGAGAGAGAAAAGCAGAGGAACACTTCTTGCTATAACTTTCTTTTGTCCCGCATCTGGTGACTGACAAGGACAGGATGGGCAGACTGTCTTTCTTGCCCAGAGCCATTTTAATCCATCATCATATTGAAGACGCTTCAGAATGAGAAGTGACAGCCCCCACCTCGCAAGGGCTCTGCTGGGGAAATACCTCTGCACCCGAGGCCCCAGAGGGTTGTCCAGACATGATGGGCCGCAGCTTCTGAGACCATGCAGGGAGGGGCGACAGCCACGGGGGTGAGCAGGAGCCTTGCTGGAGGAGCTGTGGCCAAGGAGGAGGAAGGCCATTGAGTGGAGCGGTATCCGTGAGAAGCCACTGTAGGACAGTGTTCCCAGGCTGATCTCGCAGCTGGAAGGAGCTCACCAACTTTGCAAAGTGAGCGACTCCTTTTCCTGCAGCTCACCCCAGCTTCTCCTCAAGCAAGAGGAACATCAGATTGATCTTTCTCCTGTGTACCTCGCTGTTTTTGGTCTCCGGCAGGTCTAAATCCGGTTCCATCTCCCTTCATTTCCTTTCCCGCAGCATGGGTTTACCAAAATTAAGTTTTGCTGACTAACAATTCTCTAAGGCCTGATTTCACTGTTATCTAAATAAGAACACTCGGTCTGATTCATCCTGGATTCAGGCTCTAAATGTGCCTTTAGAAGAAGTAACATTTATTTTGAGCTGACGGAAGTAGGAGATTGGCCTTGCCTTCCCCCTGC
This sequence comes from Panthera tigris, assembly GCF_018350195.1. Lineage (NCBI taxonomy): Eukaryota > Metazoa > Chordata > Mammalia > Carnivora > Felidae > Panthera > Panthera tigris. The sequence goes on from NC_056662.1 coordinate 128,592,655, forward strand.
GATCAGTATTAGCTTTAGTCCCCGATTTACAAATGTTTGGGTCCTGTCAGGCAACACAAACATTTCAACATCAAAAGGCTGCTGGCCTTGAGATTTGGCCCTTCCAACTGGCAGGAACGACTCAGAGGCAGTGCTTTTAAAATGTTGTATAAAATGTATATATATTTATATATATTTTTTCTTTCCCCCAACAACTGATAACCTTTCTTGTACCAAAAATTGCTAGATTTGATGCAATTTGGTATGGTCTGCAGCACCGTTGGAAGGAGATTACAGCAGGGGCATTTGTGCTTTGGAACTTCTCTTCACAGTAACAGAAGTAGGAGAGAGAGAGAGATCATCCTTGGAAGAGATTTCGTGTGGTGACAGCAGAAGAGGGGAAGCCAGAGGATTCAAACGTTTCATCAACATTCTCTGAAGACAGACACTTTTGATTTCATAGCGTATGTTCAGTCTCAGAGATTTCAAGTCTAGGCTCTCTTAGTCAAGAAACAAAAAGAGTTTGGGGCACCTGGGTGGCTCATTAGGTTAAACATCCCTACTCTTGACTTTGGCTCAGGTCATGATCTCATGGTCCCTGGGACTGAGCCCTGCGTTGGGCTCTGCGCTGATAATGTAGAACCTGCTTGGGATTCTCTTTCTCCCTCTACCTCCGCCCTTCCCCCATCCTCTCAAAATAAATAAATCTAATTTTAGCTGCAAAAGAGGAGGCGAGGAAGCACTAAATTTCCCTGTCATTAGCTGTCATACTAATATCCTAGGGCTGCTGTAAGGAATTAATTTCCAAGGGCTGCTGTAAAAACAACAGAAATTTATTCTCTTCCTGTTCTGGAGGCTAGAAGTCCTAAGGTAAGTTATTGGGGCCATGCTCCCTCTGAGACTCTAGGTAGAATCTTTCCTTGCTTCTACCTAGTTTCTGATGGTAGCCGGCAATCGTGGGTGCTCCTTGGTTTGCAGCTGTATCATTTGTATCTCTGCTCTGTCCTTCCATGGTGTCCTCCCTGTGTGTATGTCTTCATATCGTCCCTTTTCTTATAAGTGCATGGGTCATATTGGGTTAAGGGCCACCTTTCTCTACTATGACCTCATCTTAACTAACTGTACCTGCAATGACCTTATTTCCAAATAAGGTCACTTTCTGAGATACAGGGGGTTAGAACCCAACATATCTTTCTGGAACACAAAATTCCATCCATGGTAGCTCTCTAGGAAGTTTGAGAGGTTGGACTTATGAAAGTCAATGGCAGCTGGCCATTGTGAGGTCATCGAATCAAGCACTTCCTGCTCCGCACCTGCCCTGCAGCAGCCCACTCCCAGACATCTGCGAACTGTGGTCATCCATCCCAGGTTGGAATGCTTCTCCATGGTGCACGTACTTCTGCAGGATCCTAGTTTTGTTGTGGGAGATAGAGAGGCAACGTGGAGAGAGGAGGTGTCCTCAGAAATGTGTGCATAACACAAATCACCCAACTTGCTGCAGGTTCAGATTCCTGGGACTCAAGCTCTAGAGATGCTGTTGGCCATTCAATCATAGGTGTTCAAGTGGCTACATTTTGAGAAACACTTACACAGAGAAGAGTCCAGGTAAATTTAATTTGAATTTTGAGTGAGCTAAATCCTGACTAGCTGTATGGCTGTGAGCAGAAAGAAAGCTGTTAAAGCCTTGGCTTTTCCCTCCTTAATCTGGAGAGATGATTAACAACACATACTGTAGGTGACTATTTTAAGAATTAGAGATACTTTGGTATACCCAGGTAACTACAGCCCCACAGTTTCATGGGGGAGAATAGAGAGCCTTGTCTGGCCTCATTCAGAGGTGCCCTCCTCCTTCCTGGAGTCTGCCTGTGAGTCCTGGGGCTGTTTCCTGTGTAACCTGGGGTATTTTTAAATTTTTTTTTAGCCTTTATTTTTTAGAGAGAGAGAGCAAGCAGAGGAGGAGTAGAGAGAGGGAGACACAGAATCTGAAGCAGGCTCCAGGCTCTGAGCTGTCAGCACAGGGGCTCGAACTCACGGACCATGAGATCATGACCTGAGCCGAAGTCGGCCGCTCAACCGACTGAGCCACCCAGGCACCCCTAACTTGGGCTATTTTAAGCACCTGTGCAGTTCTCTTCTGTGGTCCAGTGTCATGAGCCTTCCCCATCATTGTTTGCTGTCGGTCAGCTTGGGCAGAAACTCTGACCAGTGCCATCAGAAGAGCTGCTGAGATTAGCCCCTGCCCATTTGGTGGACCCAGTCTCCTGTTAACCCCTCAAGTCCCCTGGGAATTTTTTATCACCACTGACTCTGCCATGGAGACCTTCCTGGGTTTTTGATATGCTTCCCTTAGTGGCCCATCTCTCCTGGATATAGCTCCCAGCTCTGGATTCTCATTGCCCAGCATTCATTCTGGACCTTGCCCCTGAGCTGCTGTCTATCACTGGTTGGAATCCGGGTCTTTTTATGGGTGTTTTCAGACTGTTCTAGGTAGAAAATTCCCTTTTAATTTTGCAGGGTTTTGTTATTTCTGCCCAGGTTATTTCTGCCCATTGTTTATTTCTCTCTAGAGGCCTGGCACATCATCCCTGTGGCCCAATATCATAAGGATCTTCTTTTGAGACCGAAGACCTGTTTGTAAATTTCTGCACCCCAAATGTGATACAGTGCATATTGCTGGCAAATTCTTCTGCTCCTATGAATCCAGTCTTTAAATTTTTTTTTTTTAACGTTTTATTTATTTTTGAGACAGAGAGAGACAGAGCATGAACGGGGCAGGGGCAGAGAGAGAGGGAGACACAGAATCAGAAGCAGGCTCCAGGCTCTGAGCCATCAGGCCAGAGCCCGACGCGGGGCTCGAACCCACAGACCACGAGATCGTGACCCGAGCTGAAGTCGGACGCCCAACCGACTGAGCCGCCCAGGCGCCCCGAATCCAGTCTTTTAAAAACCTGATACCAGAGGGACGCCTGGGTGGCTCAGTTGGCTAAGCAGCCACCTCTTGATTTCAGCTCAAGTCATGACCTCATGGTTTGTGGGATCAAGCCCTGCATCAGGCTCTGTGCTGACACCACGGAGCCTGCTTGGGATTCTCTCTCTCCCTTTCTCTCTGCTCCTCCCCCACTCATACTTGCACTCTCTCACTGTCTCTCTCTCTCAAAATAAGTAAACATTTTAAAAACAATAATAAAAAAATAAATAAAAACTTCATACCATGGTCTGACACCTACTTAAAACTGTAGGTAAATGAATTCCTTTCTCTAATCCAGCTGAGGCCCTAATTTCTATGTGTCATGTAATTAGGTTCCTGATGTATAGTAGGTCCTCAATACATGGCAACTGCATTGATTTTACTATATATAGTTACCTCAATTTTAAAAAAAAGTCTTTCTTATATAAAGCCAAAGTTTTATCCCCTAAACTTTATGCTGTTCTCTAAGTTATACAGAATAAGCTATTCTCTCTTACCAGTAAAGTTTAGGCTCCTAAATCTGACTGAATTCTATAATGATTTTATTATGGAAGAAATCCAGAAATTCATAAGCATTGAGTATACCCAGTGCTACAGTGACATTTCCTTTCCTTTACATTCCTCCCTTGCCATGTTAGGTCAAGGTCAGATTTTGTTCTTTCAAGGGCTCCATGACCAGGAAGTTGTCTGATCACCAAGCGGGGAGGAGGAGTCTGAGAGAATCTAGTCCAGGATCCTGCAGTGTGGTATTCCTCCAACTTTACAGGGATCCCCGTCGTTTAGAGGGCATGGGAAAACAATTGCCTGGACCTTGCTCCCAGAGTTTCAAGTTCATCACGTGTGAGTGGGGCCTGAGATGCATATCTGAGAAATACGCATTTCTAAGATATTCCCAGTGTGGTGCGCCCTGAACATCCCTGCTCTAGGGGAAGCTCTTCCTGCCTTTCAGATCCTTTACCAGCTGCTCTGCTCTCCTGGTGCCAACAAGTCATGGCTGACCCTTCTGTTGCCCTTAGCCTAACACAAACACCTACCTCCAGGTGGGTGGAATACCTGTTGTGGTTTGTGGTCAGGTGCTTCCATGTGGAGCCAGACCAAAGCCCATCTCCCATGGAACCCATATCGTTGCTGAGCTGTTTCTCCTGCCCTGCTTCCCTCACTCCCTTCTCCTCAGAGCCTCTCCCCACAATCACTTAACAAGAACGCTATTTTCTTCCTCTGCTCCTAGAGAATCCAACCTAAGATGAATCCTATTCATATTTTTGTCCAAATCATCTTTTTTTTTAAATTTTTTTTTAACGTTTCTTTTTTTTTTGAGACAGAGAGAGACACAGCATGAACGGGGGAGGGGCAGAGACAGAGGGAGACACAGAATCGGAAGCAAGCTCCAGGCTCTGAGCCGTCAGCCCAGAGCCCGACGCAGGGCTCGAACTCGCGGACCGCGAGATCGTGACCTGAGCTGAAGTCGGACGCTTAACCAACTGAGCCACCCAGGCGCCCCCAAATCATCTTAATATGTATAAAACACCAATTATGCACTGGTGCTGTGTATAGAGGCACGTTAAAAAAAAATACACGTCCACCCCATCCTGGTCACCGCATGTACCCCTGCCCTATAATCAGAGTCCGAAATGTGTCACTGCATTCTGCATCCTAGAATCCTGCCTCCATTTTGCAAGAGTGACATTGCCCCTTAAGATACTGAATTGGCAAACCTGATGGATGCAGGCCCTCTCCTACCTTATGATCGTCCGGGCCACCACACTGCCTACGGAATGACACCCAGACTTCCTGGTTAGAGATTAAAAACTCTAGAAACTGCTCCAACTAGTTTGCTAATGCTCCCGGGGCATCTGCGTGATTGCCTCACCCAAGCCAGCATACTTACTGTATGTGTTGTGTTCAGCTGGGCTCAGACACCTCTTTCTTTTCACGGACGCTTTCAAAGGAGCTTTTCATGACTTTTCGGTCTGATGGAGTCCCCGTTCCGTGTTTTCTTAACAAACTCTGTGTGCTTCTTCGAGAGTGTTTGTTTGCTTCCTCCAACCCCCAACACCTACACAAAGCTTCATAGCACTGTCTTTTTCTCCTGAGTACCCAGAAACTGACTCACTGTAGGCACTCAATTATTCAGATTTGCTTCTGCTTTTCCTACTTATGAGCTGTATAATTTGAAGCACGATAGTTATTCCCTCCTATCTTGAGTTACCTCATCCGTGAGGTGGGACAGATAATATAGTAGATCTGTGAGTAATGCCGGTGGAAGTGTCTAGCACAATGCCTCTGAAGATCACAAACACAGTAATGTCACCTCCCCTCTGTCAACACCCATCAAACCGTATTCCCTTCTGAGGTTCTCTGCACCTTTCTAAGTCTTAAACTCCCTTCATGGCCTAGGCTTCCCTGCCCTCAGAAATCTTTCCCATTTTGGTCTCTGACGGTCGGTGCCTGTGAGGGTGAATATGGAGACCACCTAAGAAAGTGGTGGCTGGTTACGGCCTATGGTCAACAGCAAAGGGTGTATCTTAGCCCTTCTTCCCCTTCATCACTGCATGGATTCTCCCCCCAGCCAGGAGCTCAGGGCCCCCTGCTGCATGGTATGAAAATAAGGCAGGAGAAAATGTTCATTTTCATATCTTGCTCTGCCTCTGCCAGGTCGAGTGATGATGGATAAGTTATTTTCTGGCTCTGATGGGCTTGTAAAATGTGGGTGGGAGCGGGGAACATCTCCCACGATGGTTTGAAAGCAAAATGGGAGAGCCTGTATGAAAATTTCTGACACGAAGCCGGCTTATAATTGTGGGTGCCATCTACATTAATGATTGATAAATGCAGTTGCCTGTGCAAGAGATGAGGCCCTGAACTAAGTCCACAGCGATGGAGATAGGGGAAGTTAGATTCCACTGACTTTGGCAATGAAATTATGTCCGTATAGCTCAAATATATGCTCAGTGAATAAAACAGACTCAAACGTGCAGAGAGAGTACTTGGAAATGTGCAAAGGCACTAAAATCTCCATCTTTTTAGAGTTGGGCTAAGGGATGAGTAGTTTAAAACCTCTGAACTATTTACTTGATCTGGTCTTTCAACCACATAGTCTTTCAGCACACCTCTGCTGTGCAGATTGGCGCAGGAAGTCTTCATAGGCTCTTAATCAAAGCTCGTAATTAATTTGCCTAAAAAGAAAGAATGTGCTGTGGCACTGAAAGCTGGATTATAATCCTGGAGTAGGTGGGAGGAAAGTTTTTTCCCATGGAAACTGCATTTTTTAAAAATAATGAAGTTGAATCGAACCATGGCAATGATTGTGATTTTGGAAGTCTGAAGACATAAGGCCTGGCATCGACATTGGTTATGGAAAGGCGGCAGAAGGAAAGGACAGGAACACATGGTTTGGGCTAGGAACGATCTGAGTTTGAGTCCGCATTTTGCTACTGGTTGTGCAAAACTGGGCAAGTGATTTCTGCATTTTGGTTTTCTTGAAGACTGAGATTGTCATTATTTAAAGTTTTTGTGTTAAATATTTCACATAAAGTAAACGTAATGCTTTCAACTTGTGGCGGATACTTCAAATAGTGGAGATCAGGGTCAAAGAATACGATTGGATGGTAAAGCCAACTAAAGCCACCCAGCTTAAATACTGGCCTTGGGAAATTTTTATTCCCACGATCTTTTGAATTCTGGCAAATTATAAAGTACCTTATAAACTTAAGATAATTCTATTGCAGTGAATCCATTAAATGAAGTAAAAGGAGAGATAATTCTAGACTGAATGTAGGACAGAGCACTCTCAGTTGTTAAACAGGGAGCCATTAGACTGGGGTGGCTCTAATACCTTGGCGGCTTATATAAGCAAACTGACACCTGAGACTGAGTCAATGCACTCAAAGCTGATATAGAAACTTAAGAACAGGCAACCACAAATAACCAACTAAACTTTCCCAGGTAAGACAGCTGCTTATGCTTCAACCAGTCGTAAAATTTATTTGCTTTGCTTCCAGGTCTTCCCCATAAAACACTGCCCCTGGAACCTGTTGGTGAGGTGCTTTCAATCACCTTGGGTTCAGCATTACCTGATTTGAACCCACGTACGCTCAAACTCGTTTGGTGAGATGCTGTGCGAGGTGTGGGGGCGGGGGTAGTGAAGATGTTGGCATTTCGATTTACGATTTACGTATATTGAAGGTACTTGGCTTAACTTCCGAGGACGAGATCTCAACATCACATCACGTGTCCCAGCTCCCCGCTATGCGGCATAAATTCACAGCATGGAAAAGTGGGGAAAAGAAATTGTTCTTAAAGTGCGCATGCCTGCTTCCGCTCTTCTCCACTTGCCTCTTTGTAATCCTTCAGACATGTAATTTGCTTCCAGCAAAATCAAGTATTCCAGTAGCATCCAGTCATGGTGCTGGATGCCAGGAATAAAATAATCAATGAACCTAGGAGGGACAGCTCACTTTGGTGGAGGAAACAAATATAGACAAAATATTAAAATAGAGTCATGTAAAAACACAACACGTAGATGAAAAGGTGTAAATAGATGTGTAGAGGAGGGTGCCTGTGGATAATAAAGAAGACTTCAAAACAGGAAGTGGTCCTTTCATGAAAGTAGAGACCAAGTAGAATTTCCCAGTTGGATGAGCGAATCGGTAATCCTGGGAACGATGATGACGTGAGCATAAAAGTCATGGAGACCATAGACTTTCGATTTTCTTGAGTGTTGGGTGACTCTGTGGGAGAAATAAAGGATAAGGCTGAAAATGTATTTAGGGATTAGCTCCTGAGTGCGACCGCATCTCACGAGACACATTTCAGAGCCATGGAAAAACTTCGGGCAGGTGTATGAATACCGATTACGCTTCACACCTCCTGCCAGGAGGCTGATGCAGAGCTCACTCCAGTTCCCAGAGCTGTGACAGCAGGAAGCGCTCCAGCTTTCACCTCCTCTTCCTCACTGCCCCCAATTCATCTGCTGGCCTGAACCCCCAGACCACTCTGTTCCCACATCACCTTTTAGAATTTCTCTGGTTTCGAAGTATACAAGGGGATGGATCAGGCAGGTGCACTAGAAGAAATCCTACTACACAGAAGTCTTCAGAGAAGCCACAGAAAACAGGCAACTGGGTCTGGGGAAATAGACGAACGGGTGATGGGGAATATTCAGGAGACACAAGTGACACTCAGTTGTAACTACGTGTGGGTTGCAAAGAAGATGGGACTTCATGACCTGGATCCCTGGGAGAAAATGATGACACTAAATGAGACAGGGCATTAATAGACCTGCTTTTTAAAAGTTCTTTATTGTTATTTATCTTCTCTGTCGTCTCAGACTTGTCAGCATGTTTTCTCTCTTGAGTCCTGGTACTCAGTGAATGAAAACACATGGCAGCCACACTTTCCAATGGAGCCGCTACACTCACTGTGGGCAGGACTCACGGGTATCCGTGAGTATCCACGGGTCCTTGTCACAAAGCTGACTTTCCTTTCACCTGGTACATTTGGGCAGGTGAGGGGAGGCCTGCCTGAGTCAGGGGGAGGCGGCACTCTGACTTCTAGCCCACTTCGTTGGCCGGTGGCTTACTTGCTGCCACCATGTGGCATGTCACAGCTGCTGTTGTCCGTATACTTCTGTCTCCTGAAGCGCTGGAGGGGGTTCTCTGGTCAAGGGAGTGTGACTGCCAAGCACTCCCGCCTCAGGCTCTTTACTCATGAGGTGGATGGAGCCGTTCTCAGGTGCCTTACAACCAGTTATAAATTATTTTCAGCGAGCTAAGGTCAAAGGCATGGAGAGAATAGAAAGTGACAACACTGAAGATTTATATGACCCCTCTCCTACAAGGAGACCAAGCGCTTCAAATATATGATCTAATTTGCCCTCCTCTGATGCCTGGAAAAAGGAGGGTGTGCGGGGGAGGCAGCGATTAGAGGCAGGTAAGAAGGCTTTGGTTAACAACCTTGAATAATCCATAAGGCAGCACGGTTCCCTTCTCTTTCATTGTGCTTTAGGGTTTCTTCTTTCTTTTCTTTTTTGAGAAACAGAAGCCGACTGACCTTTCCAAGACGGCTTTTGAGCTCTGTGTTTCCCTTCTTCGGCGTGAAGGCCTTAAGCAAGATGGAGAGGATGATTCCACATTCCGTGAGCTGCCTTGCGTTCCATTCCTTAAGGAAGTGGCATGCTGATGCCAAAGGTACCTTAATTATCAGACCAAATAAACAAGCAAACTGTGATATGGAGAAATTTATGATGCGGCCGTTCCTAAAAAGAAAGTTAAATATCGAAGATGGACGACTATGGCTGCAGCGAGCTCCCAAGATGGATTTCCACGTGTGTGCGTTCCACCATTTGTTATCTGAAACTCTCTAGTGGGTGAGAATTCGAGGTCATGCCTCTTTCAGAGAACACAGGTTTTAAGTGGACCATGGCTGGTAGCACGTATCTGACTTGTCCAGTGTTACAAAGGAAGCTGGGGGGAACTCTGACCTCATCCCAGGTGTCCTGACTTCCTGTCCGTGTCTCTTGCTGTGCCCCTGTGTACGAAGCCACTTCTGCCACACCTGAGCACTGTTTCCGTTCCCATTTCCCATGCACAGAGAAGGAAGTTGATAATGGTAAAAATAAATATGACCAAGGCAATGCAGACCGGTAAAGGGCTTAGGGGAAGGACACAGGAGAAGAGATAACTGGAATTTAATCTATTACATGCACAGCTTTGGGTAAAGGCGATAAAGGGAGGGCGACTATTTACAAATTGCACAGGGCTGTCAGGGAGGATTTGGGGAGCCCAGACCTGGCAATGGGCAAATGAGTCTAGTCAGGATGTGGGCTTTCAGGAAATCTCCAGGGAGAAGAGCAGGCCAAAGACAAGGGAACCATCATTCAGCAGCGGTGACAAAGAGCAGTGAGAAAGATCTTGGGAGGACAGGCAAAGTGACCCCAAAGACGGACCATGTTACTTTAGCAACATGTATGTGAATTTCACATGGGCCATGCAGGGCATGAACTGCCCCAGGGAACATTCTAAACTACCAAAGGCGCCATAGGAGAACATAGTTCTGGTAGCTTTTACTATGAAGCTGACGGAAGTTACAGAGAAGGTGTTGCAGGAAGTGCTTTTCACATTCTCACTAATTGAGCTCACTGGTGTCCCCATGGTAGACCGCTGTTCCAGAAGCTCCATCCTACATGTAGGTGGAAAGCGTGCTTCCAAAAAATTGCTTGGAGCCCTATTATTTTCAGAGAAAGTCTTGACATAACAGGCTGATGCATTTTACTTAATAAATATCCTAATCTACTCTAAATTTCCATTATGTTAAGTGTATTTATTTATTTATTTATGTATTTATTTTGAGAGAGAGAGAGAGAGCGCACAAGCAAGGAAGGGGTAGAGATAGAGAGTGAGGATCCCAAGCAGGCTCCACACTGTCAGCATAGACCCTGACACCAGGATCAATCCCACAAACTGTGAGATCATGACCTGAGCCAGAATCAAGAGTTTAATGCTTAACCAACTGAGCCACCCAGGTGCCCCTACATTATGTTCTTAAATCACAACTTCAGAAAACATAACAGCATATTTATGCCAAGCAGTGGATATGGACCTGACTAAGTAAGATTCTTCCTCCCCAGAAATTTACGATTTTGATTTTGCAGTAAAAATTACAAAATGTCATTAGTTTCACAAAATGCCATGAACAGAAGGAATGTGGGATGTCCCCTAGACCAGGCCCATCATTCTACACATAAGGCTCAGAGAGTTGTGTCCCTTATATGTGACTGCCCAAGAGAAGTGAAGTTGAATTTTGATAATACCCTTCTCACCAAGTCATTCTGCCTTTTTAAAAACCTCACCTTGCTTCCCTTGTTTGACTGGGAAGTAATAACTAAAAAGATATTTTAGTGAAACACAATACCTTTAGTTATTTTTTGAAAGTATTGTTCTTTTAGTTTTTATTAGTTCTTAGTGCAAATTGTAATTTTGCGTTTGAAATTGAAACTACCTAATTACATCTACAGTACTGTCAATGTAATTGTTCCGTAGGGTTATGATTACTGTAGAAATTCAAGCTGGACTTTGTAACTGGATACAAAAGGTAACATGCATACAAAGCATTCCCTGAAGTGAGCCACATTGATTTGAGGACTCTGTCGAATGGTGTTTTTTTTCTTCTTTTTTTTTTTTTTCTTTTTTTCTTTTTTTAGGAATCACACTGAGAACCAAACTGAACTGTGTACAAAAAGTAAACGTGACTCTTCTTACTTTTGGGGATTAAGCAAGACTTTGATTTAAAAAAAAAAATGCACCAGTGATTTTGAAACAATGTTTCTAAAACTCACCTCGAGTGAAACCATTTAAATTAGTAGTAATCTTGGATGACATTAATTAAACTGTAATGCAGCATAATTTCAGCAGAGATTCAAGCACAGATTTCAAAATATTTCCTAAAACAAACTGAACCAATTTGATGGTAGGGAGTAAAAGGGTTTTAGAGCTTGATTTGTTACAAATAAATTATAAGAAACAAAGCATTGTACCAAACGAGTTTGTAGCCTGTTGTAAACACAGATGAAACAAATCACCTCTGAAACATGAGTTATTGCAAAACAAAACAAAACAAAAAGGAAAAAAAAAAGCAGACATGTAGAAAACAGGCACGTTCCGCAGGGAATCTCATGTCAAAACACCAACAGAGAAATGTATGCCTAAAAATGTTCCTTCTCCTCTATGCAGTGTTTAAACTCATGGTATTTATTTTTAGGGATGTTTCAAACAGAGCAAGGTTTGGTCCTGGTTTTTTTTTTTTTTTCCAATTTTGTAAGAAGCATTTCTCACCGGTGAACTCATTGTGAACAAGAAAAGAGATGGTAAACATACCTGTCTGTCTTCTACAGTATGTGGGTGGTTCTTTTAACTAAAAGCTTTAAGGTCAACTAAATATTGGTGCAGAAAGAACTCATGTTCTCAAATGAGCTCTATTCAGTCTATTAAATAACACAAATCCATGATATCCTTGCAACTCAAAATCCTCCACATCAGGGTTTTAGTGAAAACTTTAGTTGAGGACAATTGTTGAGTTTTACCTGTTCCGGTTTTAATTTTCTTCTGTTGTCATTTGGATTTTGTGCTTTACCGGTCTATTTCTGTGGCCTGAACACAGCCTACTTTGGGCTGTGTTCATATCAATACGGACTGTCAAAGCTTTTGTCTCTTCAACTGCAAAGGCTCAAACTTTAAAATAGAGTTCTCCTGTAATATCCCACTTACCTTTGTAATTGAGGAAAGCCAAGCTGGTAGAAACAGGTCCCCGAATGGTGATAGCCAGGGGCTGACAGGCAGATAGATGAAATGAGAGAGATAGTGACTAAAAGGTATAAACTGCCAGTTATAAGGTGAATAAGTTGTGGGGATCTAATGTACAGCATGGTGACTACAGTGAAACATATTGTATTATTGCTTAATAACCGCTAAGAGGATAGATCTTCAATGTTACATGTTCTCACCACCAAAAAGGTAGTTATGTGAGACAGTGAACGTGTTAACTACCCTTATTATAATAATTTCACAAGTATACATGTATCAAATCACGGCATTGTAAGGCTTAAACTTACACAATGTTATACGTCCATTATATCTCCATTGAGCTGGAAAAGAAAAGAAACGCAGATAAAATAATTTTCTTCATCTGCATTTGGACTTCTCTGGTCAGTTGATCGTATCAACTTTCTTCACACTGATGCAAATACGGAAAATGACAGGAGGTATATATCTCTGGGGAGAAGATCAAATTTGAATACAGACGCAACTAATCTATTCTGAACTCACAATGTTAAGTAGTGCTATTTTTGCATTTCCAGGACAACGTTCTTGATGGGGATGAGTTGCAAAGAGACCAGTCTGAGTTCTTGAAAAATTGAAAGCCTTTTCATAACAAAATAGGGAGTGTTGGTTTCTTCAAGCGAATCTCTGGACAGAGGGATGTTCCCTCTGCCACCCACACCTTGCTGGCTTCTTGTTCCCTGTGAGAAAGCTCTTTTCCAGTGATAGTGAACCCACTATTGCCTACAGCTGTAAATGCAGTCTCTTATTAGCTAATCAATTATTAGAATTGATTGGCAAAAAAAGCGTTTCTCTATAACCCGGGGGAGGAAATGAGATTCTATAGATTTCTCTCATTCCTCATTATGTTTGTAAAGTAACTTGGGTTTCACTCCGCCTGGGTACACAGCTTTGCTCATTTTGTATTTTCCTCTCCTGACAGCCTGGCCTGGGCTGAAGCTTCCCACTCTGTCTTCATGGTGCCCATGCAGGTGATTCTGACTTGAGTCATGTAATACTTCTGATGACTAGTTCTTAAGTTCTGCTTGCTTTCCCTCTCTTATTTCAAAGAAGTCTTACTGTAGAAGTTGTCCCCTTTACTGAGTCTTTTTTTTTTTAAGTTCATTTATTTATTTTGAGAGAGACAGAGACAGCATGAGCAGGGGAGGGGCAGAGAGGGAGAGAGAGAGAATCCCAAGCAGGCTCCACGCTGCCAGAATAGAGTCTGATGTGGGGCTCGAACTCACAAAACTGTGAGATCAGGACCTGAGCCCAAACCAGGAGTCAGATGCGTAACTGACTGAACCACCTAGGTGCCCCATGCCCTTGACTGAGTCTTAAAGTGATGAGTAGGAGACAACCAGGGAAAGAAGGGGTAGAAGGTGCTGTCTGTGCTGCATTATGACCTCTGTGGATCCTACACACTCTTCTCTTCAGAGGGCTCCTTCCTCCATCAACTCTCCCTCCTTCCCTCTCTGCCGCCCTCCACCTGCCTCCTCCCCTCCTCTCTCTCATCCCCCTCCCCTCTCATATAGAGGACTGTAATGGTATAAAGATGACTATAATCCAGGGTACGCCGTATTCACTTATTTTCTGATTTTAAAAGAAATTAAAAATATTTTCATGGGCCCCTAAATGTAGCGTGTACCTCTGTGCACTGTGGCTGCTACGTGCAAGGGCCAGGTGTTCCCTGAGGGACGAGAGGCATGAAGTCTTCTCAAAGAAGTACAGCAAGAGTAAAGAGTAGGGACGTACTCAGTGAAACATTGAGTTTTTTTTTTTTTCCTGGCTCAAAGTTACTCATGTGGGATATGGTGATGTGAGTTCCCACTCTGAATACTGGTTTCCCCATGAATAGAATGTGGGAGAATAAAGCACAGGATTGCTGTGAAGATCACATGAGTTTAGCCAGATTTAAACACTGTTAATTATAAAATACTGAGTTAACTTTGTCATTCTCTTGGCCTCAAACCTTTTGTGGAATGGATATGAAACATTTTATATATATATAAAATATATATATATATATATATTCGTTCGTTAGTTATAAATATATGTTTATAGCTGAATATGTAAATTTATATATTGTGCAGATTATTAGCAATGGCTTTCTCTCTCCCTCCCTCTCTGTCTTTTAATAGAGAGATTTTCCTTACATTCGCAGAAGGCTTGGGGCACACACAAGAATATCAGCTCGTACTGTTTTGAGAGATACTCCTTAATCTGACATAAAAAAGGCTTTGACTGAGTCAGGGATGCAACATGGTTTTCGTATTCGGTTTGGAAACTGTTTCCCATTTTAGCTCAGTAAGCCCAGTGTACTTGCTATTAATTAGCCCACAAGAATAGTAAGATTGTAACGATCCAGTATGCTCTTGTTTTGAGAAAACCACTCAGAAGAGCTTTCAGACAACTTTTGTTAGATTGAATTAAGATCTCTGACCTCTGTCTCCGAGGAATACAATTAGAAGTTTTGATTGCTAATTCCTAAAGGGACATAATAGGGGAAAATAAAATTAGGAGCAGGAGAAAACGACAGAGGTTTTATTTTTAAACATTATTATCATGATCCTGGTCATTGTCTCAGGGAAATTTCAGAACTGTTCCATGAGATCAGGACTGGATGTAAGACTCTATTATAAATGCACATGTTTGGCTTTTTCTTACTTTCTTTTTTCTTTTCTTTCTTTCCTTTTTTTTTTCTTTTTTTTTTTTTTTAAGAGAACTGGTTAATCCTGCCCCAGGGACCTACTCACAGTCTATTAAACCTTTAAAGAACATTTCATGGGGCTTCAGCGCCTGCTGCACTCAAAAGGGAACTTTTATGAAAGCAGCTTATGCTCTGAATTGATAATGGTGAGGTCGGCAGCCCGGCATTTTGAAACTCTGTCCCCAAGTAGAAGAAGAATAAGCCCTGATTTCAAGGTTTCTGTATTTTCTTTCAAACAGCGTCCTTATTTACATAAACTTTGACTGCATCACTGAATTACATGTTGTATTTTTATTTTGAAGCTTCAAGTTTATGGTCCTGGTCTGTCTGCATCGTTTCAAACATTTTCACCAGTTCATTTCCAGGGCACTTTCATAAGATTTCAGAAAAGGAAGTGAGCACATGATCTCTTCTCCATGACGCGGTTAAGAAACCCGAGCAAGAGCTTTGTTTAATGTCACCGGGCTTGAAGTCACCAGCCAGGACCGAACGCTCATTGCATCAGCCCCCACAGACACGGTCGTGGTTGGTGTTGTGGTCTGTGGCAGGGACAAGAGGATCTTTGGAGTAGATGCCCGCTCCCGGAAGGCCCAGCCTGAAGTTCAGCTCCTCCTGGTGCTGCTTCCCTGTCTCTGCAGGAGGCTCAGCTGGCCAGTTCTCTCCTCCGGCATCGGTGACCCTCTGGCTGTGAGCCGTGCCCAGCCTTGGTCTTCTCCCTACCTGTGAGTCAGGCGGTCCAGGCTCTCTCCTTGGCCGGGCGTGCACTCCAATTTACAGGAAGTGGAGGGGCACAGGGTAGGGAAGGCCTGAGTCCGTCTTGATTCTGCTCGACCCCACTCAGAACACCAGACTTCAGTCTGCTCCTTCTCTTGGGTTGTCACAGCATGGGGCCACCATCTCCAGCCAGCTGTAGGAGCTCCCAAGAGAGCACCACTGCTCCCCATTCCTGTCACACAGGGTCTGTGCAACCTCTTACCCTCCCCTGGAGGGCACCTTAACAGGTTGAAAAGCTACAACTAAGAATTATCTCCACTGTAGGAAATGGTACCCATTTAAAGCTCCCCAGGGGCTCGTTCTCTTTCCCTCAGGGACATATGAGCTTACTAGCATTTTAATGCTTTTTTGTTTTGTTTTGTTTTGATTTCAGGAAATCATTTTGCTTTATTCAAACAACAGAGGAACTTGAAAAGTTTGTCAATTTGGCCGCCATGTTTGAAATGGTCTTAGCTCTGGGCAGGAAAACATGTTTTGACGGTTCAGAATGGAGTCACGCTTGCATTTGGGCACTTAACTGAGCCACTAGTTTAAAAACTGATTTGCTTTTGAGTGACAAAATGTGGAGATATTCCATCTTTTTGTTTTTCTCCTCATCTTTGTTCTTATAGAATGAAAAGCTGCAAATTTAGGGTTCTGTCATAAAGAATTAACCTCAAACTGTTCGGAAATTTTGCCATGTTCCAAAAAGATCCATTAAATAGATCTAGTGATGCCTAGTGATGGTAAATGTTGAAATTTTTTCTTTTAGTGTTTATTTATTTTTGAGAGACAGAGAGAGAGACACAGAATTCAAAGTAGGCTCTAGGCTCTGAGCTGTCAGCACAGAACCCAACACTGGAACCCACGGACCATGAATGAGGCCATGACCTGGACTGAAGTCAGTGCTAAACAGACTGAGCCAACCAGGTGCCCCTACATGTTGAATTTTCATTTGTTGTAGGGTAAAAATGCATTTATTTATTGTTAATCTTAAGGAAAAGTGTACACATGTAAGGAACATGAGATTTGGGGTCAGGATAAGGATTTCAGTCCTGGCTTTGCCACCTACTAGTTCTGTCCCTCTGGGCAGACTCATTTATACTTCCTGGGTCTTAGTGATCTTAACTGGGAACATTAACGTCTGCTTCAAATACTTATGGAGATTTAATAACCATAATATATGCGGATTTTATAAACCGTAGAACATGAGGTAATGTTTACCTTTGTCCTTCCAAAAGCAGAAACAATTTGTGGTATAAAACTCCGTGTATCGAGTTTGATACTTCCATAATCCTCAATGAATCAGGTCAAACGTTATTGCAAAAATAACACATCGTGCTGTTTTACATCCATTTGTTTGAATCAGGCAATTGAATATTTTATGTCAACCTACAGTGTTGTTGGAACAGGAACTCAAGGGGCGCCTGGGTGGCTCAGTCGGTTGAGCATCCCCGCTTCGGCTCAGGTCATGATCTCAAGGTTTGTGAGTTGGAGCCTGCGTTTGCCTTGAGGCTGTCAGCGTGGAACCTGCTTCAGATCTTCTGTCCCCCTCTCTCTGCCCCTCCCCTGCTCATACTCCCCTCTGCCCCCAGCCTCACTCTCAAAAATAAACACTAAAAAAAATTAAAAAAAAAAAAAACCACTATGAACTTGAAGAGTAGTGGAGCCAGAGGGATCTTGCAGATATCTTATCCAAAGTCCCCCTTTATGCATGTGTCAAATGAGGCCCAGAGAGGGTGAGCAGCTTGCCCAAGTCCCCAGCTTGCTGATGCCTGAGGCATGCTCTGCTCTTGTCACATCTCGTTCCCTAGGTGTCCACCATGATTTTGGCCAGAGGACGGATGTGTCTGAGGGGGGTGTGAGTTCAAGACCATGCTTCCTCAGGGCCTCCATGGGACGTCCTGCACCTGTGTCTCGCTGGCACTTTCTGCACACAGTTGCCTGTGTTTCATTCACTCTCATACTCCATGGAAGCTTTTTTCTTGGAGGAACCGTTGCCCCCAACTAGCCACCAATGTTAGGAGGAGCCTTTGAACCATTTACACACGCTGAAACCCGGGATCCTCACTTGTGGTTTTTTTCAGAAGGCTTAATGCAATCATTTATATAAAGCACACAGCCGGAAGTCTGGTAATGGAAGCTTCCAACATTTGCTATTTGACTGAAGGCTTTGAGCTTCCTCTAAGTCTTTTTTGAAGGAATGACCTGCCCTTAAAGTAAGAGAGGTTTCTGTTTGCTTGTTTCCTGTTTCATGTTTGTACCAGAAAGTGAAAATGTTAAATATTCTCAGAAGCAGTGGAGGGAAGGACCTTAGGGGTTACATTCTGAAATTCTGCATCCCTGCTGGTCACCTCCTTTCTTACAAAAGTCAGGGCGTGGCAGGTGGCCCTGGATGACCTGTGCAAAGCTGTCTCCCCATCTTGTGGCAATCAGCGAGAACCTCTGACTTTCGCTCCTGATTGAGGAAAATTTTCCATTGGCCTATGGGGCATTTTAGCAGGCAGGTGAGTTCCTTAAGTGCTTGGTGACAGTCCTTTGAGAACAGAGACAAGGTCGTAATTGCATTGAAAAGGTCCCTGAAAGGGAATTTCTGAAAGGTGTCCCAAAACATCCTGTTTTTATGGCTAATGGGCTCTGGGCAGGTTTTCTTCCAGATGACTGATGGCCTTCACCAGCGTCTGCCTGTCTTCATTCTGATGCTGACAGAAGAAAAGAAAACGTCTCAGAGCCAGACGTGGCCACTAATGCAATGCGATTTTGTTCTTGTTATTTGGGAAAAAAGAGAGAGAGAGAAATGCTGAGAAAAACAGGCCCAGTATTTGGAGAATCTGACTCTGAACTCTCATTCTTGTCAGCTGTGAGACTTTAGTGTGGGCATCTTATTTAATATCTTTGAGATTCAATTTCCTACCTCTCAAATGGGCATGATCATACAGTTAGGCTTAAGAGGCAGGATATGGGTGTCAGAGACAAATAGCCCCCGGGGTTCAAATCCTGCCTTTGACCTACATACAGAGCCTCTCACTGTTTTGCTTGGGAGAATCAGGTGAGATCATGTAAGTCAAGTGCAGGCACTGCTAGGTGTATCAATGACTATTAGTTTTCCCCTTTGTTGTATAGGGATAGGACACATTGAAAAAAATTAGTGGTGAGGGAGAGGATTGCAAAAAAGAATAAATAGAGAGTAATATTTTGATAAATTACTATCTTTTCAGAAGACAGGGGAAAGTTACTATTCTTAGCATAACCAGATGCTTTACCAAAGGGTTGCCCTGGAGGTGATCAACATTTCTTTCTTTTTCTTTTCTTTTCTTTTCTTTTCTTTTCTTTTCTTTTTTTTTTTTCTGTAGCAACAGAAGTACTGTACTTCTTGGTATGAGCCAGAGCAGAGAATAGCCCTGAGTTTTTTAAGGATGCCTTCTTAGAATACCAAATTATTGAATGTAGGCTTCCTTATGAAGCTGGGTAGAGAATGAACATCTAATTGTCCAGGAATAGTTTTAATAAGGCTCTTTGTTTTTAGAAAATTAAAAAAAAAAAAGGTGACCCAATGTACTGGGGAGTCAAATAACCAGGAGGCCAGAGACATAGTCATTTCAGATTTTTGATGTGAGGTATCTGAGCTGTTTTCATTCTGAGACATGGATGCTAAGACTGCCAAGAGCTGTCACCTTGGGTCTCTTTTCAAAGTGGATCATCTTTCTGTGATAAACCTTGGATTTAACAAGCAGAAACATTATTGTTACAGTGAGTAAACATCACCAATCAGATTGCTTAGGGTAAACTTTAATAAAGATACAGTGTAAACATAGGGATCTATGACAAGGAAAAACTAGCTGCAGTCTGTTCCATACTTGGCATTAGAAGATTTAGCTCTTTGGGTCAAGCATGACACTGGGGGTTCTTCTACGATGAAAGGAATAGGATATAAGTATTAATATTTAGAGGGTATTATTGGGCTTTCTGCTAGTAAGGAATTGGGGTTCCAATGATTATTAGGGAAAATAAAATCATCATGATTTTATTTGCATCTTCAGTTTGTGGAGACCTTAACATTGGCCGCATTAGACATTCTCCTTTTATATTTCTGCTTCCAATGAGCTCTTATACTTTTTACCTTCCATCCAAATGTTAAAAGTTACACATTTACCTTGCATACAGAGTACTTCATGCAGTGATAGGAGAGCCTGCACACGCACAGTGTCCCTACAGAGCAGCAGAGGGAGGACTGTGGGGGGAGACAGGTGTTCACTTTGAGGATTGTGCATGTGAGTTACTATCATTGGGAAGAGAGAAAATGAAAACAAGACCAAGCACATTTCTGGTGACATTGATCTGACCTTCAGTTGGGTGCCCCAGGTGCAATTTTATAAGGAATAAGATATTTATTATACAAATTACCCAAAAAAATCCCTTTCACTTATAATCAAGACTGATTCTTCTTTCATTCTCTGTGTATAATTGTGGTATTTTATTTATACTTTTAAAATTATGTAAAACTTTTGAGTGTAACTGGAAATCAGGAACACTCACTTCCCGTTGTTAACAATTTGCATTTGATTAATTCAGTTGTGAGTTGCTTTACTAAATATTTGAACTTGTGAATAGAGAAGTTTCACGTTCAGCTAAAATGGATTTTCTACCAATTTTGGAGTAACTGTTTCGTTGGCTTAGCAAGGAGTAAATTGCTTCAAACCTTTCAAGTAAATCTTTAAAGCAGTAGAACTTTGTTTGCCGAACCAAGATAGAGGGAGAAAGGGAGGAGATTTTTCCTAATAAAGATGCTTTGGATTTAGGGGTTTGATACTTGCTGGTCTGGCCATATGACTACATTAAGTCATAATGAAACCAGGATTTTACTGTTTTTAACCATATTATTGTGTGATTAAATCTCTTTCCTGTCACGCGTGAAGGATGAGGATAATTTTTTAAATGGATTTTAATTTTTTGATCAGTTTTAAGTACACAGCAAAATTGAGTGGAAGGGACAGAGATTTTTCATTTCCTACAGTCACTACATATAGCCTCCCCCATCCTCAGCATCCCCCAACAGAATGGCGCATTTGCTAGGACTTGTGAGTCTACAGGACATACCATAATCATCCACATTCCATAGTTTACATGAGGGTTCACTCTTGGTTTTTTACATTCTGTGGGTATGGACACATATAAAAACATGTATGCACCATTATAGTATCAAACATGGAAGTTTCACTGCCCTCAACTTCTTCTGTGTTCCGCCTGTGAATTCACTGCTCCTATTGTCTCTACAGTTTCATCTTTCCCAGGTCATGTAGTTGGAATGATACAGTGTGTAGCTATATCAGATTGGTTCCTTTCACATAACAATTTGCACTTAAGTTTCCTCCATGTCTTTTCATGGCTTGATAGTTTGGTTTTTTTTAGTACGGAATAAAATAATCCTCCATTGTCTGGATGGACTACAGTTTACGCATTCAATTACTGAAAGACATCTTGGTTTCTTCCAAGTTTTGGCAATTGTGAACAAAGCTGCTCTAAGCATTAGTGTGTAGGTTTTGTGCGGACTTAAGTTTTCAATCCATTTGGGTACAAACCAAGGAGTGGGATTGCTGGATCATATGGTAAGAGTACGTTTAGTTTTGTAAGAATTTGGGAAGCTGTCTTCCAAAGTGGTCATACCATTTTGCGTTTCCACCAACAGTGAGAGAGAGTTCCTGGTGTTTCATACTTTTGCCAGCATTTGGTGTTGTCAGTGTTTCAGACTTTGGCCCTTCTAATTAGTGTGTGGAGTGTCTTGTTTTAATTTGCATTTCCGTGATGACATATGATGTGGAGCATCTTTTCATATGCTTATTTGCTGTTTGTATATCTTCTTTCGTGAGGTGTCTATTGAGAATATTGGCCCCTCTTTAAATTGGGTTGGTTGTGTTTCTTATTGTTGAGTTTAAAGAGTTATTTGTGGACTTTAGATGACAGTACTTCATCACATGTGTCATTTGCAAATATTTTCTCCTGGTGGGTTTCTGTGGCTTGTCTTCTCATTCTTTTGACAGTGTCTTTTGCATAGCGAGATATTCTAATTTTGGTGAATTTCAACTTAGCAATTATTTTTTTCATGGATCATGCCTTTCATATTATATCTAAAAAGTCTCCCCCATATCCAAGGTGATCCCCATTTTTCTCCTATGTTATCTTCTAGGACTTTTATAGTTTTACATTTTATGTTTAGTCTGTGGTATATTTTGAATTGATTTTTATGAAGAGTATAAAGTCTATGTCTGGATTGTTTTTTCCTTTGCATGTGGATATCAACTTGTTCCAGAACCATTTATTGATTGTATTATCTTCACTCCTTTGTCAAAGATTAGTTGACCATATTTACGTATATGTATTTCTGGACTCTCTATTCTATTCCGTTGATTTACTTGCCTATTATTTTGCCAACACATAACACACTCTCTTGATGACTATAGCGTTATAATAAGGCTTGAAGTTGGGTAGTGACAGTCCTATGACTTTACTCCTCTCTTTCAATAATTTGTTGGCTTTTCAGGGTTTTTTTTTTTTTTTTTTTGCCTTTCAGTATAAAATTTAGATTCAGTTTCTGAACATTCACCAGATAACTTACTGGGTTTTTGACTGGGTTTGTGTTAAATCTATAGATCGAATTTGGAAGAACAGATATATTAAGAATATTGAGTCCTTAATGGAATGGAATATCTTTCTCATTTAGTTCTTTCACTTCTTTCATCAGAGACTTATAGTTTTCCTCATATTCATAGATCTTGTACATGTTTTGTTATACCTAAATTTCTTTTTGGCGTGCTAATATAAATAGTATTGTTTTTCTGTTTCAAATTCCATTCACTGATTGCTGATGTATAGGAAAACAGCTGCCTTTTGTATTTTAACCTTGTATCTTGCAACCCTTTTATAATTGCTTATTAGTTCCAAGAGTTGTTGTTGTTGTTGTTGTTGTTGATTCCTTTGGATTTTCTACAAAGACAATCATATCATTTGGAAGCAAAGTCGGGTTTCTTTCTTCCTTCCAAGGTTGTGTACTTTTTTTTTCTTTTTTTGTCTTATTGCATTCACTTGGACTTCTGGTATAATGTTGAAAAGGTATAGGAAGTGGCATCCTTGCCTTGTTCTTCATCTTAGTGGGAAAGGTACTATTTTCTTGTCATTAAGTATGATGTTAGCCATAGGTTTTCTATAGATGTTCTTTATCAGGTTGACCAGGAGGGAAACATTTAATGTAGTTCGATGTGTGTGTGTGTGTGTGTGTGTGTGTGTGTGTGTGTGTGTGTGTTTTAATCTGCTAGGTTTCGAGAAAAAAAGGAACTTTCTATTTTAAAGATATGAAACTTTTTTTCTCTTATAATGGAAGACATTAGATGCTTATTACAACACTTTTCAGCAATAGAGAAATTTAAAAGTTAAACAGAGTTCCCATAAATCATATCTAAGTTTTAGATCCATCATATTTTTTGTTAATGTGTATATATGTATAGCTATTGGATTATCCATTGACCCACCCATCCATTCATCCAACTATCATCTTAAGATTGTCTGGTTTCCTCTTTCTACTTTATAAAAGTGTGCTTCTCACTCACTGGCATAAATAAAAGTTGTGTTTTACTATCTCTCTTGATCTTTTTGAATTTGTTGCCATTTTAGAACTCTGTTTAATTCTATTTCCAGTTCCATGGGGGGCTGCCCTTCCCTCCTTCCAGTTATTGCCTTACACTAGTCAACATAAGGGTGACCTCAACCCCATGGAACTATCAGGTTGTTGGAGTTGAATAGTTCCACTTTTCCTTACTCTCCAAGACTGCCAAGCTAGACTCTAACTGTATACATTACTGCCTTTTCTACACAAAGAATAACATGAAATAACTGTTTTCAGAAGTATTTGTGAATATATTGTCCTGAGGTCTTGCATGTCTTAAACATTTTTTTCTTAAGAATAAATGCAAATTTAATTTACAGTAAAAGGTTTAACTCACTATCCTCTTTTCTTCCAGAATCCAGAATTGTTTAAAAAAATTTTTCTGGCTATATTACATGTGTCTTCCATAATTTATATTTCTCTATGTTTTTGCTCTGAGATTTGGGAGAATTTTGGCCATCTTTTCATTAATTCAGTTTGTAATTCTGTCCATTATGATATTCACTACTTACATGTGTTTTTTTTATAATTCTTTGATATTAAAAAAAAATTCTCCTTTGGCAAAAGAAGCGAGCTCTTATTTTATTCGTACTCCAACAGCGCCTCAAACCTCCTGCAAGATACGTATGTACGCTATGTGTATGTGTAAGTTTTTTTCTGTGTTAATTTCCTGGATCTCAAATAAACTCTTTTTCACTGGGCAATATTAGCTATGACTTCTCGGGCAACCTTCTATAGAGCTGCCTGTTTTATTCATATGTTTGGTGATTTTTGCTCATCTACTCACTTTTACAAACAAAAACGTGTGTTGAATGGATTGACAGCTACCTTCCATGATCCCCCTCAGCACATACATACTTATCTTGACTCCTGCATCTGGGGTCTGAGGATGGGAGCTCTGTTGCAGTGAGTGGTAGAGTGAAGTCCTGCACTTCCTCTTAGACATACAGTCCTGAGAAACATAACACACCCTAGCAGAAATACATTTCCTTCATACGAAATAATACAATTTTGTTAAACTGCTGTTTTCCTGTGTTGCCTATTCTGCAGCTTAGGTAGGCTTAGGAAGGCTCTTCCTAGGCACGCTATTTGTATATGGTAATTGAATCAATGAAATTATTTCATTTTCACTCTTTCTTGATTAAAAATGAAACTGTTTAAGGCTTTCCATTTTGTTCTCTTAGAACGTTCTTAGCTTTAGCTTATGGCGTAGATATTAAGTGCTGATTTGATTTATACCATCTGAACCACAATATTATTGACATTAGTTGCTAGATGTTCTGCATTAGATACAGAAACTTGCTTGAGCCAATAGTGTTTAAGAGAGAAATTTTTTAAGTAATCAGTTGTTTTTTAAAATTTTTCTACTTTTGCTGTTTATGTGGTCACTAAATTGCACTGAGCAGATCTGATACCTTCTATTTCTAAACTATTATCATTCTTTAAAATGCATTTTACAGGAGTGCCTGGGTGGTTTAATCGGTTAAGCATCCGACTTCGTGTCAGGTCGTGATCTTGTGGTTGGTGGGTTTGAGCCCCATGTCAGGCTGTGTGTTGATACCTCAGAGCCTGGAGCCTGCTTCGGATTCTGTGTCTCCCTCTCTCTCTGCCCCTCCCCTGCTCATGCTTTGTCTCTCTCTCTCTCTCAAAAGTAAACATAAAAAAATTTTAAAAAAATAAAAACAAAATACAGTTTATGAACTACAGTGTTTGAAAAGAAGATGCAGTCTGCATGTGAAGGGTATAGAGTTTTATATGTGTGCACGTGTGTATAAAAACAAATACTTGAGATAGGCATTTCTATTGATACTATTCAGATATTCTGTAACAGGGGTTGGCAGAGTACAGCCTGATGGCCAAGTCCAGCTGGCCATTATTTTATAAATAAAGTTTTAGTTGTTCACAGTTATGCCAATATGTTTACACATTATCTATGGTTGCTTTCACACAACAGCAGAGTTGAGAAGTTTCAGTAGAGACCATAGACCTGCAAAGGATAAAGTATTTACCATCTGGCCCTTTACACAAAATATCTGCCAGCCCTTGCTCTGCATCTGTGCATGATTGTGTCTATTTAATCTGTAAACAATGAAAAAATTCCCATTTGTGTTATATTTTTCGTTGTTTTTATATTATTTGTTGCTTCATATAATTATTACTTTCGGTTGCTTAACTTATGCAAACATAAGTCATAATTTCTCTGCTGATGGTTCCATTAATAATTATAAAGGGAAGCTTTATTTTTATTTTTTCATAATTTATAATATGAATGTTGAAACTGCTGCTTTTCTTATGTTTACATTTGCATGACATTTTTATTGGTGGTGGTATTTTCTCTCCACCAACGAAACATTTCAAGGTACTCTGTTTAGGTATGTATTATCTACTTGTGGTTAACGAGTTGTGGATACCTGTCACATGGGTACATGTGATTGACCAATTTTCTTTGAGTCTGTAGCCTGTCCATTCTCTTAACAGTGTTTTTTTGCAGAGCATAATTTTTTAATTTGATGAAATCCAACTTACCAATTTCTCCTTCTCATTTATCATGTTTTTGTAGTATCTAAGAAGTCATTGCTCTAAGCTCAAGGTCATCTAGATTTTCTCCTATGTTCTCCTCCAGGAGTTTCATAAATTTGCATTTTATGTTCACATATATGACCCATTTTGACTAAATGTTTGTGAAATATGTAAGATGTGTCTACACTCATTTTTTTTTTTTTTTTGCATGTGGATGTCCAATCGTTCCAGCGTCATTTATTGAACAGGCTATCCTTTCTTCATTGAATTACCTTTGATCCTCTATCAGAGATTAATTAACTATATTTGTCTATGTCTACTTTTGGGCTCTCTATTCTGTTCTACTGATCTATTTGTCTTTTCTTTCACCAGTACCACACTCTCTTGATTACTATAGCTCTGTAATAAGGCCTGAAGTTAGGTAGTTTCAGTCCTCCAACATTGTTCTTCTCCTTCAATATTGTGTTGGCTATTCTAGGCGTTTTGCCTTTTCTTAAAAATTTTGGAATCAGTTTGTGAATATCCACAAAGTAACTTACTAGAATTTTGATTGGTTTTGTGCTGAAGTCCTTGTCTCCTAGGTGAGCTAGCACCCGTGCTGTCCTCCCCTAACTGTTCTGGACCCATCCCCTCATCTGATACAATTTTCCACTCATGTATCTGCTCTCCAAGTCTTTCACTGGGCATTCTGGAACTTCTTCACTGTCAGCTGTCTATGTTCTAATACTCTGAACCTCTTTTTCTAAATGTACTTTTTGCTACTTTGACTTAAGTAAAATGAGGCTGCCCATTAGATACTACTTTTCTTTCTGTTCTTACAAAATTAAGTTGATTGTAGGATTTTGTCTTTCCCCTCTCATCTTAGGGCCAGGAGTTTGGCTAGATGTCCACTTATTCCTCATGGGATTATCTACACCCTTCCTTGTGTTGGAGACTGAATGGAATGGACAGATCTCTTGCTGTCTTGAAGATCATATCAGTTAGCTAAGACCTTGTCTTCCCACTTAGCCACTGTCTTCTATGAATAACTCTGTATTTTTTCATTTCTTTTTACCTCTAGGACTGTAGTATTTCTTTCTATCTCAATTCATGTTGTCAGGGACTTCAACATCTACATGAATAAATCATCCAAAAGTTTCTGGTTCTTTATCTCTTCAACTCCAGTAAACTTATTTGCAACCCCACTAGAGGTTACACTCTAGAATTTATTATCACCTAACATGATACCCTCTGAAGTTAAAATAGAACATCCTAATTTCTACTCACAATTTCCTATTTTTCTTGCTTTAAGAATCTCCATTTCTTTCTTCACTCCCTCCCCCACCCCACCATTTTTTAAACCTCATCAAGGATTTTAAACCAATGAACCCATGACTTTCTCACTGTCACTGAATCCCTTACTTTCCCGCTGTTTGGTCATGAGTTTCTTCATTCATTATTATGAGTTTCTTGAAAATACTGTCAATATTTTTGTATTTATCTTCCTCTTTTTTACTCACCTTTGATGGAAATTACAATCCATATCCTTAGGGTCTGTACCTGAGCAGCTGACTCTGGCTAAGGAGAAAAATCACACAAGTGAACTACACAATTTTTGTTTTCCCTAGAAGATCACTAAGTTGAAAGGAGAATGGACTAGGAATCCTTCCACGTGTCTCTAATACCTCTTTTTATCATGATCTAAGATGACTATCTCAAAGCTAATTTACTCCTCAAATAATCTCTTCATCACTCTCAGCTGATGACCTAGCTTCATATTTCAAACTGAAAATTGAAGTCATCAGATGTGAATTGCTTTATCTTTTTGGCATGGGAGCCCTCTTAATATATACTATATGACAGCTGGTATTCATCTCTCAGGTGTATATGTCTAGCATCATAAATTTTCAAACTAAGACATGCCTCCCTTCACAACTTCCAACCTACTTATGTGCCCCATTCAACATTCTTTTTGAAATAAGTTTTTGGGAAAGGGGAAGTGAAGTTTAACTTTCATTGTGTCAATGTTTGATGCTGATGTTTCACCCTGTTTGTCTGAAATTTCTTGCAGAGGAACAGATTTGGATGAAGGAGCAATTACAATGCAAGAAGCCAAAAACAAAACAAAACAAAACAAAATAAAACAAAACAAAACAAAACAAAACAACAAAAAAAACCTGCTTGCAGGGGTAAAACATAACGTTTGTGGGGTAGATGTAGGGTAAGGTCAGCACTACCTCTTTGTGAAGCTTCCTTCTGTAGCAGCCACGATATATTAACATCAACTTAGCATCTTTGCAGACCCATTTCTCCTTCCAGGGCTGGTCTTCAGGAATAATGACAGCAAAATTGGATAGCCTCTGGCCTCCACTGGTTATGAGAAGCCACTACTCGAGCTGACTTCTCCAAATCTATCAGGAGAAAGAGCCACCCAAATTGGGGAAGAGTCTACTGTAGTATTCTGCACACATACCAAAGCTGTATAAACTTTTGCACTATCTATCTTTCTATTTTCAGGGGAGAAAGCCTCTGTCTATCTTTCAAGGAATCCACAATTATGATAGATTTCTTTGTCTCTTGCTTTTCAACAGCCTCTGTCTTTGGCTAGTCCATTTCTCCACTGCATCATTAATCGTAGCTTCTCTGGTGAATCTTTCCCAATGTATTTGGAGCATTTGTTAGCCTTTTCCACCTGAAAAAAAAAATCCCGTAACCTTAGCTCCCATAGGTTTGCCCCATTAACCATCCCAGTTCTTGGTTTCCTGTTATAATCAAACTTTTCAAGATCCTTTTTATTCATCTTTCTCCTTTTTTTTTTTTTTTTACTTTAGTGGTCACTGAGTACTGTGTATGTGTGTGCCTGTGTTTTAATTTTGAAAGGTTAAAAAGATTTAGAAGGAAATGCCAGACACCCATGTAACCAACATCAAAAAATAATACAAATGTTTTATAATTCTCTAATCATGAAATACATTGGGAGAAAACTTCCTTTGTTTCTCAACTGCATTACTAAGTCTTTCTCCCTAGAGTAAACTCTCTTGTTTTGGGTGGATCTTTTCATGCCACTTAGGAGGGGTGTGTGTATGTATTTTATTTCCTTAATGCTATCATGTTGTAAATGCCATTCTACAATTACATATTTGATGCAACACTGTGAAGAAAAACAAAGATTACTTACAAATACACCATCTCACTTGGCCATTCATGTTGTTTCAAGTTTTTCTGGTAGATGTATCTTTCTTTTTTAGTTAAAAAATTTTTTTAAATGTGTTTTCAGCTTTACTGGGGTATACTTGACAAAATTGTATATATTTAAAGTGATGTACACAGTGATGGCTTGACATGCATATACTTTGTGAAATGATTACTACAATCAAGTTAATTAACACGTCTATCACCTCACATAATTATCTTTGTGTGTGTGTGTGTGTGTGTGTGTGTGTGTGTGTGTGGTGGGAATACTTAAGGCTTATCTCTTCGTACATAAGTATGTGAGTTTTTTTATAGTGTAAACCACCAAGTGGAGTTACTGTCGAGTAAGATCTATTCATTTCAATTTCACTAGACCTCTAAATGCTCTCTATATTAGTTTTATAAATTAATATTCATTCTACAGAGAATAGGAAAACTTTGGTTTGCCCTCATCATTGCCAACACTTTGTAATGTCAAACTTACTGAATTTTGTCAGTCATCTGATATGAGGATATTGGCTTTACTTCATGCTTGACTCATTTTCCATGAGATTGCATGTATTTTCCTATTGATTGGCTATCTTCTGGGATCGCCTATTCAAATAATTCTTTTGTTCATTTTTTTCCTATTGGATTATTTTTATTTTAAATAATAAATTTTTTATATTTAGTAGAAATCTCTTCTCCCCATCTGGCCCTTTTCAAACTGTTCATATGCCATCTTTATATTATAGTAATTTTAAATTCTGATATAATCAGTTATTAATCTTTCCTGCTCATTGTTTTTTAATCTGTCTTATCCAAGAAATGTTTACATTTTTAATTTTTAATTTTAATTTTTTAATTTTTATTTATTGAGAGAGAGAGTGTGCACATGTGAGCAGGGGAGGGGCAGAAAGAGAGAGAGAGAGAGAGAGAGAATCCCTAACAGGCTCCATACTCTCAGCCCAGAGCCTGACTCAGGGCTCAAACTCACGAACCATGAGATCATGATCTGAGCTGAAATTGAGTCAGATGCTTAACCGGGTAGACTGAGCCACCCAGGCACCCGGACATTTTTAGAAGTTCTGAAGACATCTTTCCACATTTCCTTTTAAATGCATTGTAAGTTTGATCTTATAAATTAGATATTTGGTACATTTGCAATTTGTTTTTTCTCAGATGTGAAATAGAGCTCTAGATTTGTTTTTTTATAAGGAAAGCCAACTGAGTCACTATAACTTTTAATGAACAGTTTATCATTGTGCAGGATTTCTATGCCTTGCACGTCAGGTACTAATTTCCACACAAACCTGAGTCTGTTTCTCATCTCTCTTATTGATTCCCTTTATCTATTTTTCTGTGTTTGAGTGTCTGCCTTAATGTTTTAACTGCCATAGTTTTATAAATTAATATGTCTAATAGGGCAAGTTACATTGATTCTTTTTTTTAGAATTATTTTGAAAAAAGAAAAAAGAATTATTTTGAAATATATTAGATAATTGCCTTTTCAAATAATTTTAGAATCAGTTTATTTAGTCCCATGAAAAATCATGTTGAGATTTTGATTTATATAGTCTTGAAGATATGTTTTTGTTTTTTTTTTGGTGGGGGAGGGGAATGACCAAGTTAGGATGGTGAGATTTCCTATCCATGAACAAATTATACATGGTCTTTTGATCATTTATAGAAATATTTTACCTCTTTCAACATTATTTTACAGTATTTTTAATGTGGGTGTTATAAAGGTTTATTTCCTTATAGTTTAAGTTTCTGTTGTGAATGATGCCTTTTTCCATAAAATAGGTTATCGCTGGGGTATAGGATTATCTCTGAACTTTGATCTTGGATTTGGTAACACTTCCGGATTCTCCTGTTAGCTTATTCAGAGTCATTCCCTCTGGCAATCATTCTGTAACTCAAAACTGTGTCTTCCTAGGACATTTGTTGCCACTCTGACCTCAGTTACAGTTCATTTATTAGTCTGTGAACTTAGTTATTCAAAATAAACCAAATGACATTAGAGGTCATGTCTTTCCTGTTTATCATTGCATTTCAGATCTTAGTACAATTTATTGAATAAATGTTTACCCAAATTTTAATCTTTTTTTTTAAATATCTGGAAGATGCATCCAGAAGTGATTGCAATTACATCCTAGTTTCATTTTAGATGGGAATTCCTTTTCTGCTGTAAGCAAAAATTTAATGGCTTTCAAAGAAGAAACTGTGTAAGAAAGTTCTCCTTCCACAATCTATCCTAGATCATTGTGCATTTTATTATTGATTTTTATCCCTCTGAACTGTTGCACTGGTAACTCCAACTCATCCTTCAAGGCCCAGTATTTGAGGAATCCCCAAATACCTTAACCAAGAGACTCTTGTCCTTCTTTGAGCCTGTGCCCTTCAGTGTCCTTGCTACTCACTGGTTACCTGGCCCATGATGTTCTGAATAGTGGTGTGAATGCCGACTTATGAGCTACACAGTAGTTTCCTACAGTAACCTTACCATCATTTTATTAAACATTTTCATATTGTTGGGCTTGAGTTGCTAACAAATGTTTCATGATTATAAAAAAAGACTATGATGAACACCTTTGAACATGAAGCCTTTTTTCATGTTCAGATTTTTAGGCAGTAGTAGAATTAGTTGGTCAATGCAGGCCACATCTTATCTGATTCAGTGGCTGGCTCTAGAAACTTAATCATCCCTAACACTGGCTATTTAATAATAGAAGAGCTATAATGATGATTCATTTCCAATTCTTGAAAAATGGTACCCTCCATTTGCAAAGAGCTTCAGTGTTATGTGGGGTTGTCGTTTGGCTTCAGAGAGATAGTCCTATTAAACGTCAGGCAGACAGTTTGAACGTGAACTTTTCATCTCTTTCTCCATGGAGACTTGTCTGCCAGACTCAATTTGAGTGGTCTTCTGTGCTCTGATATTTTTGAGCATTCTTTTTGGGGTTTCCAAAAGCCGTCCTGTAGACCAGGAAAGGGACATGTTTCCACATTCCTACTCCTAGATTCCCTTCCTCCTGAGTATAATTTGGAACGGAGAATGCTGAGGTATATCTCATGTTCCTCCCAACATAGACTTAAGAAATTGCTGTTTTTACAGATAATATATAAACTTCTACCAGGGCAAGTGGTAGGATTTAAAAGTGAGCTACCTTCCCTGTCATCCCAGGAACAAAGACCACAATTTTCCCCAGGGAGACTGGTAGCAGGACCGAGCACAGGACTCTGAGATAAGCATGGGCTGTGAAGCCACGCTAACTTGTGTAGGCTTTTGATTTGGGCACTTAGTAGCTGTGCACCTTGTTCTCCCATCTCTGTGACTTGCACTGTAACGATACAGGCGGGGTTATCAGAATACTAACGGCTGTGATTTATTGCTTACCCCGTTTGCCAGGCAATTTCTTATCCAGTGTCAAGCTTCCCTCTCGCTCCTACCTCACCCCTACCTGCAATCCAGACTTGACTTACCTTGCATACTTTCAATTGGAGGAGTGCTGTGGGCAGCTTTTGCATTTTTCCCTCTGTGTAATCCTCCTTACTCCGCACTCATATCTATATTACCTAGATGTGAAACAGAGGAGAGTAGAATGAAGGTCACCAAACGTCTTATTTGAATGGGGCACTCTTAATTAGGCATCGATGCCCTCTCGGTGTTACAAAGAGACAAATCCCAACTCCCGGGGTGCTTTTTATGGGTTTTTTTGAGCTCATGCTGGAGCTCTTCCAGGGGCGATCTCTCCAGAATATCAGTGATGTGGTCTGTAGCCCACTGTCTGTTGCCTCCTTTCCCTCCTCAGCTTCTTCATCTGATGGCACCACTCTAGCTTCTGTCTGTTAGAGCCAGCTCATCCTGGCCAGGAGAGATACACTGGGGTACAATTTTTTCAATATGACTATAGCCTGACTTCCTCCGACAGGCCCACTTGGGCCTCTTAAAAACACAAATACGTGTCCAGCGGTGAGAGGAAGTATGGGCTCCCACTCTAGTTGCCTCTGCTTATGCTACTATCAGGGCAGTCCTGGCAGGCTTATCCTCAGACTCTTCTAAGCAAGAGTCCACACCAGTCCCCAGCATCCGTCTCCTCAAATACTGCTCCAATCCTTCAGTAGCAAATGGGCTGCTGTTTTCCCGTCCTCGGGGGGCGGTGGGGGGCCGCAGCTAGTGAGTGAGGTGTCCACAGGGGACTGCAAAGTTGGCGGAAGTGTGGGCTTGCCACGAGGAGACCTGCGTTTAAGTCTGACCTCTGCTGCTTGTAGGCGTTGTGACTTTGGGAATGTTACTTAGTCAGCCAAATCTCAGTTTTCTCCAGAACATCTCATGTTCTGCAGACCCAAGAGGAAGATGAGTGTGGAAGGTGTAGGCTCACGTAGCACTACACAGACAGACTCCAAATGTTGCTTTTATGGTCTCTTCAATTCACAGGACACTTCCAAGGGGGGGAAGTTTCTTCTTACAAAAGAAGTCAGGCCTCGTCTTCTCATACGGGGGAAGGCCGATGTGGTTCACACGGGAGCACCTCCTCAGGGTCCCCACAGTGGAGTTAGTACCTGAGAGTGACATTCTTCCCTTTCCCAGCTGGATCTTCCTTCTGAGGGCTGGCTGCCCAGGATTTGGAGGGTAGAGGAAAAGGGAAGGGATACTTGGGAATGAGACTGAGGAGTTCTTTCCTTACATGTGACCTTTTCTTGTTGATTCTATATTTGTTTCTCACCTGACATAACTCGTGCAGCCGAGGTCAGCAAGTAACTATAAATTATTTTCTCATACTTACTCCTCCTTTCTTTTTTAATGTTTATTATTGTCTTTTTTGAGAGATGCAGAGAGACACGACATGAACGGGGGAGGGCCAGAGACAGAGGGAGACACAGAATCTGAAGCTGGCTCCAGGCTCTGAGCGGTCAGCACAGAGCCTGATACGGGGCTTGAACCCACGAACCGTGAGATCATGACCGAAGTCGGATGCTTAACTGAATGAGCCACCCAGACTTCCCTCATACTTACTCCTCCTACATGTGTTTAGAATTAGTTTCCAAGGCGACAAAGGAAAGTCTGAGGTTCCTTTCAATGTAATGTATATTCTGTATATTCTTTGGAAGCAGAAGCAGAATATTTCCTTTGTGTAAACTTTAATTATGAAGGACACTTTCGCTAATCTCTCTGGTTAAAATAGGGTCCGTTTGTTATTATTAAACATATTTTCCTTCAGTGCCTTGGTCTTACTTTTCCTCTCAAAATCCTCCCATCTTGACTGACATGGGGTTTCATGGGCGGCATTTGAAATTTTTAAAAATTACCCATTCATTCAAATGTAGGCTGTGCATTTCTTCCCCAACTCTTTGTGTTTACAGTGCTGTGCTCTTAGAATGCTTCTCCCATTATTCATCCATTTATTCAACACACATTTGTTAAGCACATGCTCTGTGACTAGAATTCTGTGTCCAAATTCAACCTATTCTTTCCGAGCCAGTTATACTTCTTCATACTTCTCTAAGTATGTCCCTTTCTGTATAACTGGAATTAATTTTGCCTCTTTTTATTGACCAACAGTGGTTTGTTTACATATTTGTAATATATAAATGTATAATGTAATATGTTATAATATAACAATATATAACAATTATCTCATAATTGATCGTGTTCGTTTCTGTCTCTTGCTGCTTAACTCTAAATGTAATTCAGAGGCGGTGTGGACAGAATAAGGCTGTCCAAAACATGGTGACTACCTCTTCTTTCTGCTGGAGTATGAGCCCCATGAGAACAGGGACCATATATCTGGTGTTCAGTGATATTTTGCCAGGGCCTGTGTCTCTAGGACACAGGAGTCATAGAATGAATTTTGGTCTGATGAATGTATAAATGAATCCTCACATGAATTGGAATTTCAGCATATACTAATATAGAGCAAGCATTATATGGTGTACTTTGAAGAATTTCCTCAGGATGGCAAAATGGAAAAAGGGGAATCTAGAATCAAGATAAACATCATCATCATCATCATCATTTTTATGTAGTCAACATTGATACATTTTTTCACGAAACCCTGGATATATATTGGAAGATGTCCTGTTTTAAGAGTGGGACATTGTTGTATATATTGATGTTTATATTAATTTTATAATAAGCTTTATATAGATCAAAATTCTAAAGTTTTTCTAATTATTTATGAACACAACTTCTTATTTTTTCTTAAATTTATTTATTTTGAGAGAGAGAGAAAGAGGCAGAGAGAGAAGGAGAGAGAGAGAATCCCAAGCAGGTTCCTCACTGTCGGCACAGAGACTCACGTGGGAGTCAAACTCATGAACCATGAGGTCATGACCCGAGCTGAAATCAAGAGTCGGAGGCTTAACTGCCTGAGCCACCCAGATGCCCCACAACTTCTTATTTTAATTTGACTCTTACATTTATACCATATTCTCATTTATTTTTTCCTCGTTGTGAACTCGTTGTGGGGTAGGAGCTATTTGAGATGATTTGGGCTTGTGAACCAATTCTCTTTCCTTATGATTATACATCTAGCTCAGCTCCTTGCACAAAAAGAGCTCAGTAAATGTCACTTCTATTTCCTTTCCCTTAATCTGGATGAACAAGACAGGAGAGAGAGAACTTTGCTTTATAAATAAGGAGCGTGAAGCTCCTTGAAGCGGCATGATTGCCCAAAAAAACATGCTCAGTCTGGCTCTTTTCCTTTGATTCCTGCAGTGTTGCTCTAAACTCAGTGCAACCAAGAGCTCTTCTCTTTTCATCACTCCCCAGTGTGGTGCTTTAGATTTATTTTGGCTTCTCTAATTCACACTTTGATTGGCATTCACATGCATGAAGATTTTGCATTGGACATTTAGAGACCACATTGCATAATTCTGCCTGCATACTTCCTTCTGGCAGCTTCTGTCAGAGGGGACCTGAAACCTGGTAATTAAGGATTGTTCTCATTTTCAGTTCACGACTGTCCCAGGCATGCAAGCGATATCAACAGATATGGCCCACCCACAGGGAAAAAAAAGAAAGTTGTGTTGCCAGAGTCAAAATGCTAAAGCCGCTATCTCAGTGCTTGGGATGGTGAGGGGACAAAAGGGTTAGAGGAAACTCATTCCCTGTGTTTGTCATTGTCACATTTGCTCACTTTCACCCTGCAGATAACCATACACGAGCTCCCACTCCAAACTCTGTTTTGCCAGCTTGCCTGTACCAGAAAGACTGGAAGGCTAGAACGTACATTTCCCAGACTCTCTGACAGCTAAGCTTAGGTTTGTGACTGTGCTTTTCTCAAGGAGCTAGACCCACAGGAATCTTGGAGGTAGGAATGAACCATGCAAGATGGCAACAAACCTTCAGCTGCTCATAGCTCCTGAAAGCATGGTGACAGGGACTTAGGTATTCGGATCAGAATCCCTGGGGTCCAAGCCTTAGCGTCTTTAGGGCCAAGAGGAGGTTATGGCAAAAATGATGCGTCTGCTTTGGCAGTCTGGGATGTGATTAGGCATTTCTCTGGAACTGGTTTCTCGCTGCATTATTCTGATGGTGTAGCCAACAAGCCTGGTTCCCGGGGCCTCCTGCAAATTTGATGATTAATACTCTTTATTAATTTCACTTGAAATGGGTAGAGTGAATTTTGCTATTTATAATTAAGAACTCAGTAACACATATTGACATATGTTTCTGATAAAAGCTGTCATAGGGAAAGCACTTTGCTAATGTTAACTGGAGTTCTTATTTTAAGCAAGTAACTTGTAATACACCCTTGTAGAAAAATGCTGAAGAATTCTGTGCTTGGAAATTCCTTTGAAAATAACTGACAGAGATATCATGCGCATTTGTAAATCTTTTTTTCCTTTACTTATAAGTATATTAAATGCCTACTGCCAGCCCTGTAAAGTTGTGGATGAAGATTTTGCAACTCGATGAGCTTAAATCACGTATTTAAAATTGTATCTCGGCAAATGGGGAAGTTGGAGTTAGGTTTTTTTGTTTTGCTTTTTGTTTTTGTTTTGTTTTTGCTTTTGTTTTTGTTTCTGTGGGGTTTTTTTTTAGCTTCAAATGTTTACTTCAGTTCAACAAATGATTTGTGCTATCTTGATAGTTCTGATCAACATTTTTCAGCCTGCGTGAGTGTGTGAACTATTATGCTGAGTGCCACATGAATACTCAGATGTCTCAGATGAAAGCTTCAGCCTTAAAAAGCTCTAATACAGTGGGAGTAGCATTTGTATTCACAGCTATTCATAACTCAAGGCAGAACGGACTATGTTTTATGAGCCCCAGAGAAGGAAGAGATTTATTTCAACTAAGGTACCAGGAAAACTGGAAGAGGTGGAGTTTGAATGGACCCTTCAAATAAGATCAGTAGGAATAGGGCCATCCTCATGGGTGTGTGATCTATACAGTCACTCGGATTTATGCTCATTCTCCCTTTCTTAGTTTAATGCTCTGCTCTCTTGAAACTCTTAATAAGGCAAGAATAATAGGGCAAGGGCCCTCACGTTTTTATTGGCACTGGATACCACAAATTACATAGCTGGTCCCATGTAAATCCATGGGCAGATATATTGAAAGTAAATAGGAACTTTATTATTTTTTTTAATGTTTATTTTTGAGAGTGAGAGAGACAGAGTGCAAGCGGAGGAGGGGCAGAGAGAGAGGGAGACACAGAGTCCCAAGCAGGCTCCAGATTCTGAGCTGTCAGCACAGAGCCCGACGCGGGGCTCAAACTCATGAACCGTGAGATCATGACCTGAGCCGAAGTCGGACGCTTAACCGACGGAGCCACCCGGGCACCCCGAAAATAAATTGGAACTTTAAATAAATGTTCATATATTAAAACTACCCATTATATAATTATGTGTATAAATATTGCGACATATTAATATGTTTTATATTAATTTGCATTCACATATTAAACATCAATTCATAGGCTAAATAAATTAATATATAAACATATATGAACTGGGAAATAAACCCAGTTCTTAGCTTTTCATGAATAATAGTACTGTATTCTCTATTTTTTACTTCTTTAAGTATAAAATAAAGCATATGAAGAGAAAATTGTTTTTTAAAAACATACAAAGTGGAAAGTGTAAATCTTTCCCCTCTTAATCTCACTGTAAGTGAGCAGCACTTGAATTTTGGTGTATTTACTTACTGAACTTTTTGTTTTTCTGGCTTTCAGTATCTCCTCTGCTTATTTGTCTATAAGGACGTGTTTTTAGCTTCTTTTAAATTTGGTCTTATTATATTTTCCTAGCAAGTTATCAAATTTATTCAGATTTTTATTTTATTGTCATAAAACTGTACATAACATTCCCTTATTTAAATAAAGTTCTTTGGGGGTGCCTGGGTTGAGCGTCTGACTTCAGTTCAGGTCATGAGCTTGCGGTTGGTGAGCTCGCACCCCAGGTAGGGCTTGCTGCTGTGAGAGGGGGAGCCCGTTTCAGATCCTTTGTCCCCCTCTCTCTCTGCCCCTCCCTTGCTTGTGCTCTCCCTCTTTCTCTCTCAAAAATAAACATTTAAAAATAAATAGACAAACTTCCCTGTTTCTGGGTTGCATCCTCTTCTCATTATTCATAGTGTATATTCATACTTTTTATTTTTAAGCAGGCTCTATGCCCAGCATGGAGCCCAATGAGGGGTTTGAACTCAAGACCCTGGGATCAAGACCTGAGCTGACATCAAGAGTCAGATTCTTAACCTATTGAGCCACCTAGGTGCCCCTATATTCATACTTAAAAAAATATATTTTAGAGAGCAGGGGAAAGGGGCAGAGGGAGAAAGGGAGAGTCCCAAGCAGTCTCCAGGCTTAACATGAAGCCCCACATGGGCCACAACCCCAGCATCATGATCTGAGCCGAAATCACGAGTTGGATGCTCAACCGACTGAGCCACCCAGGCACATCTGTACTTTGTAAGTGGTCAACCTCATAGATGTTCTCTCAGTTTTGACTATCTATAATTTGACATGTTTTGCCTTATAATATCTTAATATTTGCTCTTGTCATTATTAGTTTATTCATGCTGTTTTCATTTGCTTTTGCTTATTTAAAAATTAAAGCCAGTTTTAAAGTACTTTATTTTTCTGTCTAGATGTTTTAAAAAATCTCCTCCTTTATTCTTAGAATTCAGGAAAACTCCTCAGATATGTATAGGTGAAGCTCTCTTTCCATGTGAACACAAAGTTTTTCATCGGCTCAGGGCATTCGTCTTCTTTTATTTCTTTAATAATTGCCTTCATTACCTCTATTCCCTTCTCTTGCAGTATCCTAATTATATGGCTAATAACTTCCCAGATTTATCAGCCATGTCTGATCTTTTCTCTCACAGTTTCCCTCCTTGTCTTCTTGACATATTCTGAGAATTTGAGTTCGTTTATCATTATTTTCCCCACTCATTTTCAGACTTGCAGCTATGTATTTTAATCCATTCAATATCTGCCTAAATGTTTTAATTTATTAATAGCTACCATTTTAATGTTTCCTATTTCTTAGCTTGGGTTTCTCTTTTGTCTTTGAGGTGCTGTTTCTTTTTACATATTTCTTGAATGTTATGTCCGTGTTGTCATTGGTTCATATTGATAAAGATGTGGAGAGACAAGTCTAAATGATAATTTAAACGCTATCTGCTGTGAAGCAGACACCACATCTTTTCTGGCAGGACACCTCTCTAAGAGTGGGAGTGATTGCAGAGGCCAGGGGGAAGCCTATGCCTCTGTGCCTTGCACACTATGTATACACATGTATATATACAATGAAGCCTGTCTAGGCTAACCACATTCTGTCTAGGAGGCTGGTAGAGTGCCTGACATTTTTGAACTTCATGGAAAGTCGATGACTTGGTGACTTCTCTAATATCAACTGCTACATCCTTGAGCTTTTGATGTTGAGGGTTAAGGGAATGTGTCCTGTTGAAGCTGCAGCAGGTACTAGAACATAGTAGCAGAATTAATTAGGAAGAAAAATATGGAGGTTTCCTTTTTTCCAGTGACTGCTGTGAGTTAGCTGGGGTATTGCCTGTCCCTGTCATTTCTTTTGAGTATTTCTTAATGACTTCATATTCTCATTCTTTACCCTGAATTTACATTAAAAGTATAATCTGTTTTAGATGAATTTTAATTGCTGGAGAAGCATTAAGTCTATAAAATTAAGTTGGCAAGAGATGGCCTGCCAACATACTTTACTTCCTTTGCAACTGTAAACTCCACTAAGTGCCTATCTGCATGTGGCAAAAATTAAGGTAGATGGAAAAAGGAAAATAGACTTTGGTATTTTGTGTGAGTGGGCAACTGTCTCTTTTTTAAAGTAGACATTAAGGCAGTTTTACATTTATAGAAATAAAAAAAAAAGCTTTCCCAGTTATTAACATCTTATATTTGTATGGTACATTTGTTGAAATTAATCAACCCCAATGAATACTGGGGTCCATACTTTATTCAGATTACCTTAGTTTTTTACCTACTGTCCCTTTTCTGTTCTAGGATCTCATCCAAGATATCAGCATTCTATTCAGTCATGTCTCCTCAGGGCCCTCTTGGCAGTGACTATTTCCCAGACTTTATCTGCTTTTGAAGACCTTGACATTTTTGAGTGGTACTAGTCAGGTATTTTGTAGAACATCCTTTAATTGGTATCTTTCTGGGTTTTTTTTTCCTCATGGTTTTACTTGGGTTATGGGTTTTTGGAAGAAAGAAATCAGAGGTAAAGTACCCTTTTTTTAATCATATTTTATCAAGAATGTATAGTATCAACATGGAGTATCACTGTTGACAATGGATCACCTAGTTGAGGTAGTGTTTGTCAAATCTTTCCACTGTAAAGTTTCTCCTCCCCACCCCACATCCATACTGTAATCATTTAGAGGAAGTAACTACACCTAACTCACACTTGGATGGGAATCATGCTCCCCATCCTTGAAGGCAGAGTAGTGACATAAATTACTTGCTTGTGCCTGGAAGATTTGCCTCTTTCCCTCCACTTATTTATTCATTATTTTACATATATCAGTGCAAACTCATGTATATTTATTTATTTTTAATTGTCTTACCATGGCAAAATATACATAACGTAGAATTTACCATCTTAACCATTTTTTTTAAAAATTTTTTTTTTTAACGTTTATTTTTGAGACAGAGAGAGACAAAGCATGAACGGGGGAGGGTCAGAGAGAGGGAGACACAGAATCTGAAACAGGCTCCAGGCTCTGAGCTGTCAGCACAGAGCCCGACGCGGGGCTTGAACTCATGGACCTCGAGATCATGACCTGAGCCGAAGTCGGCCGCTTAACCGACTGAGCCACCCAGGCGCCCCCATCTTAACCATTTTTAACTGTACAGTTTGGTGGCATTAAATACATTAATAATGTTGTACAACTGTCACCACCGTCCGTCTCCACAACTCTTTTCAATTTGTAAAACTGAAACTCTATACACCAATTGAACAATGACACCCCTTTTCCCACCCACCTCTGCCAGTACCTGGCACTCACAATTCTACTTTTTGTCTCGATGACTTTGCCTACTCTAAGTACCTCATACAAGTGGAATTATATAGCATTTGTCTTTTGTGACTGGTTTATTCTACTTAGCATAATGTACTCAAGTTTTATGCGTGTTGTAGCATATGTCAGAATTTCCTTCTTTTTAGGCTGAAGCTGAATAATATTCCACTGTACGTATACACCAAATTTTGCTTAGCCATTTATCTCGACATAGACATATGGGTTACTTTCACATTTTAGCTATTGCAAACAATTCTGTTATGAACATAGGTGTACAAATATCTCTTTGAGAACGCAACTGCTTTCAATTATTTTCAGTATACGGGTGCCTGGGTGGCTGAGCCAGTTGAGTGTCCGACTTTGGCTCAGGTCATGAACTCACGGTTTGTGAGTTGGAGCCCCACGTCAGGCTCTGTGCTGACAGCTCGGAGCCTAGAGCCTACTTTGGATTCTGTGTCTCCCCCCCCCCCCCGCCCCCCATCTCTCTCTGTCTCTGTCTCTCTGTCAAAAATAAATAAAGATCAATTATTTTGGGTATATACCCAGACATAGAATTGCTTGATCACATGGTAATTCCTTTTTTTTTTTTTTAATTTTTGAGGAACCACCATGTTTCTTTTCCATACAAGTTGTATCATTTTCCATTGCCCTTCACAGTGCAAAGGGGTTCCAATATCTCCATGTCCTCACCAACATTTTTTTTGTTTTGTTTTTGGTAGAAGGATTAACGGGCGTGATGGTATCTGGTAGTATTATTTTGCATTTTTCTAGTGATTAGTGATGTTGAGCATCTTTTCCTGTCCTTATTGGCCATTTGTATATCTTCCTTGGGGAAACGTCTCAAGTCCCTAGTCCATCTTTTAGGCAGGTGGCGGTGGTTGTTGATGAGTTTTATGAGTCCTCTCCACTCTAGGTATTAGTCCCTCATCAGAGATAAGATTTGCAAACATTTTCTTCCATTCTGTCGGTTGCTTGCTTTTTCACTCTGTATTGATAGTGTCTTTTGATGCACAAATTTTTAAAATTTTCATAAAGTTCAATTTGCCTTTCTTTGGTTGTCTGCTTTTTTGATGTCATGTCCAAAAAATTGTTAACTCCAATGTTGCGACCTATGTCCTATGTTGCCTTCTAAGAGTTCACAGTGTTAGATTTTATGTTTAAATCTTTGATCTACTTTGAGTTAATTTTTGTATATGGTGTTAGACAAGGGTTCAACTTCATGCTTTCACATGTGTCTATCCAGTTCTCAGTACCATTTGTTGAAAAGACTGCTTTTTCCTTATTGAATGGTCTTGGCACCTTTGCCAAAAATCATTTGACCATTTTTTTAAACATGTACTTCTCCAGTTTACTTACTTATTTACTTACTTACTAATTGGAATGGATTTTGAGGAGACAAAACATGGGGCAGAGAGGTACGGAATAGGAAATAGAACCGTAAACTGTTTGCTAATTGTTTGTAACCCTAACAAATCCGTATAGAAAATCCCCCATACAAAACAACACAATAAAGGTTCAGGGATTGAAGTATGCCCTTAGGCAAGGCTGAAGATTTTAGTCTCTGGTATGTGGAATTTAGGCTGTGGTCCTTGTTTTGGGATGAATCACTGGGGGTGTGGCATAGTCCATACTTTTAATTAGAAATTAGCAGTGGTCATTTCTAATTTCCCCCATATATGCGGTTGCTTTTGAATGACCATGTCTGCAATGTCTGGCTACCAAAAGATGAAAAGGAGAAAACTGAAAGGGGGAGGGAGGGAGGGCACTGGCACTTTAAATCTCCTGGATTTAAATCAGCCAGAGGCAAAGAGACTTGCAACAAGAGGGGGGATGCAGCAGTGGCCTACCTCTTCCTCTGCCCCTCTGGAATCAGAAGCAGCAGTCGGTGATGACAGCACCCATCCCCAGTGTTTGGAGGACAGGATCCTCGTGGCCTGTCCGGGTACCTGCAAGCGGTGTGCCAGCTGCTCCGGGAACACAGGCACAGCTGTGTCCCTTGGGGCTGAGTGTGGCTAATGGGTAACTGCTACTGCGCTCTCGGAGCTAAAATTGATCAATATTAACCACAATTTACCATCTGAGTCTTTCCCTGGAAGTTGCCATCCTTGAGTAGATTCCAGGGAAGCTACATCAGACATGCTCTGCCAGTGCCATTGTTTTCTAGGTCGAGACAGATTCTCCATGATCCCTATTGTGCCATCTCCCGAGAATCTCCACGGGTATTTGTTTTATACTTTGGGCCATAGCCCAATACTGCTTTATTTATTTCATTGTTCAAGTTATTCCGGATTTGTAAATGAAGAACTCCCTCAATTGGCTTCTGTGTCCCTTTGACATGCTCCCGTAATGCGGGTTTTCTTTTCTTTTTTAGCATTTACTTCCTAACCTTTGAGATATCCCAGGCTCACCTCATGTGTTTTCTGTCCCAGGCCTAGAGTCAGCTCTTTCTCCATGAAGATCTGTCTCGTGATGAGACACCGAGATCCGGGTGCTCTTGTTCCTGGGGTATTGTCTCTGTGCTCTCTCATATGAGTGAGAGAACATTCTTTTCGTATGCAGACAATTCATATGTGGTTTAAGGTGAGAAAATACCCCAATTCTGGGATTGTGAACCTTTCTGCAGTCTTGTCTGCTTTCTATACAAAGCTGACTGCAGCCAAATTAATGTTCAGCATTGGGCTTGGTCTCCTTTAAATCCAGGGTGATGTACAGCTTTTCCCTTTCCATTCAGAATCCGCCTAAAAGATAACAAAGTACATAATGCCAGAAATCAGCCTTACTCATTTATATCTCATATAAATACGTTGGGATTTTCCACACTCTTTTATCCATTTCTTCTTGTTCAGCACTGGCTTCCTTTACACTATACTGAGCTTCCATTTATTACAAAACTCCCAATTAAATGACCCCAAGTACTGGCTTCTTTGACCCTTGAATATTTCCTCTCTGCTTACAACTTTGTACTCATAATTTGCAGCTTGGATAAACCCCTTTTCTTGTTATTAATCTTCTTTGCTTTACTTGTCCTATGAAAACCCCACTGGTGTCTTGAGTTCTTATCTCCTTTTGCCATGTGGCTCTGCCCTGCTAAAGAAGTGACAGCCAGCATGGGCCATTTATAAGCCCCATCTTGGAAACATGGGGGACTTTGGTTAGGATAAACATACTCTGCAGTAGGCTTGCCTTTGGAACAACGGTATCCCAAATTAGAATGAG
This sequence comes from Panthera tigris, assembly GCF_018350195.1. Lineage (NCBI taxonomy): Eukaryota > Metazoa > Chordata > Mammalia > Carnivora > Felidae > Panthera > Panthera tigris. The sequence goes on from NC_056662.1 coordinate 128,637,424, forward strand.
AAGAGAGCCCACATTAAAGGGAAAGCTCTAACAAATATCTGGGAAGTCTCTTCAAATTTTTGTATTTCCATTCTAACGATAATAAAGACAAACTGAAATAAGAGTTTACGAACCAGGGCCTTGGATCAGAAGAACAGTTTTCTCTTTGGTGTTCTTGAAACTTGAGCAGAGCATCAGATTAATCTTTTAGTTCTTTGTGTTTATAAACCTAATGTATTAGTTTTGAAATCTCTGAATTTTTTTTAGCATTCGATTCCAATATCAAATAAATGAATAGTGGATAACTACCCCTTCCCCACCCTTTTATTTTATTTTCTGAAGTTTGTTTATTTATTTATTTATTTATTTATTTATTTATTTATTTATTGAGAGAGAGAGAGAGAGAGAGAAAGAGAGAGAGAGAATGAGCAGGGGGAGGGGCAGAGAGAGAGGGAGACAGAATCCCAAACAGGCTCCGTGCTGTCAGCACAGAGCCGAATGTGGGGCTCAAACTCAAGAACCATGAGATCATGACCTGAGCTGGAACCAAGAGTTGGATGCTTAACCAACTGAGCCACCCAGACAACCCCTACCCTTTTAAAACAAGCATTTTAAAAATGTGTTGCCTTCCACAGGAAAAGCCTTTTTCAAAGGTGCACATGAGCACTGCCATTCCTACAGGAGAAACCTCATCACTTCCGATATCCAGTCCTCCCTACCTCTTCGTTGTGTCTCCAGCTGCTTCTCCTCGTGCAACTGTCCCTAAATACACACTCACCTCACTGCACTGGCTGTGCCAGGCATCCGCACGTCTTTGTGGCTGTGCCACCCCACCCATCCTGCTACGCTGTCATGAACAGTGACTTGAACTCAAACAGATTATGTTCACACACTAATTATACCATTTACCTTGGGCAATGCTGGCAAATGCTAGGAACCTCATTTTTTTGCCATCCATAAAACTGGCAAAATAATATCAAACTTAGGTGTTATCACATTTTAACGAGGCCGCATTAATTTGAACAGTCAGTGCTTGACATAGATGAGTTGTGGATAAAGGCCCATTTTTTTCTTCATCTGATGACTCCAGTTCCTCTTTCAGGGATGAGTGGAGGCTCCCCCATTTCCAAAACAAGTCTTCATTACTTATGCCCCTCCCCCTCAGCCAGCATTCACGGTGACTCCCCTGGGTTTAATCCCATAGTAACTGTTCCCTCACCACATTAGAACTGTCAGTCTTGACTCAAATGACTGTCTTTCTTATCCTAAAATCCCCAGGAAATGTCCCCGTTCCTGACTGTATCTGTCATTCAAATATTTATTGCAATAATGGATATTAATTCTGTTAGCCCACTTAATTTTTTTTTTTTATTTAAGAGTATATCCAAGTCTCATTAAATATGAACAGGAATAAAATATCCTCATCAAAGCTTCCTGGCTCCCCACATGTCTGTCTTAGTGATGTTTTCAGTTCCCAGACCAGCTCTTAAACTTGGAAAGCACGTGGGGTTTTCTGCTTCATCAGAGGCTTTACACACACACATCAGCAAAACGCCCTGGCAGCTGTTTGAGAGAGACTTCTCAAATTGAAATTCTTATCGCTTTGAGATCTTCTCCTTGTGTTTGAAACAAATGCAATTAAACCATTTGCATAATTGGTGCATGTGGAATTTTTGGATTTCAATCATATGTTTCTTTCAGGGACCGTGGTCTCAACCTCGTTACGAGCCCTAGTTTCCACGAAACAGACCACCAGGTCCACCAGAATTCTCCATTTCACAGGAAACAGTACACTTGACCTGTGCCTAGTGTGCCGGAGTTGTGCAGCCGATCCCATCCGTGTCAGGAACGCCCCGCCCACAGCCACCTGCCCCCCGGTGGTTCTCATGCCACGTCCGCATCCCTGCTGATGTTCTGGTCAAACAGCAAAGCCGTGCGTGTTGCGCTGTGTGAGTGATTGGTGAGGAGTTACGTAATCACCAGCACAGACACACTTCACCGAACACAATAATGCAAGGCTGGCGGCGCACCGAACTCACCGGTTCTCCACTACGCGGTTCTGTGCTGGCCGATGCTGGACGGCTCAGATTCAGATCCTGGCGCGGTCACTGAATTAGTTGCTGGAGCGCCATCAGGTCATTGAAACTCTCTCTCGTTCTAACCCAGCAGTTCTCGGAGTGTGGTTTGGGGTTCTTGGGATCCCCAAATTCCCTTCTGAGGATCGCCAGGTAAAGTCAAAACTGTCACCACGCTAACATTGACACTATTTGCTGTTTCACAGTCAGTCTCTCATGAGTCTACAGTGGAGTTTCCCAGAACCTCCGTGACATGTGACGTCGCAAAAAGATTGAATGCGGATGCCAACGTAAGAATCCAGCTGTTTTCTGTTAAGCTGGGCATTAGAGAGATTTACCCAAATGCAAAATAATGGTAGTCTTCTCACTGCATTTTTGTTTTGCAAAACACACTAGTTTTTACTAAAATAATATGTTCATGTGAGATGGCTTTATGATTTTTCTGTTTTAGTTTCTAACACAGCAATTATCGATAGTAATTATGAATAGGCATAGTAATAGATTTAACTGACACAAAGAAACCTTTTAGGACGCCTTCATAACTTTTAGGAGTGAAAAGTGGTTCTGTGCTTTCGTATCAGCCAAAATAGAATGATGACACTTCTCTCTTGGGCTTCTTGGAAAGATTATTTAATATAGAGCCCTTACAAAATGCTTTGTGAAAGACAGTGCTCATTATAATAAAAGATGGCATTATTCTCATAAAGACTTATTTTGGAAGGGTAAAAGATTTTGACTCCCAGTGAAAACAATGTACATCAGCCTCATCATGGTTTTCTTCTGCTTCTGGAGACTGTTCACTTGTTAGCGACAGCCTGGGATGTAACCCTCAATTACCATAGTGCATGCAGTGGGTTTTCTTTGTTCCATATAGCTTGAAAGGTATCTATCTGTTATGCTAAACTACGAGATGTAGAATGTAGTTTCATGGAATGTGTTTAGAATTTTAATGGAGTTTATTTCTAGTCAAAAAAATGTAGTAAGTGCCAGTTATGTATCTAGGCATGAGAAATACAAACTGAGGGGCACCTGGGTGGCTCAGTCAGTTAAATGTCCGACTTCGGCTCAGGTCACAATCTCATGGTTCGTGAGTTTGAGCCTTCCATAGGGCTCTGTGCTGACAGCTCAGAGCCTGGAACCTGCTTTGGATTCTGTGTCTCCCTCTCTCTCTGCCCCTCCCCCTCTCACACTCTGTCTCTGTCTGTCTCTCTCTCAAAAATAAATAAACATTAAAAAAATATTTAAAAAAAGAAATACATTTCCCTTAAAGATCTTGTGACCTCCTAGGGGAACTGTACTTGTTACCTGATTGTATCAAAACAACATGACGGCTGAATTCAATGAAAGGTAAAGCAGATGTATGGTGGGAACACAGAGAAGGGTCCCTGAGCCAGTATGAGAAGTGGTGCTAGGGAAGGCTTCCTGGAAGAAGTGTTTACCTGATCCGAGTCTTGAGTGATTAGCAGGTTACCCAGGGGCAGATGTGCAAGTGATGGGAAGGAGGGTAGAATATAGGAAAGGAAGAGGGCAGAGAATTACAAGACATTGAATTGCATAAAAGCTTGGTGACCTCCTCCAAAAACAAGATATTTGTGATGACTGAAGCACAATGGGGAAGGTAGCCAGTGGCAGGAAAACAGACTGGAGACCTAGGATAGAATGGGAAGGACCCTATAGGAACCCAAACTCAATCCTGTATAGAAAGGGACTTCATTAAAGGGTTTCACGAGGGGACTTGTGTGGTGAGATTAATAATTTAGAAAGTTTACTATGTCCTCAAGTGCTCTGTGAGAAAGAGCATCTGACTTTGCTACCTAAACAGTGCAGTTATTTAAGACTTGGCCTTAATTTTTCTAAGTCCTGTTAAAGATTGCATCTCATTTCCCAGTTGTATCAATTGATTTCTTAAGCACTAAAAGAAGACACACACACACACACACACACACACACACACACACATCATTTAATTATCCCGTTTGAGTGAAGCCTACAGGTAGGCAGTTCAAGAACCCAACTGCCTTTTTCCCTGGGCAATGCTGTCTTCAGCCTGTTGGTGGTCTCTCCCCTCAGATCTGCACGATGGCTTTTGTAGATGTGAACATCATGTTCCCATACAACAGAATCTCAGGAATGGCATATTTTACTCATGAAACTCTCTATTTTATCACGAAGGAATATAACTTCTGGAAGTCACCCCAGTAGACTTTTTTGTGTCTCTCGGGCTTGAACTTGGCTACGTTTTTACCTCCAAGACAATCACCCTTTAGACAAACCATGATTTATGAAGCTGGGTACAGTCTTCCCCCCAAGCTCATCCCCCCAGCAAATAGAATCAGGAAGGATTCTGGTAGCAAGTTTGTCTTGCTCCCAGGAGAGGACGAGATGGTGGATAAGACCAATATTCTGTGCCATGCCATGCCATGCTAGCTTGGCTTCAGAACAGGAAAATAGCTACTTGACCCAACAGGTGACCTCCCTAACACCATCAAGTGCTTTTGAGTCTGATTCCAAAATTCTGGCTGCTCTGTGTTACTCCCGGACCCTCCCTGGGCTTCACTGGCTCCATGATCAGATTGTAACACCTGCATCCTTGGCGCCCCCCCCCCCCCCCCCCCCCCCCCCCCCCGTCTCACCTGTGCATGTGGCTTGTCCAGGAACCCAATCTCCTCCTCCCCAGGTCCAGCCTCCTTGTCTCCAGTTCCTCTGTCCTCAGGCCTTTTCCATCGGATCTTGAATTCCTCTGTCTTTTCAGAGCCTTTACTGAGCCATAAAGAATTGGGGCGCCTGGGTGGCTCAGTCGGTTAAGCACCCAACTTCGGCTCAGGTCATGATCTCGCGGTCTGTGAGTTCGAGCCCCACGTCGGGCTCTGTGCTGACAGCTCAGAGCCTGGAGCCTGTTTCAGATTCTGTGTCTCCCTCTCTCTGACCCTCCCCTGTTCATGCTCTGTCTCTCCCTGTCTCAAAAATAAATAAAACGTTTAAAAAAAAAAAGAATAGTGCATACGTTTTAGTGCAAGCTGTTTAATATACTTTGCAACGTATGCACAAGACTTGCCAAAACCCTCCAGCAGGTTTTTTTCCCCTTAGATCAATCATTTCAGTCATGTTTCCAGCCTATTCTTCCTTTGACTAGTTGGATCTGGGACAGAACAAGGGCCTACAGCTAAATAGTAGCTCTTGGTCTTTTACAGCCCCCTGGCGTGGTTCTCAAAGCATGGTCCTTGAACCAGCATCAGCATCACCAAGGAATGGGTGAGAAATGTAAACTCTTGGGCCACACTCCAGACCTACTGAATCAGACACTCTGGGGAGGGGGCCCAGCCATCTGTGTTTGAACAGGTCCTCCGGGTGATTCTGACCCACATTCAAGTTGAGAACGATGGCAATAGAAGTGCCAGAACTCTGCAGGCGCCTGGGTAGCTCAGTAGGTTAAGCGTCCCGTCTTGATTTTAGCTCAGGTCACGATCTCACAGTTCGTGAGATCAAGCTGTATGTTGGGCTCTGCACTGACAACAGGAGCCTGCTTGGGATTTTCTCGTTCTCTCTCTGCCTCTCCCCCAATCATCCTCCCTCTCTCTCTCTCTCTCTCTCTCTCTCTCTCTGCCCCCTCCCCTGCTCACACATGTATGCACGCTCTCTCTCTCTCTCTCTCAAAATAAATAAATAAAAATTTGGGGAAAAAAACCCAGAACTCTAGAGTTAAGAAGTGGGACCTCCGTGGAAGTAATACACCTTTCTGATTCTCTGTTATACTTAGGAAACTTAGGAAACATATAGTTAATTAATGATAAAATACTTAGCTGGTGACGATTAATTGGGCAACTATTCGTAGAACAGTTTCACTACATGTTTGTCACTTGTGAGGAACATAATTCTGTCCTCATTTCTTTCTCCTCCCTCTCTGGATGTTAGTTATAATAATTTTTTTTTGAATCCCATATTTTATGTTAATCCTAGCCTAGAACGCATTTATTCTTATTATTCACCTGAAAAGGTGTTTTATACATCAGGCTCCTCCTTGGAAAAGATTGACACGTGTTACGTACTGAAGTTTTTCTTTCCTTTCCCAGCGTTTTGACTTTCTCTTCCTTGCATTATGACTCTCCAACACCCAAGTGTTCTGCTTTAATATGCACTGGCTGCACTCTGACGAGGAAAACACAGACCATTCTCCAAGTCGCTTACTGTGTCTCTTTTCTCTCTTTCATCTCTTGGTTGGGATTCATACAGCTGCTATTTAATTTCCTTAAAAGTCACTTTTCTTCAGGTGAAAACGATGGCTGCCTGTGCCAAGTTTCATGGCCGGGGGATTGTAATCACGAAATACCACCGTCTGTTCATGTCCTGCCTGAGAAATGTGCTCCACTTGATGCTGATGGTGGCTGCAAATGGTCTCAGTCACCAGGACAGTGTGGCTCCACTTTTTGGTCCACGATGTCACAGCATGAAGTGGGCATCGTTGCTGGTACCGCACACGTGTTTCTAAGTGATTTCAAGCCGCAGCTCTTTTGAGCGGCGTGTTGACTGTTCTCAGTATGGGTAACGGGTGATTGTGTTTCAAAATGTTTCTGGGAAGAAAGACTCTTGTTTTGTTTGCACCCCTGAAAGAGCCCGTTCGAAGAGCTGTAGCATTAGAACCAGCATTTTCAGAGCTCCTACTATATGTAGACACTGTTCTGGGTGCTTTTAAAATGTTGTCTTGATTCCTTACCACAATCCTTTAAAATAGATAGTAAGTACCGTTTTATAGGTGAGAAAACTAAGGTTCAGAAAAGTGATATTTTCAGGGCCGCCTGGGTGGCTCAGTCGGTTAAGCGGCCGACTTCGGCTCAGGTCGTGATCTCACAGTCCGTGAGTTTGAGCCCCACGTCGGGCTCTGTGCTGACAGCTCGGAGCCTGGAGCCTGCTTCGGATTCTGTATCTCCCTCTCTCTCTGCCGCTTTCCCCACTTGTGCTCTGTCTCTCTCTGTATATATATCAAAAATAAACATTAAAAAATTAAGGAAAGAAAATTGATATTTTCAATCACACAACTATTAAATAGGAACATTTAAAATTTTTTTAATGTTTATTTATTTTTGAGAGAGAGAGAGGGGGAGAGAGAGAGAGAGTGAGTGAGTATGTGCATGATAGGGGAGGGACAGAGGGAGAAGGAGAGAATCTTAAGCAGACTCCATACCCGGTGTGAGCCCGATGCGGGACTTAATCTCAGGACTGTGAGATAATGATCTGAGCTGAAATCAAGAATCGGACACTTAACAGACCGAGCCATCCAGGCACCCCTCTGCTGTTTTTAAAGTGATATGCTGAATAGGGAGGCAAATTATCAGGAATGCACAGTGAACCTTTACACTTGATCATATCGATTTGATCATATGGATTTTGGTGTAAGGTCACCAGTTTCTGTGCACGTACATGTGTGTGGTGTGTGCGTGCACGCATGCTTTAGATACTGGACTTGCTACCCGCCGAGAGCTACTAGCCATGAATAGACTTTGGGTTGCTGACTTTTAGCTTACGTTGCTGCTGGTATCACAGCATCATTGTATATCTAGTTAAAAGAGCAGAACATGCATTCGTTCATTTTTATTGTTCACTACTCAGCCATTTATCAGTCATCAACACATATTAGGCGCCTGCTAGGCATTGCATTATGCACTGGGAGCAAGCAGGTAAAGGCAGCCCATGCCTTTGAGTCTTTGACCTTCTCCATGTCTTAAAGAAGTTGTGTGTTTTAGATTCAAGACTATCATGCATTCATTATTTCAGAGGTTTAGAAGGGATCGTGTTCGTCTTCACTCTGCCATATTAGCTGGATAGATGTCTCTACATGACTTTACCTTCTGAGTGTGTTTATTCATCTGTCAAATGCTTATGGTGGCATCTTCTCAAAATGCAGATGAAATCAGATTATGTAAGGGTGTCTTTCAGTCTCCAAAACATGGCAGACTATTTAATGTTAATATATGATCGATAACATTTGAATATTACTACACTTACCATCACTGATATTTTTAAGAGATTATGTAAATAAGCTAATGAGCCTCTCAGGGCTCATTAACCGAACATCCATTGAAATTTAGTACTCCACCGTCTTTGCTCAGTAGCTCAGCAATCTCAGTTCTATTTCAAAGGTTTGAACGTTTACATAATTCTCATCTGTAGTCCTGAAGATGCTCCAGCGGAAGCTGATTGAGAAGCATTGTACAAAATTGGAGAGATAGCATGTTCTGGATAATCATGCAGACCTGCTTTCAAACCCTGCCTCAATTTTTTGCTGAGACACCTATGGCTGGAATGAGGGGATAGTGACATCTAACTGACAGAACAGTGGTGATAATTAAATGAGATAAAAACATATAAAAATGATCCACACATGATGCAGCATTATAGATGTCTTTGCTTACTTGTTATTATTAGAAATTCACAAAACACAGTGCTAGGAGGAGATGATGATGAGTTTGTTTTTCATTTTTAACCAATAATTTTCCCTGTTTCAAAAGAACTCAAGGAAATCCCCCCCAAAAATACAATTTAAATGTTGGTTTCCTTCATTCATAGAAAATCTGTCGCTATTACATAGCCAAGCAGAAGTCAAAATCAATGAATGCTTCCCTAATATCCACAAAAGAGACATACCCACTCCTTGTTTTCCATCCACACTCTCCTTGGTGTATCTTTTCATGCTATCATGTATGGATCTGTCTGCTCTCTGGATTATGAACTCCTGAGGGTAGCAACTCTCTCCCAATTATCTCCATATTCCTAAAACATTGCACAGTGGAAGGCATGGACTACATATCTGTTGAATAAATGCATGATTTCTTCTAAAAATATGAAAGGATTCTGTATTATACAAAAGCAATTGTACTGGGTTTTCTTAAAATATTTTATTCCTAACTGTACATAAGTTGTGACTCATAAAATTCATTTTAGACACAAAAGGATTCTATAGTAAAGTTATATATAGGCGCTTAACGAGACCTCAAAACATACCTTCTACACTGCTCTATGTAGGTAAATTGGAAATGTTTTACGTTAGGACTTTTCAGTATTTTTAACCTCAAAAGATAAATTGTTATGAATAACTCTTTGTAGTGCATTTCAATTATTTTTCAAGTCAAGTTTTCTGTATTTTCCTATCTGAGTAAGGTCATCACTCAATTAATTAGTTTGGGAAATCATATCTGTGCTGAAGAGAGTTGGAATTGTTTGCTTATGGAAATAGAGACCAGATCAAGAATACAGCACTAGACCTGTGTAAAAATCAGAGTTAATTTTCCATAAACAATGTCAGGTCAGGAATTAGCTGAATATTCAACCCTCTGCAGGTGTTGTTAACACGTATGGTGTGAGTTCTGTGATGCTATCTATGCCTTATCAGTATCAGTATTTGAAAGTTTTTTCTTTTCTGCATGGAGCAGAAAATGTATCTGTGTAGTAAAAACTCTGGTATAGGGGCAAAGAAGGGGTGTGAACCCACAATTATGACACACTTTGCCTGTTACCCATTTTTCCTAAGGTAGGTTTGTCATTAGATTTTATAGAGGGGAATGATGTACAAGAGAAAATTTCAGGATGTGATGTAGCTGGTTCTAAAGAATGGAAATAGGGCAGATGTGAAAACAGAAGGAATAAAATGACTAGTTTGAGGGAGAGACCTACAGCCTACAGAAACATGAGAGTTTTTGAGAAACATCTTGATTGTGGTGGTGGTCGCACAAATGCACCCATGTGATAAACTTTCATGTAACCAAACACACAGGAGTGCTCATAAAACTGATAAAACCTGAAAATGCCAGTAGAGAGTATCAATGTCAATTTCCTGGGCATGTTGTGGTATTACCATCATGCTACGTGTTAACCATTGTGGAGAAATAGCAGGGAAGGTTAGATAGGCTATCTCTGTATTGTTTCTTAACAACTGCATGTGAATTTATAATTATTTTTTAAAAAACTTAAAAACGCGTGAGAGGTTCTTTTGGTGGAAAACAGGGTATAACTATGGATCACTCACTAAAACAAAAGAAAAGACAAATAGTGAATTCTGTAGGACAAAGGAGAGGGAGAAGATTAATTAAGTTATCCACTGATCCATCCATCCATGCAGATACCCATAACTTCTTGAGTGCGATGACACTCTGGAGAATGAGCAGAGTATCGGGGGGTATTCAGTACCTGCCTGAGAGGATGTCACCATGAGAGGGTGACAGATATGTGACTCAGCACACAGTGAAGCATGACCTGTGCAAGGATGGAAGTATGGGATGGTAAGGAGGGGCACTGGAGGGGGTGGGCAGTATTTCCTGGAGGGTATTGCTTGTCAACCGAATGTGATGGATTGAATCTCTTTGAGGAAAGACATCCCTTCTTACACATTGACATAACACCTGTGTACAGAGGGGATTTGACACATCTCTATTTCTTACCGTGATTTTCAGCCTCTTCCCCAAATACTGCAACCTACTGTGCTTCCTTTTCAAATCCTTATTCAACTCTATTCTGCTGAGAATGTAAGTGTTCATTCCTTTTTAAATTATACATTTCCATTCAGTTTTAGATGTTTAAAAACCTGGTACATAACAGGAGAATTCCAAATAGAACATTAAGGAAAACTTTGAAGAGTATACAATAACCGTACTAACTCTGTAAGTTTTCTGTAAATCCAAAATTATTCCAAATAAAAAATCTATTAAAACAAAAATGGCACATGCGTTCCATTCTTAACACAGCTGGAGGAGATTAAGGAAAAAATAAGTAGGTATGGAGGGATCAGCTACCAATGGTTTTCCCATAAAAACTTACAGTGATACCCAAGCTACTTTATAGTTTAACTCCAGAGTCATCGGACCTAAATCATGCCTGTTTAATAAATTGTCGAATCCCTAAGATTGTATGTTTGCACCTGGTTTTGAGAAAAATGTTATAAGAAGGCTTTGGCCCTCACCCTTGCTAGGAGATGCCCTTACCTGATACCTTCTAAAACATTCATTTACTTCTGCCATATTTTCCCGGGGCACTTGAAAACTAATCTTATAACTGGTAGAGTTGTCAGCGTTTGGAAAAGGACTGTTAAAGAGTAAAGTAATTTCACTTGGATGTCACCCATAATTTCCTACCGGTTTAAATGCTCAGAAAAAAAATAGGGCAGAGTCATCATGCTAGCCCTTAGAGAGATTCTAGCCCAGCGATTCTCGAGCCAAAAGCCATAGAACAGTGACAAATGTGACTTTTCAACACCCCAGCATGTGATTCTGATACAGTTTTGTGTTCTTGACTTTTCTGATAATCACTGCCATGGTGGCCTACTGCTGTTGATGAGAGTGTGTTTTGTTCCCTGGGTATATTAGAGAAAGAAAAATGTTGAGAACCTTCTTTTCTTTTCTTTTATTATCTTGTTTTTTTTGAGAGAGAATGAGAATGAGTGGGGGAGGGGCAGAGAGAGGGAGACACAGAATCCGGAGCAGGCTCCAGGCTCTGAGCTGTCAGCACAGAGCCCGACGCGAGGCTCAAACTCAGGACGGTGAGATCATGACCTGAGCCGAAGTCAGATGCTTAACCAACTAAGCCACCCAGGCTCCCTGAAGACCTTCTTTTTGATCTAATATCCTCTTGACAGATGAGAGAACTGTAGCCTAGGGTGTGGTTATAATTTGTTGCAGGTTGAATTGTACCTGGTTGGCGGAGATGGAACCAGAACTGGAGTTTTCTAGGATTTCATCTGGTTCCAGTGTGTTTTCTTACCAAATGGTAGTTTCATGACATGAAATGGGTGGAGGTACATACTCACTCTGAAATCTGGCTGCTGTGTGTCTATTTAACCTCCACCAGTTCTTAGTTATGCAAACGAGAGCTAGTTACTTAGCCGTTGTAAGTCCCACTCTCCTCTTTAGTAAATGGAAATAACCGGCTTTATCCATGTATTTGTTATGATGATCACATGGAGATACAGTTACTGGACACTCGACAAGTGCTTGTTTTCATTCGCAACCACAGCGAACGATAGATAATGTTGGTGATTCAGATTCTAGGCCCTTCCCTTCTGCATCAGCAAGAGAGAGATTCATGTCTTCTGTTTTATATATTTTATTAATTTTAAAAAGGTTGCTGCTGCTAATAGTAAGTTTGCAAAACGCCGTCTACATCTTGAGCTATTGTAGCATGCCTAGCATCTTTGTTGAGAGAAGGCGTTCTGTTTCTCTTTGCTATCTCTGCTGCTAAGAAACCCCTGGAAATGTTCATCCATTCCCATGACCGTGTCAGTACGAGCAGCACCACTGAGCCCACATTGAACCTGCTGAGGTAGACCCCTGTATTGTGAATTGCCTGTTTCCATTTTGGTTTTCTACTTCTGACCTCAGTCTTGAGAGATTCTCCTACCTGTTTGGGACATCAGAAAGTGCGCAGGAACCATTGTTTGTACCAAGAAAGGCACAAGTCATAAAGAGTCTTAAGGAGGGGCTCTTGATCCTAGAAGTTAAAGTTGAATTCCTCAGCACAGAGGAAATATGATTAATTCAGATTCGATCAATAGTTACTGCCAGTCACCTGCCTTATTAGTGCACTTATGTTACGTTTGTAGCAGCTGTGTACTTGTTTAATGCTCCCACTAGACTCTGAGGTTTATTGTTGCAGAATGTATCTCTCCCCTTACCGTCCCACACTTAGCACAGAAGTAGCCATTCAACAAGTGTTGATTGAGTTACTGAACGGTGGCAGAATCCCTCAATCTTGGAAGAAAAATAAAAATGGATAGGAAAGAATGACAAAGCAGCATGTTTATGATGCAAAACTTCAGGGTGGAGGGGTTACTTGACTATTTTAGAGGCTGTGGGTAGGTGGGAATGTGCTCAGGAATCTTCCGAGAAGAGATTGCACCTGATCTGGGCTTTAACTATAATAATACTTGACCATGAGCAAGTATCCTCTCTCTTAATCCTCGTTAAGAACCCTGTGGTAGATTGTATTAGAATTCACAGTTACTCACTTTTCCCCTGTAAGAGGCCTGTACATTGCTGCCCCATTACTGTGTATCTTGTCTACCTCTTGTGGAAACAGTACCCTCAACCCTTGACTTTAGACTTAGCTTTATAACTCGCATTGGCCATGAACAGGTGTAACTATGAATATTCCACTTGCATTGGAATATGAACACATGTCATTCTGCTCATCTAAGCAAACTGTTTAAGAGCAATAGCATGCTTTAGTTTTCTTTTGTTTTTGTTTTTTTGTTTTGTTTTGTTTTGTTTTTGTCTTCTTCCTCTCTGCAGTGGGAATAGGTGTGTCCACCACAATATCTGCCTCTTCCGCCTGGGTAAGGGGATGGGAAGACACGTGGGGTAGAACCATGCAGAACTGGGCAGAGCCATGCAAATGGAGAGCAGACTCACAGATGAAAATGAGATGTGAGCAAGAAATGATTTTTTCTGTTGTCATAACCTACTGAGATTTTGGTGTTTATTTTGTAGAAGAAAATCACTAATACAAGCCCTATGACGTATAGACTATTATAATTTCTCTTTGCAGATGATAAAACAAGAGGTAATTAGTAACTTTACCAAAAGTCAAACATTTAGTGAGAAGGGAGACTTAGGACTTAAAACAACGTATGCCATATTGTATGTTTTTCTACATATAAGGTCCAGATTTAAGGAACAGCTTGTACAAAGGCACAGAAACATGGAACACTTCATTATGTAAGCAAGAAATTGGGTCAAAAACTAAAGAATGGATAAGCAGTGGTGGGAGATCAAACTAGGCAGTACATAGAATGGGTCTAGTTTGTAAATGGTCTTTCAAAATATGCTAAAATGATTGACTTATAAATCATGAACCAACGTCTACATTGATTGGATGGCATCTTGGGATCGTATATGTCTTAGTCAACTTGGGCTGCTGTCACAGATTACCACGGATTGGATAGCGCAAACAACAAAAATTTATTTTCTCACAGTTCTGGAGGCAAGAAGTCCAATATCAAAGTGCTGAAAAGTTTAGTTTCAGGGGAGTCCCCTCTTTCTGACTTGGTGACAGCCACCTTCTCTCTGTGTCCTCACATGGCCTTTGGTCTGTGCATGTGCAGAGAGAAAGAGAGAGAGCCTACATGTGCACACGCTGGAGAATGAGGGGAGAAGTTTGGTTCTGTTCCTTTTCTTACAAAACATCGGGGCCCCACCCTTATGACTTCATTTGTCTGTAATTACCCCCTTAAAGGCCCTGTCTCCAAATACAGTCACACTGGGAGTTAAGGCTTCAAAATGTGAATTTTGGGGGGACACAGTTTAGTCCATGGAAGTATGTAAGTCAAGAGGAAATATACTGTTAATGTGAGTATTTTGGAACTTTAAATAGCCTGTACTGATCTACATTAAGCAAAGTGGTGTAAATTTAGGCTGATAATACAGACATGGATATATAATCTCTTTGTATTTTTTTTTAATGTTTGTTTATTTCAGAGAGAGACAGAGACAGAGCGTGAGCAGGGGAGGGACAGAGAGAGAAGACGAAAAATCTGAAGCAGGCTCCAGGCTCTGAGCTGTCAGCACAGAGCCTGATGTGGGGATCGAACTCATGAAATGTGAGATCATGACCTAAGCTGAAGTCGGACACAACCAACTGAGCCACCCAGGCACCCCTTGCTTTGTATGTTTTTATTCTATGTCATTTAACTCTATAGACATAAAGGAGAAGAGTCTTGGGGTGCCTGGGTGCGTCAGTTGGTTGAATGTCCAACTCTTGATTTCTGCTCAGGTCATGGTCTCATAGTTGTGAGATCGAACCCTGCATGGGGATCTGTACTAGCATAGGAGCCTGCTTGGGATCCTCTCTCTCTCTGTCTCTGTCTCTCTTTCTGCCTCCCACCCTCCCTGCTCATGCTCGTTCTTTCTCTCTCTCAAAATAAACAAACATTAAAAAAAAGAGAGAGAAAGAGTCTTTGGCACAGGCCACATGGATGGTTAATGCCAAGCAAATGACAAATAGCAGTCTTGTGACTCCCACTGGGTTCCCTAGTGTCTAGTCAATCCTGGCAGAGGAAAAGAAGTTTATTTGCACTTGAGATTTCTACAAAGTGTTGACTCCTCTCCAAGCTCAGAGGCCTTCCCATGGCTTCTCAATTACCTGCTTTGTTTTCTCTGGTAACTTCTGGGATTCCCAAATTTGCATAGCACCCACCTCATCCCATCCATCAAATTTCCATCCAGATTCCTGCCCTAGGTAATGTTGTTTCCAAGGAGAGTAAATGAGCCATTGTGTGCATTCAAGGAGCTAGCCCAGTAATTTATTGAAGCATGGGGAAAAAAGACTAGAAAACATTGACAAAGGTTCTCCTAGTGACAAGTCAGCTTTTATTTTTTCTTCCATTCAAGTATCTCACATTTCACAATTATGTCGACATAGGGGCAGATATTGTTCCTCTGCAACATTTCAAATTGAATTAAAGGACAACTCTGTTCCCAAATGTAAATGGCCATGGAAGTGGGGCTGGAAACGTGCTGCCTATATGGCCTTCTATCCAAGCAGATGCCTTCAGACATGTGGAATTTCTCTCTAAGGAGGTCCACGTATTTGGTCAATGATACAGTTTCATCTGTAGACAAACCTTACAATTACAGACTTGTTGTGGCTATGGTAATTACGGTAGAGCAGTCATTGAAGAAACTGATTTGAGAATGGGGGCTGTCTAAGAATTGTAGATGTATTTCCCTACCCCCGTCAATAAAGTAACAGGAAACATAAAAAAAAATTCTCTTTATTTATTTAAATATCTCAGTCTCATTTATATTTATTTTTGAGTGTAATTCTCATCAAACGTTAAATTTGTTTTGAATATTTTCTGAACACGTGCTATGGGCTAAGAAATGTTCCTGGTAAGTGAAAGTCAGGAGATGACTGATTCCCAAATCTTGAAGTCTAGTTGTGGAAATAAGGTAGTAAGTAACCCTATTCAAGGCTACCAAGTTCTATTTTTAAGTTTGATTCCTTTGGAATATTTGCTGACCCAAGTTCTTAGATTTTTCTCCTTTTTTTTAAACCCTCCCTGTTGACTAGCTCCTTATTTGCAGACTATGAACAACCACAGATCCCTCTTAAAAGATCCCTTACCTGACATTCTGTTCTGTCTGAGACAGCATTCTATCCTACTCCTTGCCTTTACATACAAGATACTTCACCAAGCCGTAGTCTCCATTTCCTGAAAACCCATTACATTTTTTCTCATCTACAGTTGGGCTTTGCCTCCACTGAAACACTTTTATAAAAATGGCTTCATGTGGCTTTGTAATTGCCAGATTCAGTTTTTATCCCTCCTCCTCTCAAATAGGCTTGATGCCATTGGCTACTCTCCTTGATTCATTCCTTTTGTGGCTTAAATATCTCTTTTGGTTGATTCTTCTCCTCTCTCTGATGTTTGTAGGCTCCTTTGCTGGGTCTTCTTTTTTATTTTGATACATTATATAGGACTCTGTCTTGGCACTTGTTTTCCCCCTCCAGTCCCCTGACTGACCCTAGAAATTGGCTAGAAATTCAGCCAATATGGATGTCTCTCAAATCTGTTTTCTCAGCCTAGATTCCTTCAGACCTGTATACCCAGGTATATCTCCTGCATAGGAGAGAGCTCCATTTAGGTGTTTGGTAGGACCTCAAGTCTGCTCAGTCACATGGAATGTCTGCTTTTCCTCAACTATGCTCTTCCTACATTTGTGTGTGTGTGTGTGTGTGTGTGTGTGTGTGTGTGTGTGCGCGCGCGCATGCACGTGTGTGTGATGACTATCATCACGATCCAGTTAGACAGTTCTCCAAGATTTGGGAATTGTCCTGGAATTCGTTCTCTCTCATACATTCTTCCCTACTCAATCCAAGCAATCAATTAGCCCTGGACATTCTACTTAACAATTGTTGAATACAGGTATGACCATCTCTTGCCTCCCTATCATAATAGCTTCTATTATAATTGGTATATTTTTTGCTCCATGTCTCTGTCTCTGTCCTCTCTCTCTCCCCACCACCCCCCCCCCCACGCACACCATCTTTGTTATCCTTTTCATCCATCTGTCATAGGTTGACCTATTCGTAACACAAACCAAATAATGGTTCATTCCTTTGGGTGTCTCATTGTTTACATGCATGACCTAATTCTTGAGCATGGCATTCAGAGTATACCATCATATGCCCCGAACCCTACTTTCAGCCTCCTGTCTTTCTTTAGTGCTATTCAATTGCTTGCAGTTTCTGGTTGCACATAAATGTCTCTCATTCAGTGCCTGTGCTAATGTTGATGTTTTCTCCAAGAAATGCTCTACCCCTGTATCAATTCTCTTGAATAATGTTCAGCTTACAAGGCACCTCCTAGTTATATGTTACCTTCTCTGCATCACATTTTATGATCTCTTACTGCTCCTGATAGAATTGATCTTGTCCCTCCACCAGAACTTATGCATTTATCAGTGCACCTATGATATTGATTGAATGAATGTGCTCATGCCTTTATCTTCTCCTGAGCTCTATGTCTGTTGTATATCTAAGCATGGTGCCTAGAACATAATGGAAGGTGTGTACTAAAAGTTGGTTGAGTCAATAATCAAATAAATGAAATGTATAGATACCTAAGAAGTAGACAGGATGTCATAGAAATTATTAGAAGTGGGGAAAAAGATGCTCCTGTGTTTTAGAAATGAAAGAAAACATAATTTTTGGAATCAGAAAAAATATCATGAAGGAAATGCAGTTTCCTTAGGTCTATAGGAGATATAGGAACCTTAAATGAGGAGGACAGGAGACCCAGACTATAGTGTGCCATTCTACCTTTTATTATTATATCATTGCATATACATGGCATGAAGAAAAATAATTTCTGGCTGATTGAAATTTGTTTATTTGAAGTTTTTCTCTATTTATGTAATTATTGTTTTACTGACTATTAACAATAAAAACTCTGCATCCTATTGACCTAGATAATGTATCCTATTTGACATTTCTTCTCTAGCCTTTGCTACTAAAAATGCTTTACTTGTTTCTAAAATCAGAATTCTCATTGTTTTTTTTCCAGTGATTATTTATTGTTGGAAAATGCTACTTTTAAAAAAATCCTCAGAAAGGTGGAGAAAAAGTCATAGTGCCCTTGATATTTTCTATATTTTATCTTTCCAATGAATCCCTGAGACAATTATGGAAAGCCTCCGTAATTATGGATAAGCAAAAATTTGTCTATATTCCAAAGGCATTGTATACTTTGGAATCTAGTTGTTAGCTTGATTATGAGATTTCCAGTGAATTAATTTATTTTCCCTTATAAAAACCATCACTGTTGACAATTGTATAAGGCATAACAATTTATAAACCATTTGGTTTGTATAATTTTATTTCAACGTCACAACAAAACCAGAAGGCAGTATTTCTTTCTTTTATTTTAAAGTTCACCTTTATTTTTGAGAGGGGAATGAGAAGCAGAGAGAGAGGGAGAAAGGATCTGAAGCAGGCTCTCTACTGACAGCAGAGAGCCCGATGTGGGGCCTGAACCTGCAAACTGTGAGATCACAACCTGAGCTGAAGTTGGACACTCAACCAACTGTGCCACCGTTCTTTATGGAGATGAGAAGACTGGAACTGTTTCTTACTCCAAAGTATACGAGTGGTAACAGTAATTCTGGGACTTGATTTCAGGCCTTTCTCAGTATTTTTGTAGGACAGTACTCCCTTTATCCTCTTCGTATTTCTCTTCTAAGACATTTTGCGATGAGGCTCTGACATCTCAGTTCATTTAGGGCCGGTTCTAAAGAAAAATTAGATGCAGTAGTAGTTTCCTAAAAGCATAGACATCGAGCATTTCACATTACTGGAAATTCAAATTATTTCTGTAGTGTTTTAGTATAAAATAATAAAATATAAAAAGCGATGGAGGGGTGCCTGGATGGCTCAGTCCCTTGAGCATCTGACTTCGGCTCAGGTCACGATCTCACAGTTCATGAGTTCAAGCCCCACATTGGGCTCTGTGCTGACAGCTCAGAGCCTGGAGCCTGCTTCGGATTCTGTGTGTCTCTGTCTCTCTCTGCCCCTTCCCCGCTCATGCTCTCTCTCTGTCTCTCAAAGGTGAATAAATGTTAAAAAAAAAAAATTAAAAAAAAAAAAGCAGTGGAAACTTTTGGTTAAAACTCAAAGAAACTATTTCCTACCCATGGGAAAAGAGGAAAATATTGTTCACTCAAGCAGGAAAGCTAGATCCATCATGGATACTTGCTCATGTATTCATTCATTAACTTCTGTATTTATTCATTTATCTCAGAATCAACTAGTACCAAAAAACTATGTTGGCCCTGAATGGGCCACAGAGGTAACTCGATACTGAATCCTGTTCTTAGGGCTTAATTATATCTTCATATGTTGAACTTAATTTAGAATCTCATACAAAAATTATTACATGGAAATAACTGTAGGAATATTTTGAGGACATTATCCTTCATATCACAAAGTCCTGTTTTTATAGAGCTCCTAGGAGAAATTTCAGAGGTAAGAACCAAGAAAATATGCTTTCGGGGGTGCTTGGGTGGCTCAGTCAGTTGAGAGGCCTGACTCTTGATTTTGGCTCAGGTCGTGATCTCACAGTTCAGGGGATTGAGCCCCACCTTGGGCTCTGTGCTGACAGCTCTCCCTCTGCCCCTCCCCTGTACTTTCTCTCTCTCTCAAATACATAAGTAAACCTTAAAAAAAATAAAATAAAATAAAATACTTTTTTTCTAAGCAGAAAATATGTTGTTTCTTCCAACTAGTTTATCTTTTCCAAGTAAGAGTGAATTTTGCCATTGCATTTACACCTCTGCTTTTAACTTATTAGTCTCAGACTGAAATGATTTTGGCCACTAAGAGGCACCAAACAAAACCTATGTCTCCCTTCCAGGAATTACATACTCTTTATGGTGTACCTTTTGGATTCTAATTTGTGCTTAGTATATCAAGTTTTCCATTTTTTACTTTACCTCTATTTCCTTATTTTCTTTATATTGTGTTTTAGCTCAACAGCTCTATAAGCTATGTGTAAGTGTCTTTCTGAAAAAACAAAACAAAAAACAAAACAAAACAAAACAAAAAAAAAAAACAAGGTATGTATTTAAACCAGAATGAGTGAGGGGGGAGAAAAGGAAGATGGACAGAAAGGAAAGAGGAAGAGAGAATTTTGAATTTAGAAGGAAGTTTCAGAATTCACTTCTCCCACATTTGCCCCAGTGCAGGAATCTTTTTTACCAGTGTTCCTAAATGGCATTCATCTGCTTTCCTCTTGAATATTTGTATAGGTAAGAAAATCATTGCCCCCCTCCTTCCACAACAGCCCACACCATCAGGGGAGAGAACTCAGATTATCTGTAAGTTTATCCTTCTGTTAGGTGAAATCAGCCTGTGACAAAAATTTCATTGCCAACTTCAAAGTCTTGAGTTTTATTTAGATTCGTAAACACAGGGAAAAATAAACAGCATTTTCTTTTTTTGTTTTCCTTTGAGATGCCATGAAGCCCGAAACCCAGTTGTGGAATAAGAGGTGTTAATAGGATCTGGAGGAGAGGCACACAGTTTGATATTCAGAGACAAAGACAGGCTTGCTGGGCTGTTTCCTCTATCAGATCTTCATTACCAGCCACACTGTGTCATTACTCACAAGCTTTAATGTCAACATGCGGCTCTGACATCCCTCCCCGGCCCCTCTTTCTAGAAATAAATGCTATTGATCAGCAGTGGCCATATCGAAAGCTGGCAGGAATGCATGAGCTTATTAAGTTTCTTTATTAAAGTTGAATATAATCTGGAAAGAAGAGTTGATTCCCCTTGGATTTATGGTCATTTATATTTTCCCTTGTAATCCTCCATTTGTAACATTTCATTACACACTGTCTAATGGGGTTTGGGGATATTTTTGTTTGGTAAAGGATTTTTGTCATGCTGCTTTTTCTCAATCATTAAAACCTCAGTAGAAGGTCTGTAGGGAAGGATACAAAGTGCAGCTGTGGATATCTACAGGCTTAACATGTGGTCAATTATATTTGCTCTAATTTATAAGGCGATTTGAGACTGAATTTTAGATCCAAAGAATTTAACCGTAACATCATAACATTCATCCCTTTGTGTCCTTATGTCCTGTAAACTCCCTGCTCCCCCGTGTCTCAGATTTCTTCATGGCCTTACTTTTTCCTGTAGTTTTTGTTTGTTTGTTTGTTTTTGTTTTTAGATCAGGCCTCCTCTTGAAATTTCCTGAGAGCCTCCTGTTTTGTTTTGTTTGTTTGTTTGTTTGTTTGCTGCCAGATTCTCCTCACACTTTGCCTCTGTTCTTCTTTTATCTTTCTTGGGCAGCCCAAGTGATCCTTCTAAAATGCAAATCTGTCAGTATCACCCCGCCATTCTTCAGTAACCTCTCATTATAATGAAGATCAAATCCAAATACACTGCCAAACTCATAAAGCCTCACCCTTATGAGAATGCCTTGCCTAATTCTTTGGCTCTGTATTTAACCAATCCACCTGACCCTGCCCATCGCACGTCTTACCCTTCTGCTTTGACAAACTTCTCACCATGTTCTTAAACGTCTACTAGGCTGCACCCATGACAACATATCCCTTCTTCATCCAGCTAATTTGTGTTCACTCTCTGAGAGTCACTATTTTTTTTTTTCTAGGACGTCCTTCCTGCTCTAAGTGTGTCTACCCTGTGTGTCCATGGCACGACTGCCTCTCTACCACAATACTTAAGCCACGTTCAATCACAATTATCCAATTACTTCAGTTTTAACCACTAAGTGCTTTGAAGATGGAGCCTGTATCCTTATAATTCCTCTGTCTGTAGTTCTGGCTCTATGCCTGGCACAAAGTAGGCATTTAATAAAGTTCCATTGAATGATTGAGTGAAGGAATGAATCAATAAGACATGAAATAAAATCAAACGGAGCAAATAGTGTGGAACTGGTAATGTCTGTCAAAGAATTCCCGGCTTCAGAAAGCAAGGGTTGCGATGTCAGAAAAAAAACCAAAACAAAACAAATTGAAATGGCATGTTATAGAGACGTGTGGTGCTTAGAACTTTATATCTAGAAAGAATGTCAGACGTTCACTACGGCGTTCAAATGAATCTAGTTCAACCTCTTCAACGGATAGTTGCAGAACCTAAATGCTGAAAATGTTCAGGGACTCCCAGGGTTGCAGAACCACGCTCTCAGAGCTAGAGCACAAGGGTTTTAATCACTGTGGATGTATGACTGTGAAGAGCTGCTTATTTCTTTTTTACCAGAATTGCGATGGTATATGGTGTGTGCTATCGTCCTAAAAATATATATTACTCAGCAACCCATATGGTTAGAGGCAGGAGTTCTAAAAGAAGACTGTTCAAACCACAGGGTTCTCTAAGTTTTCAAGTTTCACTGGGGAGAATTTCAACATTTCTCTGAAATATACTTTTTGACTCATCATGAGTTAGGAATGCATTAACACCCCCACAAAATGTAACCAAGAAAATATGTTTCACCTGGAGGTGTGTAGTCTAATTAAAACTGAATAAAACCTGAATATCTCAGTTTCTTCGTAATACTCATTTTCCCTTCTATTCTAAGGATAGTCCAATTATCTACTTAGGCCTTTCCCTTGATTGCTGAGTATCGGGAGATAGTTAAATTTCTCAGTTCTGGGGGGGCCATAGGGATAATTTTGAGCAAGAATTCTCCTGGCTCATTAATGGTAACGTTGGAGGCACTAGAGAACTTTTCAATATGTTGACTACTAAAATAGGCGTTAGGCATTACTTCTCAAGACGATTATACAGATTTACTGGAATGTCGGTTTGGCTGAAATGATTACAGCTGGAAAGTGTATGCTGATAGGAAGCTATTATATATAGTCGGTTACTTGTTTCTTTACCCAATAATAAATGGAAATAAAAAGAGGTGATCATTATAGAATAAATGTCATTTATTTGGTAGACATTTGCTTTCTAAAAATGGTGTGGAAAAACTGATAAACCAGTGCTGCCTCCAAGTCATAAAAGCCTCTTTGGTTGTAACCAGGTCACTGCCCCTTGGTAGAGTGTGATCTCCTCTTTTCTCAAGTCTGACATTCTGGAAAAAGACTGTGGCATGGATTGAAGCCATCAGTAGTTTTTGGCCCCCTTGGTGCCCTAATGGAAACTTTTGTGAGGGCACCAGATTATTAGACTCGTGGGTGATAGCTGTTGTGGGCATAGCCATCTCTCTCGCTTGCCATGAATAGAAGTTGTCACTAATGCTACAGAAGAACCCTGGAGATTGAGCAGTGTCCTAAACGAGGTCTCTCAAAGACCTTTGCGCTCAGAGACAACCCATGTGAATATAATTATAGGATTTGAAGGCCCAAGTAAGAGATCATGAGTCAGCAAACTAATGGAAGGTTCT
The DNA here is from genome assembly GCF_018350195.1 of Panthera tigris. Taxonomy (NCBI): domain Eukaryota; kingdom Metazoa; phylum Chordata; class Mammalia; order Carnivora; family Felidae; genus Panthera; species Panthera tigris. The sequence goes on from NC_056662.1 coordinate 128,660,872, forward strand.
GAGGCCCCTTCTAACATTTGAATGCTGGATAGCAAGCATAGGTGGCCAGATATGAAAACTGGAAATGGGAGGGTTTCTAACTGATATTAAGTCTCACAGCTGCTCAGAGGCAGCTCCTCCACTGGTTGCCAGGGCCCAGAAGGCAACAGCTCTCTTTAATTCTGCTGTAAACACTGTGATCTGTCAATCAGCGAATTATAACTTATTATAAGACTTAGCTATATATAAAGAGAGATCATCAAAATGTTTTTACTAGAAATCGCACTATTCAAAAATGCTGCTTATGTACCTATACATCCTACTTATATACTAACACGCTAAGTTTTTGTCACTCTTCTATTCCTGGTGCATGGAAAATATGAATCTTCCTGAAATGCAGTTTTCTATTAACAACGTTACATAGGAAAATAATACTAGAATTAGAGTTATAACCCGTATCTAATTTTGTTTCTTTTGCCAAGTTGCTCTATGACCTTGGATAAGTCACCCTACCTTTGTAGCTCTCTTTCTTTATGAAATTAGGGAAGGTTGTTAAAATGTGTTCTTAGGAGCCTTATGGCTTCTTTAAAGTTGCCTTCGGACAAGGATGCAGCCATTCTATTGCAACTGGTGCTTATCATGATATCTCAAAGAAATCAGCCTTAATATCCCTTTTCTATACTTTTCTGGCAAATTATTCAGCTCCATTTGCCTCTTAAATGCTCTCAACCTGGTGGATAGTTTGAACGTCCGCATTTTATGGAAATGAGTGAGTTCCTTAAACCATAGACATTTTTCTGCGAGGCTGAATTGTTAAGGCTTTTTAAAAGTTCTAACTTAGGTTATTTCCCTTCCTTCAGTGATTGATTGGCGATGGTTGAAAATAAAATTAGAAGGTGTCCCCCAACTGTGAAATGACTCATAAGTAAGGTTCAAAGTGTTCTCTTTTTAAAAGTTCTTTGATTAGAAAAGTGCTTTATTCCCTTAAAATATCTTGGATGAAATGTCCAACCCACTTAGAATGATCTAATATTAGAACTAGAAGGGACTTTAGTTTCACTTTCTACAAGCATCTTTTTATGGATGTTAAATTTGAGGTCCAGAAAAATGTTCCTGGCTGGGGAAGGGGAGCAAACCAATTCTACAGTGTTCTAAGCTCTTCACTAATATTTATTTCTTATATTTGTATAATATTTTAAGGTTTACAAAGCATTTTCTTATGTAATACTTAATTTCATAAGCATCATGAGCCAGTGAAGAAGGTAAAACAGTTATAAGTAATCTGGTTTTATGTTAAAAAAAATAATAATTGGCAAAGTCAAGAAGAGAATTGAGACCTTTTGCTTCAGACCAGTGTTATCTCTACTCACTGATCTGCCTTAACTTGTAAATTCAGTTATTAAAAAAGAATAAAGTATTTGGCGCTGTGGTATTTTGAACTATTTCTTAATCAGATTGATCCTCTTTCTAATAGAATTATCAGCAGTGATATGAAAAAAAAATATTTTACAGGGGAAGAGCATGATCCTACAACAGTGAAACAGAAGCATAAATATCTCTGTATGTTTCTTTCCATATTTGTTACCTGAATGGTAGTTAATAAAGAAGAAAGGCTAGGACAACCACAGTGATAGAAGTCAAGAGTCTTTCATAAGCTGCTAGACTTCATAAGGGGAAAGAGATTGGCCCTGATCAGTGACCTAACTGAAACTTTTGTGAGTTCACCAGAGTATTAGGCTCATGGGGAGATAGCTGTGTGGGCATAGTCCTCTCTTCAGCTTGCCAAGACACTTTGGAAACAAAGCAGACATGGCCGTTCCAACTTCTTTCTAACACTTTGCCAGAAGGTGATACAAAAAGTTATGAATTAATGATTCATAAAAACATAAACCCGGCAAGCAGAATATGTAAAGTAAAACTAAGCTCTAATTGGGCATAGATTATAGAGCACTACCTGAGCCATGGCATGCCAGAATTAGATGTTCAGCATGTATCATAGAAAGGGATGAAGGAAGGCAAATTGAATAGGGAAGAGAGCTTTTCCAAGCCAGGTTGGAAGTCACCTTCTGTCTAGCACAAATCCCACAGCATGAAATGATGGCTAAGCAAAATAAAGAAGGAAAAGAAGCTACCATTCCAACGAAGGGCAGAGATGGCTCTTATCACTAGCCTCTCCCACCCGACACTGCCTTTAAGCTATGATGTGTGAGCAGTGGATTTCAGAATCACCCACTCATTCCAGAAGGGTCTTATTTCCTCCAAGTCTGGAAAGACTGAATTGATGGCTTTATATATCAAGGGGTTAGAGCCATATAACCCGTTATAGGTTCCAAAAGGGACTCTGATGAAAAAGAAGATCACGCCAAATCTTATGCTCCTATGAATAAAGGGATGGTAGCCAAGCTATTTCAATTTACAAAACATTTTATTTACTTTATTAGGCAACTTGAAGATCAAGCATATGAAGTAGCCAAGGGAAATATGGCTTTAATTTACAGACGAATAACATGAGACTCAGGAACATCAAATGATTTCCCCAGGGCCATAGATGAGTATCAGGATGACACTAGACCTAGGTACTTTGATTAATAATTTATGAGTTTTTCCATTATCTAAGTCTCCTCTCATTTGGGACAGAATTTGTGTGTCATAATCCATCCATTCATCATTCAGACACTATGTGTTGTGCACTAGGTCAGGCGTAAATAAGTCTTCACTCAGTAGTAAGAAGTATATGGTATTTAAATTCTCCTGATACTATGTAGAAAAGAAAATTTCTTGTAAAGCTGTGTTTTCACTTTCTGCTTTTTCCTTAATTTGCCTCTTAGACACATAATTATTAGTGGATTGATTTACCCATTTCTGGGCCTAGGAAGATACATAAGAATCAGAGGCATATACCAGAGTGTTGACCTCACAAAGCCCAAAGTTGACTTGTTCTCCAAGGAGAATATAAACATACACAACTTGGTGGAAAACAAGCTGTTCTGTAAACTACTATGGACTAAGGGGAAAAAGTACTTGGGATATTGGAAGGAAAAATCCATGTATCTCTTCCTACACTCTAGTTTCAGCCTATACAAAGAGAGTTCAGATTTACACTCAACTATCATCACTGTTTCTCTCCAAAAGAGGAAGAATGGTTGCTTAGAAAATAATGTCATGGTATTTACTGAGCCATTTTTTAATGGGTAGGATTAATTTGCCCCAACACTTTAATCTACCTCTTCAACTTTGTCTTTTTGCTCTGACTGTCAATGTCCTGGCCTGTCTTCTGCACCCAGTGTCTTGCTTCTTTTCAGTCTGAGGGAAAGAAGTGGGAAGTACAAATTAAACCTCTGGCTCAAGACATGTTTCCTAATCTATCTTTTACTGGAAAGCCTTAACTTAAGGGTGTCAGAGTCCTTGTAGTGATTAGTAAATTAGTACTTGTTTTTGCCATTTGTTGAGAGATCACGTGTACTCATATTAACTCAAAGTACTGCATTTAAATGAAAAGGAATTTAGACCCAAGTCTCCATAGCAATTACTCAAGAGCCAAGATGACCACAATCCCACCTTGTAAGTTTTCAGAGCTAGTAAAAAAAAATTGTCACAGGTTATATGGGGACCTTACAAGTACATGTTGAATGGAAAGAGAAACAGAGCTAAAATTGAGAGAGCCCAGAAATGAGAAAACCGATTCTATTCAAAGAGTAAATTTCATAATTGAAAATATATTGTCCAAAGGCCTATATTTAACCAAATCCGATCATAACCAGTGCTGTTCTCTAAAGAGTCCAGACTGCTGTGTACCAAGGGTACTAATGTGGTACTGCTACTAAGAGTCTAGAAGTGAATGGTACTTGAAGCCAGGAAAGGACATGGGGAGTAGTTCCATATGGTCTCTCTCTGTTGAATGGCTGGAGGGGTAGGAATAGGATCTAGGCCTATAGGAAATATGAACGCTTAAAAGAGACAGTGTGATAGGATCTAGATAAAGGAGCCACAGTCTGGGTATGTCCTCAAAATTTACAGCAGTGAAATTAATTTCTGGGGGGCAGAATGGTGTCTGGACAGCCTTCAAACTCATATATTGCCATTTGCTTAGTCTATGACCATGATCTTCCTTTTTCTCACCTCTAAACTGAATACACTATCCTATAAAACTGCTTTAAGGATTAAAGATTATGCACAAAAAACATTGGACTTAGAGCAGGCTCTAAAGAAATGTTAGCTGCTCTTGTTGTGTGCTTGTTGATGTTATGGCTTTTTCTTTTTTATCACAATCATCACCTCATTTTCATCATTATTAATAAGTCCCCCACTCCTTTCTTCCAATTATAGAGGCTCTTTCTTTTGGCCTTCTGAGACTCTCAGTGTTATTATAAATTGGTTCCCAGTTGCTTCTAACATCAAAGTCTTTGTCCCTGACTACCTTGAGGCCCTGAGTCATCAAAGAACTTCATCAAAATGCCTCAGATGCCTTCTCTTTGAGAGAGGTGATGAGGTGCCAGTGGAAGGATTCAGCTCTCCACAGGGAAGGACTAGTCATCAAATGGTAGACCTAGAGGGGTAAACACAATCACAGGACAACCAAGAAGATTCTGGCTGGAAAGAAAAATATGATCACAAGACCCTTTTATCAAGGCACGGAAGTATATCTTTTTTTCCTTCTCAACACAATCATGAAACCACGAGCTAGTTCAAAACAACAGAAGAGAATCCCAAATGGGTGTACACATATTAGACCAAGCTTTTGGAATTTCTAAGCTATTTTGGTCACAAAGGCTAAAAGAAAGCATTCTCCTTATTTAAGGGGTATGAATTAAGAAGAAATTTTTGAGTGTGGAATGTGTTCTCCGTTCTGCTGTAACGTCCGTGCTGTGAGTCGTTAGCTTCCCAGAGAAGAAGAGATTGTCTATTTCCCTTTTTGGGGGGGAGGGGCTTTCTTGCTATTGCAATTTTATATTTGATTTTGTGATTATTGTCTCTCTATTCAGTTAGACTATAAGCTCCTAAGGTACAAAGGATCATGGCTGCCTTTCCCAATTAGATCCCCAAAGTCCTCTGTTTTAAACACTTATGCGTGATGAGGGTCCAAGTACTGACATCCTCTGAGATTCTGCTTTAGAACCTAGAGATAAAAACTGAGATGTACTTGTTGTGAAAATTCAATGAGATTGTGTCTGCAGTGTTCCCTGGAACTCAATGAGTACAATCTTTTCCCTCTCATTCTGGTTCTAAACAAAATGGCCCTAGGTTGGCATATGTTATACAGTATACAACAGGTTTCTAAATATTATTGCATTGAATTCTTATAACAGTTCTGTAAGGGGTGCAGAGAAATGGATCCTGTCCACATTTTATCCTTTGGGAAAGAGAGAACCCATAGGTTTATGTACAACCAAGTCATGGGCCAGAATTCCATAGCATGGATCTTCTAGCTCACAGTTTGTTGTTTCTCCCCCTGAAATAGAGCACTGCTTAACAGTAGTGCAGGGACTGTATTCTATTCACTTTAGAATTAAGAAAATAGTCACTCAGGTCCCTCTGAGCCTGAGTTTTCTCATGAAGGGTGAAGACTGAAATAGTACTTCGTGAGATTATTAGTTGTGAGGATTAAATACCTACAATCAATGATGCTGGTCCACCTGGGATTTGAAACACTAGGTGCTCACAAAAAGTTAACTTCTTTCCTCTAACTTAGTTTTTACTTTGTTCGCAGGGCAAATCTGCAACGAAGATGAAATAGATATATCCTAAAATGCCTTTGAAATAAGTCTGTTCACCAACATTGATGTTTGGAGGCAGAAAAATGGAATGAGCTGGTCAAAAGGGAGGGCTTTGCACTGAAATCCTGCCCCTGCCACTTATTTCACAAAACCTTCTTAACCTGAGACTCAGTTTCTTTGTAATAAAAATGTATGAAAGTATCTAGGTAGTACCTGGCACAAACAGGGATTTTGTAAATTTTATAAATGGTGGTTATTACTACTGTCACAACTGCTATTTCATCATCACTGTACTGTCATTATTTTCAATACACGGAAGGAGCATTTGTTCAGTTTCTTTCTAAAATTATCAGTGCATTAAGCATTGCATTAGTTTCCTAAGACTATCACACAAAGCACCAAAACGAGGTGGCCTAAAACAATAGAAAGGTATTGTCTCACACTTCTGGAGGCTAGAAGTCTGAGATCAGGGTGTTGGTTTCTCTCCCCAGTGCCTTTAAGGGAGAATCTTTCCTTGTCTCTTCTAGCTTCTGGTGTTGGCAGGTACTCCTTGTAGACGTATCGCTGCGATCCTTGCATCTGATGTCAAATGCCTTTCTTCTTGCTCTCTGTCTTCACATGATCTTCCTTCTTTGCATGTCTATTTCTACATTCAAAATTCACCCAATGAGGACACCAGTCATATTGGACGAGGGCACAACCAAATGACTTCACCTTAGCTAGTTGCATCAGCAACAACCCTGTTTCTACATGAGGTCACATCTTGAGGTCCTAAGGTTAGGACTTCAATGTATCTTTTGGGGGGACACAATTTAGCCCATAAGAAGCACCCTTTAATATTTTTTTTTCTGGATTCTCAATGACTTCTGAATTCACTTAGATGATTTGAATTATTCCAGCTAAAAATGAGGTCGCTTCATATTGATTTCTGCACTTAGGAAAATCAAACTGGATCTCGAGGGAGCTAATGAAAATCAGAGTGTGATTTTCAGATGGTCACAAATAGCTAGGAGATTTCTGAACAGTTGTGAACAAATGGGAGAATCCTTCAGATCTGTGTTCAGGAGAAACACTGTGTCCCATCTAAACTCCAGCAGAAACAAAAATTGCAGTAAGTGAGTGAAAGAGTCAGTATCTAACTATACACCTGACTCTATCAGGGTAAGTGAGCACAGTAAAGAGAGTTTGAGAAGAGAATCAGGATCTGAGAGATTGAAAGTTACCTACAGACCACTGAGTTTGGCTCCTAATTTTGGTGGTTTTTTTTTTTGTTTTTTTTTAAGTTTATTTATTTATTTTGAGAGAGAGCTGGAGAGGAGCAGAGAGAGAGAATCCCAAGCAGGCTCTGTGCTGTCAGCCCAGAACGCTATCTGGGGCCTGAATTCACGAACTGCAAGATTATGACCTGAGCCAAAATCAAGAGTTGGACACTTAACCAACAGCCATCCAGGCACCCCTCAGCTCCTAATTCTAAATGAGTCCCATTTCTTCCTGTTGTAGAAGTGATGGGATGAGTAATGGAGAAGACAACTGGAAATGTCAAATAGGGTTAATACTATAAATAAGAAAATAGTGTTGGGAGCCAATGCGATACTCCACTCTGGGGCAAAAAGGAGGCTAGCAATTACTCTGTTTCCACATGTTGTAGGGAGAGGGGAAATGATTACAGAACCAGGTGATCAGAAAAGAAAGGGAATTTTAAACTCTGGTGAATTGGAAAAAGATTAATAATGCTTTGTCTTATCTCCATTCTGGTTATAGGCATAAAAACAAAAATTAGGTACCATCACCCCTTAAATTTTTATAATCTTCACAGAATTTGAATGAGGGGGACACTCTGGTAGGCAGGATAATGGGCCCCCACAGATCTCTGGATGCTAATCTGTGAATATGCTACCTGTGAATAGGCTACCTTTCATGGCAAAAGAGACTTTGCAGGTGTGGTTCAGAATCTTGAGATAGGGAGAATAGCCTGGAATATCAGAGTGGGACAGTGTAAGAGCCTTTACAAGAGGGAGGCAAGATGGTCAAAGTTAGAAGAAAAAAAAAAGATGTGGGGCACCTAGGTGGCTCAGTCTGTTAAGCATTCAACTCTTGATTTCAGCTCAGGTCATGATTTAATGGTTCGTGAGTTTGGCCCCACATGGGCTCAGTGCTGACAGCGCAGAGCCTGCTTGAGATTCTCTCTCTCTCTCTCTCTCTCTCTCTGTCTCTCTCCTTCTCTCTCTGGCCCTCCCCAACTTGTGCTCTATAAATTAATTAATTAATTAATTAATTTTAAAAAGAAAAAAAGATGTGACAATGGGTGGGAATCAGATGGGTGGAATCATGCGTTTTGAAGATAGAGGAGGGGCCAGGAAGCCAGGAATGGAGGTGACATCTGGAAGCTTGGGAAGCAAGGAACTACGTTCTCCTTTAGAGACTTCAGAAGAGATGCATCCTTCTGACACTTGAGGTTTAGTCTTCCAACCCCCACACTATAGAAGAATATGTTTGTGTTGTTATAAACCGCTAAGTTTGTGATAATTTGCTTCAGCAGCTATAAGAAACTAATACAAGGTCATTTGGGGAGGAAGGTACATTTTAAAAAAGAGTAAATGAAAGGACACAGGATTTGCATGACTTAATTTCACATACTTATTAAATGGCAAGGCAGTGTCTTCATTTAATCTTGCTTTTATTTTCGTTAATCCACCCGTACATACTTATTGAATACCAAGGATACGCCCAGCACTGCTCACTGGATTTCTTACTTTAGAGACAGTGAGGGTGTCTAAGACACACAATTGATCTTGAAAGGCTTTTGAGTCATCCATCATTGAAGTATACACTAGGTGGGAAACTAGGAGCTCTTAGTTAGGAGGTTCTTTTGACAAAGGAAGAGTAAGAGGCTGGCTGCAAAAGAAGCAGGGCTAGTGGCTCAGGTCTCGATCTGGGCTGCACAACAGACAGGAAGGCTTGCTGTCTGTCCTCCATGGGTAGGGAAACGGGCAGATCAGGAAGGATGCTCTGTCCAGGAATCAAGGCAGTACATTACCCCTTCCTTATGCTATCCCTCAGGTACTTGTATCCAGTAGATAGAGTGTGGGAAATGGAGGAACCCAAAAACATGGCTCAGGAAAGAAATCATTTGCCCTTGGACACCGCTTGGACTTGCTTGGAGAACTCAGATCCTCCTGGTTCCTGGATTGGTGCTCCACTCTCTCCCCACCAACCCCCACCCCCCCCCCCCCAACTCCACAACCTCCAACCAAAAAGCACTTAGCACATGTAGTTCAGAGGTTGTAATGCACCTAGTTGAATTTCTGGCTTTTCCACTGAGTAGCTGTATCCCCAGACAAATGGTTGAACTTTCCCAATCATTTTCCCATTGTGAAAGACAGGTGTGAAAGCTGTTGGAAATTGGAAGCTATTTTACCTGGTAGGAGTTAATTGTGCTAACCCTGCTGGGACATTGTGTGCATTGCTTTTTTTTTTTTTTTTTTAATCTTACAATAACTCCCTTTATGAGAGGTGAGCATTTTATATCTATTATGTCTTTTTTTGAACTATCTTTATTCTTAGTAAATATCTCCGTAAAATCAAAATATTATCTGTCATCAACTAGTAATACTAGTAGCTAATATTTATTGGGAACTTATAGTGTGAAAGTTGCCAAATGGAGTATAAGATATGTATTATTATTATACCTCACAACAGTTGAGCAAGGTAGGTCGTATCATTACCTCCATTTCATTGATAAAAAAGTGAGGCTCCAAAAGGAAAAGTTTACCTGCACATTTATGTCAGATTGTGTTGGAAAAAGGGTTGTAACCAAGATCTTCTGACTCCCAAACTATATACCTTATCCAGTGAATCATGCTATTACTTGAAAGTGAGAGCTTACTTTTCTTTAATTTTGGAAGCCCAAGACATAGCCTAATTCAAAGCCTACAACAGATATTTAAGAATATTTATTGAAACTGAATTTTCACTTTGAATTCAGGCACTACCTTTGTATCAAGCTGGCTTGTACATTACAAATGTTTGAGACAATAGGTCACCAGGAAGCACATGGAAAAAGTAACCACTCCCAGGCTCTAAAATTACCGTAAGGAAATGTAAATTGAATGCATCCTCTATGGGTTTGTCCCATTAAGAAAACTCTGAAACATAAATTCCAAAACTATTGAATGGATTGCTGTGGGTCCCTCATTTTGATAAGGCCACGTGGCCCTTCCAGCAGTTTCCAACACAGTGGGAGAACACTAATATATAAGCACTTTACCCCCAACAGACATTTTTCCCTGGAGACACATTAACCACATGAAGCAAGTGGTCAATATCAATTGAATGGAGACTGATGTTTCTATCTCAGAGGCAGAATGGATCCTGCCTCTAGCATGATTCCATCTTCTTCCCTCTGATGTCATCATACAACATCTAATACAGTCTTCTTCACCTCCCTCCACCTCAATCCAAATATGGCATGACAGATCACACAAACAACTTTGGCTAATTGTCATAAGCAGTGACTTTATTGACTAATTAGGTGATTGATGAATGAAGGTTCTGGTTCTAGGAATAAGCTGTTTGTAAAAGAACTAAAAGCCACTGTAGAAACAAACCACTTAGACAAGAATGCACAAAAGATGTATGATATCTTCTTAGCTAACAGAGAAGAGATAAAGTAAATATTTTATAAAAATAATGTTTTGACCTAGCTCAAAAATTCAATTGGGGTCTTTTCTTGATCTGTTGAGAATAATAGTTTTAATAGGAAGAATTTGTAACCAACAGCCCCGTGTGTAAAAACCATCTTTTATTCATTGGACACAACAAATAGGGCACATAGACTAGCTGGCTGCATATCAGACATCCTAGGATGAAAGAAAAACAGATTCTTATGAGCCACTCAAGACTTTCTTAATCAGCATTCAGGTGGGGCAGAAAATTTCTCCTCAATGATGCCAATGTGTAAGTAAGGTGGTAACTGCTCAACTAACACCTCTTTTTTTTTTTTTAAAGTAGGTAAGCATCGACAAATTCAGTCTTAAGCACTTCAAACTAATAATTTTTCATCTCTTGCCCCAAGATTATATTAACCATTTTACCTCATCTGGTCAACTGCTTAGGGTCAGGCTAGCTCTGCTAGTGACTCTGCCAATCAAAGGCTATGATGTCCCTCCCCTTATGAAGGCCGTCTCTCAACAAACAGGCAGCAAAATAGGGGCAGGACACGTGTGTGGATAGGTAGATCCCAGTCATTGAGCAGACTTTAACAGAGACGGGGCAACACACTTTGGTCTTTCTGTTCTTTTAATCCTTACATCTTTGTGAATTAGGGCAGGGATCATTTGTTCGGGAAGACATGGAAGCTGAAAGTTAAGAAACTTGTCCAAGATTGATTGGCTAGAAGTGGTCCCAAGGAGGAATGAAGCTCAGCTCTCCTGATGCACTTATATAGTGATATGTGTGTATAGTGATATAGTGTACTTATATAGTGTACTTATATAGTGATATGCCTTATAGCTAGGCTAGTGAAGCATGATTGATAAGTCTCTTAAATACACACTTTCCCTCTAAAGTTTCTGTAGTTGTGTTTAGCCAAGCACATAGTAATACATTAACTATACAATGTCTTATAACAGCTTGTGTTAAATACTTATCAATATATGTGACTTCATGGTTATGACACATAATCTGTACTTCCTTATGTCTCACTTCCTACCTTACTGTATGGTTACATTTGTCAACATCTCTATCCTGTTGAACTATGTGCACACCTTATTCATCTGAGAGGCTCATGGTCCAAGCGCAGCATAGTGGAAGGGCCAGCACTTTTTGAGGATCATAAGATTGGAACTATCATTATACCCAACCAATAGACAAGGAAACCAAGGCACAAAGAGGTTAAATTGCACAGAGTCGCATGAGAATTCCATGGCATAGCTGAATCTAGTCTCTTAACCACCGTTCAATGCTGTCCCACCCCCATGTGCTTTTTGAAGGACATTTATGAGCTCAACTAGGTCTAGTCTCCTTGAGCCTTGTAAACCCATTTCCTCCTTCATAAAGGAAGACACAAGAAGAATCTGATTACACATTCTAATCAGAGCACAAGATGAATCTTCACCACTGATGGTGAATGGAATCGGCCAGATAGAAATTGAAAGCACCATGGCCAAGTTGGTACGAGTATTTACTTTCAGGAGTTACTACACTCTCAGTCTTAAATAAATCCAGAAAAACAACAGCAACAACAACAAAACCCTGCTTTTGGCAAATGCTAATGGCCACAAATAAAGCCTCCATTTTTTCCTTATCACTTCATTTTTACCCTGTATCTCAATCAGTACTTAGAAAAACAAAGAAGCAGACTCTGCAGGCCTGGACCTATCTCCTGGGCCATGTTGAAAATGAAAAAGAAATCAGCAGCCCTAGATGGAATCACTTTCATACTCGTTTTATAACAGTTGTGCCAGGTAGAGTATCGAAACACAATGCGTCTTTGGAATCATTTTCGGAAACAGTTTTGAAGCTCACTTTTTAAAGGAAATGCTCTATTTTAGGGCATTGGTTGGCAAACTTTTTCTCTCTTGCACACCAAGAAGCCAATCTGCGGATGCTATGTGGTTACTGATATGATAAGAGACACAAGAGAGAAAACTTCTACCCTGGGTCCCATTTGCCTGGTGTGATCCAGGACCATCTGGGGTGGTGAGCATGCTTTGGGCCCAGTGGCTGACAAACATTCTTCAGAGGAAGCATGACTAGAGCAGGGAGGCTATAAAACTGTGTTTGGTGGGGGGGGTTCCCTCACATTGCACCTCTGTCCCAAGGACATCCAGATCCAGGCATGTCACTTTCTCCTCCCAAAGAGCCTGGCCTCCTTAACTGGGGAAGCTGGCTGGGGCACAGCTACTCACTTAGATTCTAGACTGAGATTCCACCACCAAGTGCCCAGCAGTTGCCAAACAGCAGAGATCCCAACACATAGGGGTCAACTAATCCAGAGCATAGCCAGTGGGGATCCTTCCCCAGGGGTAGAATGTGGAACTGGAATGGAGGGTACCCTGGCATGGTTTCCATGGATCAAGATCCTAGTCCATTAGGGCAGTGCTATGGGCTATACAAAACAGGAAGCCCTTGTTTTAGGGAGTGGCTGAACATGTCATGATTATGTTGAACAGACACAGTGGAAGTAAATAGAAGCTGGAGAAGAAGAAGAATGTTCCTATGAAGAAGCCAGGAAGACAGATCCAGCTGTGCCTACATGAGAATGGTCCAAAAGGCAGAATTTGGAAGGTGTAGGCATCTGGAGTAATTAGCTTCATGGATGGTAACATGAAGGACAGGTGTAGTTTCCTATGCAGGGATTTTAGAGTGACTGGGATCTCAGAAGCCAGCATGGCTCATTGCTTCCCCCTTCCCTATAAAAGGATGTTACATTCCTGCCCTTCGCCACCTAACTTGTGGGTCTCTTCTCTGGGAACATTGCTCCCACCTCATTACCGGGCTTGGCCATGTAATTGTTATTTGACAAATGAGGTTGAAGAACAAGTGACACAATGCTAGGTTGGAGCAAATCTTTATGACACTTTTTATGCTCTCTCTCAGTAGTCCCCTTGTTCCTTCTGCCAAGAGAGCATCTGTACTCCTTTGTCTTAGATTTTGGATCAGCTGCAGAGCCACACTGCCACTCGGCCCACATGTCATGTGGTTGAGCGATAAAACTCTGTTTTTATAAGCCACTGAGATTGTGAGATCGCTTGTTATTGCAGCAAAGCTGACACACGGGTGAAATTCAAAAAATGCGGAGTAGAAGCTGCTGTTAATGAAGACACCAGGCTGAAGGTTGAGGCCAGGGCTCCAGCTTCCATGATGATAAGAGAAGAGAGGACATGAAGTCTAGAAGCCTTGGTTGTAGGCTATGCGACAGGATGCCAGGGCAGGAACTTTGACTTAAGAAGGAATTTTTCTTCCCTGATCCACAAGGTTATCGCTGGAAGTAGTAGCCCTGACCCCAGGCTGAGCCATTCAGTCACCTGGGTAATAAAAGTTAGCTACTCTATATCAATAAGCAGACCAGGAGTTAAGGGTTCAGAGACAAGTAAAAATATTGGGGAGGGGACATCACAAAGTTTCCCTAGAGGGCATGGGGTCTTGAAGGATGAGTAGATGAGTAGCTTGAGGGACTAGCATGTATAGCAGCATACAAATAAGTTTCTTAAATCCTTACCTAGTTGAGGTTGCTCTAAGAGCAGTTCCTCAAAGGTCATGTCATGACCACCTGTACCAAAAGCAGAATCCTAACATAAATAAGTCCTGTGTCCCCAGACCTACTGCATCAGAGTTTCTAGATCTGAAGCCTCAAAGTATACAAAACGAACTGACCCCCCTTTGCATACTCAATTTGAGACCCAGTGATGTAGCACAGTGGGTCTCAAACCAGCTACCTATTGAATTATCTCAGCAGCTCCAGAGACTCTAATTTGATTGATCTGGCATAGGGCTCAGCCACTGGTGTGCTTTAGAAGCTCTCTAAATTTATTTTGAGGTACAGCCAGTTTGAGAACCATTGGTATAGAGAAAGAAATCGATTCATACTTACTGCATATCCATCATGTGAAGATAACATCCAGGGCACTGTTGTAACTACAGTGACAGAATTGATGACAGTCTTTCTTAAAAGGACCTTACAATATTAAAAGCTGGTAGGAAGGTAGTGACTGGCACAGAGTGGACAAAGTCATGTGTTGAGTGAATGAATGAAGAGAAACATATCCAAAGAGGATGGACAATTTAGCCAACCCTCCCAGGTCATTCTTGTACACTCTAACTGAAGTTCAGGAGCCACTGTCCCACAGAAAGTTGGGGAAGGAGTGGAGAGGTGGTGGGCAGGGGGGGTGGCGCAGGGGAAAGGAGGAAAGGAAGTGCAGGCGAGGCTCAAGATTCCAGGAACGAGGTGACCCTGACAGGACAATCTGGCTCTAAGAACACAGGGGTCTCCTTTCCCTGCCTTGGGAGCCTGCAGGTTTCTGTGTTTGGACTTCTAATAGAGAACGTATCGTCAGAACATGTGTGAAGTTATCTACCAGTTTTGGCTTTTGCTTATTGCATTTTCAGAATTGAATTTTTCAAGAGCAATTGCCACAATACAATTTTGTGAACTTGTAGCACTGAACATTTCTAATTAGGTTGCTATAGCCCTTAGCCAAATTACTGCAAATGTCATCTCTCTGCTCTCTTTTTGATGCAAAAATGTAGGGCAGTCAGCAATATACACAATTTCATCGTAACGCAGGCAGACGCTGTTCATGGTGACAGAAGGGTCTGTTTTCCATTAACCCAAAATTTGCTTAGTCAAGCAACTCCCTCATTACACAGCTTGCATCCGAAAGAATGTTTCTGTCTTTCCAGCAAGCTGCTACTTTAGCAATTAGCTGTCCATAAAAATGTGAGTAATTGCCCGATCTGTGGATCGGTAAGTTGTTCATGCCCATGAGCCAGCCTTGGCCATTCTGAGTCTCCTTTGTTGGCATAGACCCAGGTTTCAGGATTGTGCATCATTGAAACACATGAGAGAAGTGGCAAACGACTTTCTGGACTTGTGATTGTTTTCATCAATGGAAATGAGTATTCATGTAGAGGAAACATTTATTTGTAAATTCCAATTCATCAGCCCCATGACCTAACTCCCATGTTTTTGTCCTCCTCTAGTCCCATCTTTTCACAGCTAGCTTCGTTATTTGTTCTGATGGGAGGCTCATCCCTACATACCAGCCTAGACCAATCCATATGCAAACAAAGCATAGGAAACACGCAAACAAACAAACACAAATTGATCAAGGGGAATGCTAGTCATCAGCCTTGAGTATTTACTAGAGATGTGGCATTGCATTAGGCCTTTTCGATCTCAATCGATTCTGACTACAGTTCAAAGAAGATGTATCATCATTCCCAGTTAACAGATGAGAAAACAGAGTCAGTGAAAATAAATGACAATTTTAAATGTCACACAGCTGAGTAAGAAAATGGCTGGTTATACAGTATCTGATTCTATATAAAGGTCTTTCATACAACCTTCTAAAGATGCCGTGGGCTTTGAAAATAGTCATCCTTTCAGACTTGGAATCCCCAGCCCCAGACATGAGTTGTGAGATCTGTAAGCATGTACCCCCTCTAATGTGCTCTTTTTCCAGAGATGGAGCTGGTTTTTCAAGGATGGTTTTCCCTAGTCTTTGGGGTCTGCTACCTATTAATAGTCACCTAACGTGAAGCTTATTTAAACCTCCAACTCTTACAAATTGTCTACCCCAGGTTCTTCATTGCTGCGATTGATCAATCAGTTAGCACCAGACCTGATTCTCTCTTGTCACCATGAGACCCCTTCTGTTTTGATCTAGGAGATGGGGAAGATATACATGTTGGTGGGAACTCTCTCACAGAGTCAGCATCACGTGAAATCAGATGCTTCACGTCTTTACTATTCACAACCTTGATTAGAAACTGATTTTCCTAAGATCAATTTCTTTTTCCTATGTCATGTTCTGATTGTATAAGCTTTTTGTTTCATGAGCTACCCCTACTTTTGACCTCATTTTCTCCCTTGTTCCTCTAAGGTGATCATAGATTTCTCCTTTGCCAATCATTTGGTTTCTATTTCTAGATCTACTGTCTTCAGATAGGTCAGACCTGGATTATCACTAGCTTAGGTCTTTCTCTACTGTCTACTTCAGTGCCAGCTAGAAATCTCAGAAGTGCTTTCAATGACTCTTTCTTCTTACCACCAACTTTCAATGAGAACAGCATCCCATGGATTTTTATTCCTGGGTCTCTTGGAAGTTCTTTCCTTTTTATCCATTACCTTTATTACTTTCCTAGCTCCAGACCTTCATCACTAATCATCTAGATTACGCGAATTCCTTCTAAGTGTTCTTCACGTCTCCACCCTGAAACCCCCTGTTCTATTTTTCACTTTTCCACCAGAGTGATCATTCTAAAGATCATGCCTCTCCTATTTAAAACCTTGCAGTGGATACCCATGCTTTCGGGATAATGTCAAAACCACTTATGGTACCTATCTTAATTATATTTTAAACTGTATTCATCTTTCAAAATCCAATAGAAATTTCCCCTCCAAGCCTATGTCGACTTACTCCACCTCCAAGCATTACAATTACAGCATTTCTTAAATTGGACTGTAACGATTTATATGCGAGCCTTTCCCCCCACACTGAATTCCAGATCCCTTAACTAGGTGAGGATTGGGTCTACTTAACCTATATCTCCAGCTATAGCACAGTGGATGGCACTTATTAGATATTTAATAAATGCTTGCTTAAAGAATGTCTGAATGAATTGGTCCGTGGGAGAAACAGAGGTCAGCATCACAGTCCTCTTCTTTCCTGCTGGGTTGAGTGTTTGCCCATGTCCGCATACAGGGTCATGAGTGACTTTACTCAGATATATGGATGGAGGTTGCCATTGAAAAATCAATGAGACTGCCCAGCTTCTTTTAGAACAGATATAAGCCAAGCCAATTTAATTGGCCTTTATGATTCAGAAAATTTTCATCCAAAGCATTTACTTGTTAAACTCAAATTTGCATACGCCCTTAGCGTGTGGAAGAGGAGATGATGTTGCAGAATTATTCCGAAATAGGTTTTTGTGACTCCAATAGATAGAAGATAAAAGCAGGAGGGTTGATAATATTGATGTCTGAGAGAAAATGAAAATTTGCTTGTGGGTGGAGAGCAGGGTCAGTGAGTGATTTCCTCCTGTGTCTAACATCAATGGTGCTAGGACAGGAGGAAATGGGGTGGAGGTTTTTGGAAGGGTCCTGAAACCAGTCATTCCACCAGCTCCTTACTGAACACCATCCTGTACTAGGCACTGTGCTAGGCTCCCAGAATAAAGAAATAATTAAGATGTGCTCCTGCTCCTGGCATGTGGGGGGGGGGGGTTGGGGGAGAGAGGGGGGACACACAATAGGTAATCACAAGGCAATATAGAAAGTGCTAGAATAGAGAATGAACAAAGGGCTCTGGAAGGACTTTAGAGATTGGAGATCTTGTCTCTACAGACCTTGGGAGAGCTTTGCAGGAGTGACATTTGAGTGGAATGTGGAAGGGCACTTCTGGGTAAATAGCATTCCAGCTAGAGAAAGCAGTTGGTACAAGGTTCTCAGAGTGTGGCATGGCATGATCAAGTAACGACTCGGGGGCAATGGTGACTGGAAGGCATGGTGACAAATGAGGGTGAAGCTGACAGTCACTGGTACTTCATACATAGGGAGGGGGGAGCCAGTGGAGGATTTGAAAGAGAGAATTGGCTTCTCACAGTAATATCTGTGTGTCAAGATTCAGGGGTGTCTCAAGTCTTGAAGCTTATGAAATTTAGGGAGTTCTCTATAACTTAAAGAATATTTTTTTATTTGCGTTTGATATTAATACAAAATTAGGTCCGTGTTCGTGAAAGTGAGCAGTTCGCAGTTCCTTAGCTTTAAGATAAATCCTCTTCTGTTTCATAGAAGGTGGACTTGGTATAAAATGCCTTTACTCTCAGAGAAATTCTGAGGATAAAGAGGGATTTGCTTTGTTAGAAAGAAACCTGGCAGAACCATGAAGCATAGAAACCCCGTTTAGAAGGGCTGGGCGGGCTGCCGGGAGATGTCCCCTCTCTCCTCTGAAAAGCTGTTAGCTTCTCTTAAATGGGAGCGAGAGATTATGTTTCCTGACAATCCTGTCATGTCTTCTCAATTTTGCCTCCTGCTGCTCCTGAAAGGGTACCAATCCACTGAGGGCAGAAGGTGGGGAAGCTAAAGGGAGTGGGGGGCGGGGGGGAACTTTTGTTTTTCAATTTTACCGTATATCACATGGAGAAGTACATAGAGCTAATATTTCGGCAACTCGGTAACTTGTCTGGAGGAAAATGTCATCAGAACTCACTCATACCACTGCTCTTCTCCCTAACAAGATCTGAAACAGTTACTCTATACTCTATACACCATTCCTTTCCCTTTCAAAGCATCTCTGAGGAGAGAATGAGGAAGAAAAATGGCTGATCTCCTCCAAGATTTTCTGCATGTCATGCATTGTGTATCAGTCACCTAGTTTGGAGTTTTGAGCATTTCTCACATCTTTTGCGTCCCTACTATGTAGTGCATGTTATAGAATCTGTTACAACCCACATGTTAAAAGAACAACCTGAAAAGACAGGTGATTCCCTGTCTTATAGGTGAATTCAAGTAACTTGTCAAGCCCCACAGACCACAAATGGCAGAGTTGCTTTGGAACCTGCCCCTGTTCACCCCCAAACTTGATCTTTTCCCATTTTAGGAATTTTATTTTCTTATGGGTATCACAGTTTAAAAAGATATTGTGGCCCCTTAAGGGCTTTGCTCAGGAACCCACAAAAAATTCCAGTTTGCTTTCAGCCGATGCAGGTTTTAAAGGGCTTGGGGTTTTGCCTCTTGCTGCCCATTAGGAGTTATGAGAATGAGCATGAGTAATTTCTCATGTTTTTGTCCTGCCATTTCATGACTCAGATGCCCTGATCGGGACCTCATCTCCTGTACATATATGGCCCTCCTCTTGCTGGCACGCTGACCTGATTTGGTGCGTGACGACATGGCATCCTAAACACACACCATCATGGGGTTCTTTCTAATTGGAATGAGCTACATAGTCCAATCACGAGTTCCTCGATTTCTTGCCCAGGAGAGTTTATTTGTTCTATTCTCACTCTTGAAAGGCTCCCTGCATTTTTAATTAGCCAAGTATTATTCCACTTTTAGAGCTGTGTCACCTCATGTGACCAAGTCTCTAAGCACATTAGGTCTTCCTTGTATCATCTTATTTAAATGTCTTCTGTATTGACTATGGCCTTTTAAAGAATATAATCAGTGTCTGGCTAATCTTTACATCTCTCACATCATGGGCACAGTGTTGGATATGATTTTATAATTGCTAAAATGATTGGGTGGACACATTCAGATCCTTGACAGATTTTATCTGGTTTGTCATACTGGTAGATGTCTCCATACGAGTAGACTTTGACTAGAGACAGCTGGCAATTTTATGAATTCTTCAACTTTCATACTCAATATTAAAGCCCTGAAAGGGCTTTCTGTATCTCCGTGATAGGAGGAGAGAAATTTCTGATGGAGGGATTTGTCCATACAGGTGATTTCGCATGCGTCTTCTCAGTAACACGCAGAAACAGTCATCTCTTTTTTCAGGAAGAGGAAGCTGATCTGCCTGCATGAAGAGATTCAACAAGCAAATGGAAGGTGGTCACATGTTTATGTATAATGGGCTACAGATACTTAAATTAGTATCCTTCCCAGGATCAATATTCTCTCTCAGTGGCAGTGACTCTTAAGACCCCGGTGGGAAACATCATGTAGATCTGAAGAAAGAATCCATATGAATTCAAGGCATTAAAGTTTTGAAGAATGAAGAAAAAGAGGGAGGCATCTGATAAAACAGTCACTTCAAGAGGAATAAGAGTTTAAGTTCATCTCCACAGTTTTTAATCTCTCTCTCTTCTCCCCGCACCATCTCTCTCTCTCTCTCTCTCTCTCTCTCTCTCTCTCTCTCTCTCAACAGAGGAATGCAGTGAACAGGGTGAATCTTAGGACTAAGGAGACTGTGGCTACAAAGCTGGTTAAACCTTTATCCAGTGGAGGCGGAACATAGCTGCCATCCTGCAGAAACACTTTTAATGAGATGCTGCAGGACCGTCTCCTTTGTAATGTTTGCATGCACAAATTGTGCAGAAATATGCACAGTCCATGTGTAGAAGGAGTGCACGAAATAAAGCTGAGGGGGAGATCTCCACACATGAGATTGCGTTTGCAGAGGTACAGAGTGTAGGAACTGGGAGAGGGCTCTCCCCTGCCCAATAAAGTGACGATGAGGAATCAGAAACTCACTCTTGTGAGAAACCTTCCATGAAGACTTATTTTTTATTTTTCTTTTTTGTTTTTTCTTTTGTTATTTTTTAAATTTTTTTAAATGTTTATTTGAGAGAGAGGGCACAAGCAGGGAGGGGCAGAGAGAGAGGGAGAGAGAGAATCCCAAGCAGGCTCTCTGCTGTCAGCACAGAGCCCCATAAGGGGCTTGAACCCACAAAGTATGAGATCATGAGAGATCAAGAGTCAGATGCATAACCAATTGAGCCACCCAGGTGCCCCTCAGGAAAACTTTTAAATGCCTGGGCTAATTAGTAAAACCTAGGGTACTCCATTAAAGGTAAAAAGACACGCTAAGAGCGATCTAACTTAATTGTTATTACATATTTTAAAGTCTATCCTGCTGGAAACAGGTTAGATCTCCTCTGTGTGTTCAGAGAGCAGAACTAGGGTGGATGGGTAGGTGTTACCTTGAATCAGAATGTCCCTGCATGCGGAAGTTAATTAAATCAGAAAACATTTCCTGAACGCTGTAATATAATAGGCATGAGGATACAAGACAAATTTGACAGAGCAGACAGTCTAATGGACAGAGACAGGCTGATAAAACAAATAACTGAATACCTGTGACGACAGTGTTGTGTGTTACATCGTGGGTGCTGATTGACCCTCTCCGTCAAGGCCATTTTCAGAACAGATCTACTTAACTTTTTAGGGTTTAGGTTTTCACTTTGGATTTGCTTCAAAAATATCACAATGCTGAGATCAGTCTTGACGATGAGAGGAAAAGAAGCGGAAAATTATTTGGCTTACGAGACAACAGACCATGAGTTTTAATTACCTGTCTGCGACTGTAAGACTTTCAGTAGGAAACTTTGTTTAGCATCTGGAAAAGAGGGTATGGAGCTCCGGGTGTGTGTGAGGCAGGACGTTAGTCACCAGGGCCAGAAATAAGGCATGGGAGGAACCGAGAGGTCCAGCGCTGCCCTGAATACCCATTACTGCTCTGCACAGCTCATCCATGAAAACTTGAAGGTCAAATGCTAACTTGTGAGGGAGAATTAACATAGTCAAAAATATCTCAGTTTTCCTGCAGAGGCACTATATTAGTTTGCTTGGTCTGCTGTAACAAAGTACCACAAGATGGCGGGGGGGAGGGGGGTGGTGGCTTCGCCAAACAGAAATGTATTGTCTCCGTCCTGGAGGCTGGAAGTCTGAGATTTAGATGTCAGTGGGGTTGGTTCCTCCTGAGGTTGTGAGGCAGAAACTGTTCCACGCCCCCCCCCCAGCTGCTGCTGGTGTTCTGGCATCTTTGGCTTGTACAAGTGTCACAGACTTCCTGCCTTCATTGTCACGTGTCCTCCCACTGTGTTTGTCTGTGTCCAAATTTTTCCTGTCTATCAGGATACCAGTCATCTTGGATTAGGGCTCATCCTACCAGCCTAATTTTAACTCGACTACCTCTGTAGAGACCCTCCTTCCAAATAAGGTCACATTCTGAGGTACTGAGGGTTAGGAGCTCACATAGCTTTTTGGTAGAGCACAATACAACCCGTAGCCGGTGCCTCATGAACATTAAGGCGCTGTTAGAATTCAATCCAATTTTGTTGAAGGTGTAGCCAGTTCTTAACAAAGCCAACATTGCAAGGCTAATGTGGAGATGGCAAAAGTGAGTTTGAAAATGGCGCATTTAGCATTTAAAGAGAACTTAAGTGTGGAGCATTTATGAAAATGATTTTCTACAATCCATAACGTATTGTTTCATTTTTTTTTTCTTTACCCTTTGTTGAGGGACACGATTTTCTTGTCGGTTGATTTCGGTTTAGCTAGTGTTGCAAAACGGACTTTGGAGAGGAAATAGTAATTGAATTTCTTACCACAATGAATGACAATTGTTCACATGATCAGAAATTCCTCCATCGAGGGGCGCCTGGGTGGCTTAGTCCCTTTAGCCTCAGACTCTTGACCGTGGCTCAGGTCATGATCTTGCAGTTCCTTGACTGGAGCCTTGCCTCAGGCTCTGCTCTGACAACGCAGAGCCTTCTTGGGATTCTCTCTCTCTCCTTCTCTGTCCCTTTCCCACTCATTCTCTCTCTCCCCTCTCTTTCTCTCAAAATAAATAAAGTTAAAAAAAAAAAAAGAAAAGAAAAGAAATTCAGGGCACCTGGGTGGCTCAGTCAGTTAAGCGTCCGACTTTGATTCAGGTCAGGATCTCACCATTCCCGAGTTTGAGCCCTGAAGTGTTGGGCTCTGTGCTGACAGTTCAGAGCCTGGAGCCTGCTTCAGATTCTGTGTCCTCCTCCTCCTCCTCCTCCTCCTCCTCCTCCTCCTTCTTCTTCTTCTTCTCTCTCTCTCTCTCTCTCAAAAATAAATAAACATTAAAAAAAAAAAAAAGAAATCCATCCATCAAAGCTTGGTGTAGTAGACTTGGGCTGGGAATGAGAAGTCCTGGATTTTACTACCAATGCTGGTGACCTCTTTATGCAAATCACTTGCTATCTGTGGGCTACAGTGTTTTATTGAAGTCAGAGGAGGTTGCATTTGATTTTGTAAGTATTCTAGATGTCTGTATTAGTCATTGAGCCACTTCTGGCTTGCTATCCCATACATGGAAATAAAGTAGACCAAAGACCCAATGGAACCCTGAATAACAAGACATGAATGTAAACATCAGTATTAATGGAAGAAGAAATATGAGTAAAAATAGAGTACTAGAGAGGTTGGTTTGATTTAATGAAGAATTATTTGATCAGTTTGTTAACTAAACACACTTATTTGGGGAAGTTTCAAGAAAACTCTACTAGATTCTTTGAGAAGAGAATATATTGCTATTTTTCCATCTAAAATAGTATTTGTTAAAGTACTTTTCTGAACTATGGGCCACTGTGTTTATGCGATCAATTTACTATTATGACCAGAATCAAGAAAAAAAAAATAGAATAAGATATAATTGAACAGGAAAGAATAGAAAAGCAGGGCATTTTTTTTCTCATATTACTATACATATATGTGAGTATTGAGTTGAAGAGTTCAGTGCGTTTCTAACCCGGATGTCAATCAGAAGTTTAAAAGCTGCTTACTGTCTTAAATATCATTCACAGAACACTGTTTATTCAGAGGCTTGAAACCACTGATAGTCAAGAGGAACCTAGGAAAAGATGATGAAATAAGAGAAAATTATTCAGTTCTCATTTTCCATTTTCTTCATTAAGGAAATTGATAAGCCTGCTGGAAACAGAGGGAAAAAAGTAAGTGCTTTATGGAGGAAAATTAAATCTGCGTTGGATAAGAAATTGGTTTGAGCACATACGATCATTTCAAATGAGCCCTCTTTTCCAAACCTAGATGGTATTTCACACCGGCCGCTGAAAATTTCTAATGTGACATTGTGGCAAACTTGAAAGGAAAAACTTTTTTAAATAGAAAAGTCCTAGCATTGAGAAAAGCAGCGTAGTAAATGTCTACATGCTTATTTTCCAGCGTCAGCAATTACAACTCGAAGTCAGACTTGCTTCATGCAGACTGTCCTTCCCAACCCTACCCTCTCCCCAGTTATTTTGAAGCACATTCCTAACATCATCACTAAACCAATGAGCATTAACAGTGCTTACCCTTGTTCATAACTACCCGGTTAGCATTCATATTTTCAGTAGACTTTTACAAATTTGGGGATCACACTGAGATACCACTTTACACCCGCTAAGATTGTTTTAATAAAAAAGAGATAATAATAAGTGCTAGTAGGGATATAGGGAAATTGGAACCTTCATACACTGTGATCGGGAATTTACAATGGCACAGCCACTTTGGAAAACTGGCGATTCCTCAAAATGTTAAACATAGTTACCATACGATCCCATAATTCCATGCCCGGTTTTATATACCCAAGAGAATGGATACATACATGCACACTAAGACTTGTACCTGCATGTTCATAGCAGCATTTTTCATAAGAGTCAAAAGGTAGTAACAATAAAAATGTCTACCAGTTGGTAAACGATACATAGAAGTGGTATATCCCTACAGTAGAATGTGATTCAGCAAAGACAAGGAATAAAGTATAGTCAGCTGCTACAATATGGATGGACCTTGAAAGCATTAGGCTAAGTGAAAGAAGCTAGTCACAAAAGGCCACATACTGTGTGATTCCATTTTTAAGAAATGTCCGGAATAGGCAGATTCATCAAGATAGGAAGTAGAGGAGTGGTTTCCAGAGGATAATGGGAGGGAGTGGGGAGAAATAGACCATTAGTGGCTATAGGAATCCTTTCAGGGGTAAAATATGTTCTAAAGATGCTAGGGTGATGGTTGCACAACTCTGTGAATATACTATAAACCACTGACTTGTACACTTTAAATAGGTAAATTTTATGATATGTAAAACTATTGAATTATACATTTTAATAGGTGAGTGTAATGGTGTATGAATTATATTTCAATAAAACTATTATTTCAAAAAATGAGGGAGAGGAAAACATACCAATAGACTAAAAACTCCAAAATATATCATTGCAAATTTAGGCTTTCTACCCAGTGAGTAGAATTTCTTGAAAAGGGGGAAAAATAAGGTAAGGAAAGTATATGTTGGGGCTTTTTTTCTTTCATCTCTGGCAAAGGCTGCAAATTCGAACTTCTCACTTATTAGCATCCCTTGGGCAGAGTCCAGGAATAGCTCTGGTCAAACTATCTTTGGGTTTCCTATCAAGAGACCTGTTTTACTGCCATCACTGATCCCCAGCCTTAACCAAATCACCTTGCTTTGGAGGACTCGGTCAGCCATGGCTGGGCGGTCTACTTGGGATTGTTGTAAGATACAGCTCATATAATAGACATAAAATGCCTCAAAAATCGGGGAATTGTGTTATTGCCATTATTATCTGTGTTGTATAATCAGCAGAATCTATTCATAGAAAATCAAATTTAGTCTGATCGTTGACCTGTAGGCAACAAATGCTGTGGACATAGGGAGTCGGCTATAAACCACGGCTGACCTCTGACTCCCACCCGGCAATCTCTGTACCATTTCTGCAACTGGACAGTGTTGTGTGTATTTAGGGAGAATAATAAATCCTATTATTGTGGCTTATTCATTTTTACCTGTATATTAATGGAAGAGGTCCTTAAGAGGAGCACATTTGTATTCTTAAAGAGTAGGCAAATTCTCTTTCACAGTGTAATAATTCAGCTTTGCTCCTGGACCCCTTTTTTATATCCTTCACTGTAAAGTAATTTTTTTAAGTCTATTTATTTTGAGAGAGAGAGAAAGAGAGAGAGAGGGAGGGGGAGAGAGAGAGAGAGACAGGGAGAGGGAGGGAGAGTGCACAAGCAGGGTGTGGGCAGAGAGAGAATCCCAAGCAGGCTCTGCACTATCCGCTTAGAGCCCAATGTGGGGCTCAAACTCACAAACCATGAGATCATGACCTGAGCTGAAATGATGAGTTGGACACAACTGACTAAGCCACCCAGGCGACCCTATATCCTTAACTCTAAATTACAACTTTAGTTCCAAAGATTAAAAGGTTGGTTGGTTGGTTGGTTGGTTAGTTGGTTGGTTGATTGATTGATTGATTGATTGATTTATAGGAATGGGGGAACCCTTTCGGTCTGGTGGGCATTTTTCCATTTGCATTTTAAAGATGTGACATCTGAAAATGGTACATCCATACTTCTGCTGGGACTGGCCTTCTCAGCCTGAGCTGTTGTGACACTGTGATCAAATTCTTGCACCATGCCACCTCGTAGCTAGAAACAACTCTCCATAACATCTTGTGTAAGCTGCATTTACAGGAGATATTAAGGGGAAGTAGAAAATTGGTGCAGGGCTCACCTCCCTCGACCCTTTCCCTGGCCCCGTGGGTGGGTGTGTGCTTTGCTCTGAAGCCCTCAGTACCCCTGCTCATTCCCATCACTGCACTCTAGCATCACTCAGCGATCCATCAGGCTGCTTGTTTTCTGTGCTCCTAAGCTCCTAGTTTCTGGAAGGCAAGTACTTGTTGTTGTTGTTGTGGCTGTTGTTAACAAAGACCAGAGCATCGTACCTACCACAGGTAAGAGTCCCTTCCAGAACAATCCTTATTTAGGAGTGGTACCTGATGGGCAAACTGTGTTCTGCACCACGGCTAAAGACTTTTATCTGACTATAAGCAGCAAGGCTCAGTGTAAAATAACAAAATGCATCTCTCCTTTGTGTCTATATTTCATGGCCATTACCGTGCCATGAAACATTAGATCTTTAGGCTCGAAAATCTTTGGTCAGGAAGCGACTACTGTTTGTGTTCTACATTTGTATCCTACAAACCTGCAAGTAAAGCAAACAAAAGCAAACCATATCCCTTGGGGAAAATGGTGACACAATTCTTGGCCCTTAATGTGGCTTTTGTGTGCTTCAGAGTACACTTTTTTTTTTTCTTCAGAAATGTTTTTAGAAACCAAGTCTTGATCGTCTTTTTATCCTAGCTTGACAACGTTCCAGATGAACTGTCACTTTTGCTTCATAATTAAAAAATGAAATAGAGCTCTTTCCAGCTATTTTTCTCCAACTTGCCATTAGGAATGAACACAAGTCAGTGCCAATATATGGATTTATATTTCCTAGAAATAGTGATATTGATGGGCAAGAAGATATAAACCAACTTAAATTATACTGGTTCTGCATATGAAATGGCTGCCTGCTTCAGGGAAGACTTTATTTCATCCATAAATACTTAATAGAAATTGGTGGTCTATGGGTTTTGCTAGTGGGAATGCTTTTTACTCCTAGTGACTTTGAGGACCCAGCTGGCTCTGGAAAAAAAAAAAAGAAAAGAAATTGCTGTAAGTGATTTATTTTTCCGATGCCAGTTTGTAGTCACATATTCCCAATGGATGGCCTTGGGCATCTTGAACTATTCCCTATGCTTTGGTTTTACCATCTGTAAAACAGATAAGAATGTTTCTCTTATGTCCTCTCAGGCTCTTGGGAAGGATAGAACGATAGGAAAGCTGCAGCTGTAATACATGTGCGTTCATCCACAAGGCATTCTGGAATCTCATTAGTGAAGGATGGGAAGAAGCAGGAGTCAGAAGCCAACTTCAGGAACTGGCCTGTCTCTAAGGCTGGCTGATGACCAGTGGCCAAGAGTACAATTATAGTATCCAAGGAGGCAGGGAGGTGGAGTGTATTTTGAGCCTAAGTTACATTTCAGGGATGTAAGTCAATATGGTGCTCAGGATCAAGAACCTACTGGAAATGATGATGCTCATCCATGGACGGGGCATGGCTGGATGCCTGCCCTGTGTTTCCAATCGCTCTGTACCTGGAAATGGCGTGTGTGTCTGTGTGTGTGTATGTGTGTGCACACACGTGCGTGTGTATGAGAAAGACAGAGGGAGAGGGGTGAGGATGGGGGGCTTTGGAGGCTGGTGAGGGAAAGCATGGAGAAGATTCTAGCTTTGAGGAAGAGGACCTAGCAGCCAACAGGTAATAGGTCCAGGTAATGTGTCTGAACAGAATTCAGAGCCAGACCCCATCCTAGGAGGGACGTGGAGGGCATCAGGAGTGAGGAAGAGCCTGCTGGGTGAGAGGCAGGTGTGGCTCACAGGGCACAGATGTGCTTAAGGCCTCACCAGCCACATCTTTTACCACTTGAAGCAACAATGCAAATTCCAGACTAGTTCTGCTGGGGGTTTGAGTTGCCTGGAAATAGTCAGGTGAGACCCAGTCCTGCTGAGGAATTGCCATCACCAAGACTTCAGGCTGAAGGTCTTATGCCTGCTGCTCCCTTGGGGCTGAAGCAGAGGAGCAGAGACTCCAGAGTCTGACGAGAGGAGTATTTCCCAGTCATATTCAGCTGGCCTTTGGGCTCTTTCTTAAACTCAGTGAGGTCTCGCTGAGTTGTGTGTTACAATGGGACTTTTCATTTTGTCCCGCTACGTTTTGATTAGGTCGAAAGCAGGTGGATTTTTTAGATGTATATAAAACATAACATTTATTTCACTGAGTTTGAGTTTGGGGCCATTTTCAGCTATTAGGTAAGAGAAAAAATATCTCATGTTTTTAAGAGCTCTGATAATGAACATATGCCATCAAGGTAGAGCTCTCAAAATAAAATCTATTTTTATCCAGGCATATTAATTCTAGGGATAAAAGTCAAATGCAGTGTATGTGCCTGCAGCAGTCGTGTCAGATCTTCTCGCCCCAAGCTTCTGCTGCTGTGTATCTTCTCAAGGTAACTCTTCTGAGGGTGAGGGGCAGGACATAAATGCACCCATAGCAGAAACAGAGGCTGAAATTCCTGTTGCATTCTGCTGGACCCACTATCACCTGGCTTCTGTTTTCTCTTGCCCAGAGCCTTCCTGGTACCTCCCAGTTGCTCACCACCTTCTACCCTGAGCCTTGGTGGGGCAGGTGTGATGCAGGGGAAGCTGAAATAGGAACAGCCTTGAGTTCTTTGTTGAGAGCAAATGAAGGGCTCAAGAAAGACAGGTAGAGGTGCCAGACAGGGTCCTGTAAGAGAGCTGGGATTTGGAGGTCTGGAAATAGAAGAAAACCAGTCAGGAATGGAGAGCAGAATCTGGCCACATGTGGCAGAGTCTCAGTTTCTAAGGGAGGACAGGGAGGGAATGGACAGAGACCAGTTCCTGCCAAGAGAAAGAGAAACTGAGGTACTATGCAGCCTTTCAAGCCAGGAACTTGGGCCCAGGGGGGAAAGACATGTGAATAGGAAGGCATGGATGCGGAGCAGGAGGGCATACATGTATATAGTACAAGGGCACAGGAAAGACGCAGAAGGCTAATTACTGGAAGGGCAGACCAGGGATTGTAGCCACTCTATTGATTGTTGTTAGTTGCATTGATACATCTAGATCTCTTAAATTTGCCCTCTTTAAGAATAGGATGCTCCCCTGAGCTTGAAGGGATAAGGTTCAAGGAGTGAGCTTTCACATCCCGACAGAATACCCTAGAAGTAGGTACTTGAAGTGTTGTAGGGGCTGAGCGTCAGGCAGATCATTAGAAGTTCCCCTCTTAACTTCAGCAGCACTTGTGTTCTGCCATCACTGATGCCTCCCATAGGTCTCAGGAAGAATGGGAGCCAATGAAACTCATTTACACATTGGTGTAGGAGGTGATAGCTCTCAGTCTTCGTGTAGCCTGAAATGTGGGAAGTACCCCCTTATAACTTAGGAGGAATTTTTCAGAACTATTTGAGAAGCCAAATCAAATTCTAAATGATGGATCTTCAATTAACAAGACAAAGAGTACTGAGCAGTTAATCTAGGGAAGGGGGGCCTTTAAAATATTACCCAGCACTGGAGTATTTTATGGCTTTTCTGAACTACACAGAAGCTAAAGAGTGGATGTTCAGTCTGACCTTTATATATGACTATATTTACGTCTACCCATCTAGATAGATCTAGAGAGAGAGAGATGTATACATGTATATGTATATGATGCATATGTATATGTGGATATGTATATATAATGGGCATTATATAATATATACACATATATTGTATATTTGTGAGTGTGTTTTTAACTTATTTTTCCCTTAGTTTTTCAATATTTTCTTTATTTAAAAGTAAATGGGCTTGTAGTACATGCTGTTAGTGTCCCTGCCCATAACCCAAGAGCCAGGTTGACTTCCAGTGGCCAGTGCACCTTGGAGGGCTGTGCTCAGACTGTAAGAACCTATTCTGGTCTGCAGCCCAGACCATGAAATTCCGGGCACTAAAATCTCTTTCATGAGGACATTCCTAATCAATGTCTGAATGTCTGCTGGTGTACACACCCCAACCCTCTCACCGTTGTGTGTTTTACAACAACTCAGAACTTCCCTGTTGTATTAGGCTGGTGGTAGTTGGCTTAATAATGTTCCCCCTTATTAGCTATGTACCTAAACTTTATCCCCCAAACTAGATGCACTCAATCCTAGACTCTATTCCAGAAAGACACCCAACCTACATTGGGAAATCAATTATTTTTGTGCTGTTTTACTAAAAAATTGTGCATATGGGTGTTTAAGTTTGATATCCTAAAATACTTAATTCCTTATTTTTAAAAAACATTTTCATTAGGAAATTGTGTCATAATGGCTAAAACTTCAATAATCTTATTAAAGGTGGCTTACAAAACCATTATCTTGCAAAACTTGATAAATCATGCCAGTATGGTGAAGAGTTTTAAAATAAGTGAATAAATTGAATTCCGTTCTAAAAATTATATACTGTACCTTCACTACATCATCCAGCCTATCCTTCAACATACATTTAAATCTTGTTTTACCAGCTTGTGGTAGCTAGCGGGTGTAGCAAGGATCTGTGAAACACTCAAAAAACCACCCACGGGTGTCAAGAGTTCATGATGAGAAGCTCTTCCTGTAAACAAACTCAGGTGTTACTTCTAGATACTTCTACAGCAGCTTCAGAAACAATGCAAACAATACACACCTCAGGTTTAATCACTCCAAAAGACAGCAGGT
This sequence comes from Panthera tigris, assembly GCF_018350195.1. Taxonomy (NCBI): domain Eukaryota; kingdom Metazoa; phylum Chordata; class Mammalia; order Carnivora; family Felidae; genus Panthera; species Panthera tigris. The sequence continues at coordinate 128,691,921 of NC_056662.1, forward strand.
AACAGAGAAACCAATAATTTCAGTGTTATATTTCTGGTTCTGTCAGAAGTTTAAACAGAGCAAGGCTGCATTAAAAGGACCATTGAATCTGTCAGAAGGAATCCAGACTCACTGAATTTGATTATAGCAGTGTGGGTATGGAGGTGATATGGGGTAGATCATGTTTATGATGCCAGTTTTTGTTTAAATGATCAAAACTGGCCTGTATTCAGAGAAAGAGAATATTGGGAGTCGAGGGGCAAAACATTAGGGGCTGTGATGAAAGAAGATTGTGTGTGCTTAGTAAAATACCTAAATAAGAGTTTGTTGGAGGAACGAATGTTTAGACAAAAGGGTCTTCAGGGACAGAGCTGGGGGAGGGGGAGACATTAACTCAAAGCCAAGGTAGAGACTTACATTGTAATGACAGCTGCCTTTGGTTCTCCAAGGGACTGTCAGAGACAAAGATTAGACTTTTTGATGTGTCCTCAGAATACAGACCTAAAGTGGAAGTGTTACAGCTTCAAGGAGGGAGGTTTTATATTAACATAGGAGAGAACTTTATAGCCCAACAGTGGAGTGCAGCTTAATCACCTTAAATGAATGTATTCAGACAGAAGTGTTCTATTCCTCTGTCTTAGACTCTGGCTGAGATTGCTGTGTCAGGAGGAAGTGATACAGATTGGTGGTGTTGGGAAGGAAGAATTTTTCTATACTATTTAAGGTTCTTCTAGCTGGACTAAGAATCAAATTGACATGAGCAGATTTACAGGAGAAAATCAACATTAACAGCGCCTGTGCTGGGAATCCACACAGGCAAGGAAATTCCAAAGACACTGAGGTACCATAACACTCATAGGAGCTAAGGAGAGGCTAGGCTTCTGAGGATATAAAGGGGAGAAAGACCATTAACAGAAAGATACAAGGAGATGTTTGGAAAACAAACATTGCCTTATTCGGATACCTTTTCTTAAGTTTTTTTTTTTTTTTTTCCTCCCCCTTAGGTAAAGAGGAATCTCTGTTAATAGCTCTCTTCTTGGTACAAGCAGGCAGTTGAGGGGCAGGTAAAGAGCTTTTCCAGAATCTGCTGGGTTTTGATTGCTTTTAGCTCAAAATATTGTTCATGCCAAAGTGATCTATCTCGGGAGGCTTGCCCTTGCTCACTACTGTGGCTTTCAAACTTTTACTTTGTATTGGCATCAGAATACTTTCCTCACAGAGAATTTCATATGGAAGCACTGTATATAAATCCTAAAAGGAAAGCTGCTTTGCTTGAATGGGGTGTGGGTGCCCACAGCCTTCTCACCTTCTACTTGAGGGAGCCCTCAGTGCAACTCTGAGGGACTACTGGGCTCTCCACTTTGAAAACAGCTCAACTAAATAATTTTAAACTTTCCTTCACTCTCTTAAACGCAGTAGTCACCAAGAACTTTGTCCCATTTTAATAATTTTAGAGAGTATTTTATCTTCTCTGAAGTCACATTGAAAAGTGCTGTCTATACATTAATCAAAGAAAAAAACACGTTTGTTTACTTTATTCATCAATCAGTGCTCCCTATATAGATTGCAACTCATGGCTTGGTTGGGGCAAATATTTTGGAGTCTTCAAGAAGAGAGTTTATTGGGGCACCTGGGTGGCTCAGTCAGTTAAGCGTCTGACTTCAGCTCAGGTCACGATCTCGCGGTTCATGAGTTTGAGCCCCGCGTCGGGCTCTGTGCTGACAGCTCGGAGCCTGGAGCCTGCTTCAGATTCTGTGTCTCCCTCTCTGCCCCTCCCTGCTCATGCTCTGTGTTTCTCTGTCTCAAAAATAAATATAAACATTAAAAAAAAAGAAGAGAGTTTATTGCCCCATGGACTTTTGTGGGAATTGCAGCAGCTAATGTCTTTTGTTTTTGGTTTTGTTTTGTTTGGCTTGGTTCTATTTTTGATGAAAACAAAATGCATTAGTCTTCTGTTTGACTCTAATTTTTTTCTTTTCAGGATTATCTAAGTCAGCTAGAAAGCCTCTGGTGTTGATTATGGACAGTGTGTGTACCTGAATAGGTAATGTCATGTTGTCAATGATCCAACAATACTGAGTGTCCCCTCTGTGCCAGGCACTGCTCTGGACACCAAGGGTACAGTGAGAACAATAACTAATTCTTTGTACTACTTGAGTTTGTCTTTTAATGGGGCTACGTGGGAGGCTTTCCACCGTGACACCATCCACAAAGAATAGATACTAAGTGCCGTGTACCTGACGAATCCAACTGTATCTAGAAGAGAGGCTACCCTGGGAAAGTCGAAAATTTTCCAGATTTTGATCTTGGAAAATTTTAAACCTGTAGAGAGGTTAAAAGATAATATAATGATAATGATGTCAAAATAAGATATTTAAAAAATAATGCAATGAACACCCGTGCTCAGTCTCTTAGATTCACCAATTGTTACTAGTTTACAGCACTTAACTTTGTCCCTCCATTTAGATAGAGGCAGTAGAGGTGAGCTAGAAATAGATACATTTGGTGATAGTTTCTCTTTTGTTTTCTTTTTGGCTGAAACATTCATGGACATCTTGACATTTCACCCCCTTAAATACTCCAGCATGTATCTCCTAAGAATGAGAGCATCTCCATCATAACCACGCCACTGTTGTCGGACCCAAGAAAATTAGCAATCATTCCATAATGTCATTTAATATATAGTTCATATTCACATTTCCCAAATGATCTCAAAAATGTCTTCTAGCTGTTTTGTTTTGTTTTCCAACCCAGTTTCCAGGCATTATCTGTGATTAAATCTCTTTTTCTATTTTGCTCTAGAATAATTTCTCCACGTTTTAACGTCTGCTTTTCCTACTTTGAATTTTTGAAGAATCCAGACCAGTTGTCTTGTAGAATATTCCACAGTCTGAATGCATCTGTTTGTTACATCACACATACATTCATATCAGACATTTTTGGCAGGAATACTTTGAGGGAAGTCATAGACTGTTAATCATATCAAGAGACACCTAGGTCGTGATCTCACAGTTAGTGATGTTTGATTATTTGGCTATGGTGGGGTCTGTAGGATTTCTCCATTGCAAAGTCACATCCTTCCTTTTGGAATATTAAGTAGTCTGTGGGTAATGCCTTGAAAATGTAGAAGTATCCTATTCCTACAACAACATTTCCTCCCATCCCCCGGCTCTCATGCATTACCATTATTGCCTCTCTGAGAAATGCCTTCATTCTTATGACAAACTTAACCTGATAACATCTGAAAATGAGTTAGCCACATCATCACCAGGGACACACAGGACCCAATGACAACATTATCCTTCATAGTTCCTATGGGACTTCTGGAGAGAAATGTCCAGCAAATAGCACATACTTACTTCCTGATTCTCCTAAGAACTGCCTCACCCTGCTCTCATTACCCAGACTTTTGAGTAAGAGGGAATTCAAAGTTTAAAGTCTTCTGCAGGGCTTACGTAAAAGCCCATTTGAGTGGTAATATGAACACCAGCATGTCAACACCATCAGCGAACAAGGAAAAGCAGATAAAAATCTAACTGAATATTCGGTTTACTTAGTGCCTGGATTATAAATAACCTCCGATTGCGTCTTTTCCCTCAGCAAAAACAGCTGTGCATTTTATAATCTCAGGAAAGAAAAAAAAAGTCCAGTGGAGGTATTTTCCCCAGGGAACAGTTTTGTGTGCCTTCTGACTGGATATGTAAAGGCAAAAAAAGATTAATTGCAATGTACCAGGGCAGATTTGTGGTGTGCTCAGGGGCTGGGGTGCCCTTGACATGCCTGTCTCTCCCCAATTCTGTTGCAGTCTCCTAAAAGCAGGCCATGGTGAGGGGCGCCTGGGTGGCTCGGTTGGTTAAGCATCCGACTTCAGCTGAAGTCATGATCTCACAGCTTGTGAGTTCGGGCCCCGCGTCAGGCTCTGTGCTGACAGCTCACAGCCTGGAGCCTGCTTTGCATTCCGTATCTCCCTCTCTCTGCCCTTCCCCTGCTTACCCTCTGTGTCTCTCTCTCAAAAATAGACAAACGTTAAAAAATTAAAAAGCAGGCCACAATGGAAGTTTCCACACTACAAAACCCTGCAAATGCTACAAATCGGGACTTATTTCCTTTTCGTGAAGAGCTGTTGTCAAATATTTACAAGTACGTCACAGAATCCAGACTAACCTCTGCTCTGGTGTAGAACAGAGAGGGGGAAAGGTCACCCCGGAGTGTGTGTTCTTAGAAGCTAAGGGTAACAGAAAGCAAGTGGTAATTCAAGGGCAATGTGTTGTGTGGGAGGCCCCTCAGGGATCATGGTGGCACCCCAACATATGGGCGACAAGCTCTCCTGAGCTAGCATCTGAGAGGTCAGCCAGAAGGCAGCCAGATCCGAGGTGAAAATTCCATACTCTGTCTCCTAGGAGGCGAGTTTGGAGGGTATATGGCAATGGAGGCCCCAGGCTTTATGGCAATACGGGCTCCGGTCTGGGTAGCAGAGGGACCCTCAGACACAGGAAGTCAGAGATCTTGTTACTGGAGCAGTTGCCATCTCTGGAGAACATTCTCTCAAGAAGTTCAGGTTACGAGGCACCTGGGTGTCTCAGTCAGTTAAGCGTCTGACTTTGGCTCAGGTCATGATCTCATGGTTTGTGAGTCTGAGCCCCCCATCAGGCTCTCTGCTGTCAGCACCCAGCCTGCTTCAAGATCCTCTGTCCTACTCTCTCTCTCTGCCCCTCCCCCACTGGTCCACTCCCTCGCCCTTTCTCCCTCTCAAAATAAATAAACTTAAAAAAAAAAGGTTCAGGTTTTGTTTCATGGTACATTATGAACTCCTTCATCACCAGTTTCTGCAAAGTCTGCTGAATGGCCCCAGGAGACTGAGGCTTCCTTCAGTCTGTTGAAACACAAATCAGTTTGATCTGTAAATACTTTCCCAAGACTGTGTGAATTCCTGTAGGGGCAATGTGACTCCATTTGGTGCCTTCTTTCCTCAGCACCTGGCACAGAGCCAGTGTTTAGCAAATATCTATAAAAGGCAAGGTTGTTGGAAGACGATTTGGTCTCATGAGAGGGGCAGGGGTCCAGCACCCCTTTTTGTTTCCTGTTTGTCTTCTTCGTCTTGGAACGTATGCCCGATGGGAGCCAGAACCATGATTACCTTGTTCACTGACTGGGCCGCCTTCAATGCCTGAGGGGATGTCCGGCACATGGTAGGTGCTCAATAGATACTTGTAGAGTGACCAATAACCAGTCATGGGCCACAAGGTCAGAGCTGCCGTAGGTAGTCATGGGAGTTGATACTGATTTTGATGTGGTGTACCAGAACTCCCTAAATTCTGTTACCTTAGGAGAGGAGGTGGCTCCAGACTATACAGATTCACTGGACATGTAGGTGAAAGGGGGAACCCAACAGTTCATTCCTACATTTAAAGTAGGCCGATGGGTCCAGCAACAAGGTCAGTTTTACTGTATTAGGGCACAAACTTGAGTGTGCATCAGAATCCCCTGAGGAGTATGTGAAAACAACTTCAGGGTTTGTAATTCAGTAAGTCTTGGGGTAGGACCAAGCAAATGTTTGTGTTTTAATGAATTCCCATGTGGTGCTGATGCTGCCGGGGTCTATACTTTGAGAACCACTGAGTTAGTGCAACCAAGTAGAGGGCTGCTGACAGGTGTTTTTGCAAGCCCTTTTGGCCTAATCTATCAACAGAAAATGAAATTCTCTCTTTTTTCCCTGCCACCAAATTGTGCACCATTCTGAAAGAAACTTTTCAGGATGCATGGAAACAGGTGCCCACCCTCTTTGGTAATGATATGAAAAACAACCCCAAATGAAATGCTGCATTTAGAGCAATAAACTATCCTCCGAGGGGAATCAGGTGCTGACAATTCCACAAACGTCCCATAAATTCTGACACACCAGCCAAAACCCATTCTGCTTTCCCGACATTCTGAAGTTAGCATTTTATGGCCTCGCCATAATAAGATCATCTTGCTTTGGAGTCATTTATGTTGTAATTGCTTTAAAATTTCAAAGAGCTCTGGATTTCTACACCTCATTAAATTGGGTTACATCAGGAGAGCAGGGGTATTTTTGTTTGTTTGGGGTGTGTCTGTGTGTGTGTGTGTGTGTGTGTGTGTGTGTGTATTTTTTTTAACCAAGAAAGTGACCTTTATGTGTTCCTTTACCATGTCATGTAGGCTCCTATGGTTGTATTTTTGCTACTGGACACTGCTGGACCATAATCCACAGATATTGGACAGCATGCAACTCTCCTCCTGTGTTCACCACATTCTCGTCCTCCTTTTCATTGGGTAAAAAGAGCCACAAGTCATCTGTGGCTTGGGTTTGAAGTCTGTGTAAAGATTGCTCAGGCCCGACTAATTTATCACATTATTGTTCTGTTTACCTTTGGGGTAACCAAAGGAGAAAAAAAATATTCTTCAGCCCCTCAGCATGTGACACACTGAGACTAGGTTATAGGAGGAGGATGAAAAGAAAGGGGGCTTTTTCCCCTCCCTCTTCCCTAGTTCTATCATCAATTATTTTTTTCAACAAGCTAATAATTTTCAATGCCTACCATGTGCCTGGTATCGAATTAAATGATTTATATGCACTGTTTTTAGATACCTACACATTAGCACGATTGAGTGGAATTGCCTAAGGGCTCAGAGCTAGTATGTGACTCCAAAGTCTTGGGATTTCCACTGCATTAAGATGCCTAGAAAAGAGCACTTTTTAGAAGTACCCTAGGGGTGTGTGTGTGTATATATATATTATTTATATATATATATATTATTATTATATATATTTATATATATTATATATATTTATATATATTTATATATATAATATATATATAATTATATATATATTATATATTTATATATATATAATATAAATATATAATAATATATATATGGCAGATATATTGCCCATGCTCTAAGGGAGTTCAAAGAAGAAGAATGCCACATTTCATCAATTTGAGATGTGTATCGATTCACAGTTTAATACCTCTGAAATAATGATCTTGCAATTAACCCTGCCTTAAAATTGCAGGCATGATGTGGTCATCATGACACAATTATCAATGCCTACGTGGGCATGGACTTGACCACAGTCATTCATCTGGCATCGCCTGCAGCTCTAAATCAGTCTAAAAGCCTCTTTTGCAAAGTCCAAAATAGAACTTCTACATGATAAGAAAGCGTGGTGTCATAGTTGAATTGGCAGAGATCTCCTTTCTCAGGGCTACATACAAGAAGAGCACAATTTTCAGTTACTCGAGTTTCAGTTTCCGTGAAATATGGTAACTGTCAAAAATGGCTTTTATGTATGAGGCCCTAAGTGTAATGGGAATCTAGAAAAGGGGAAAACAGGAATAGTTTCCTGCTTTCAAGAAGCAGGAATAGTTTCTGCAGGAAGGGACTGTTTTGTTGAGACTTGGAAGAAGTGGAAACGTTCCAAGATGGGTATTAACAGGGGCATTCAGGCCCAGAGAACCTGAGAACATTCCTCATTTTTTGAGCTGCCTCTTTCCTGTCACCTCCTAGCTCTATCCTTCTAGAAGGTTAAAACCAAAAACCAAAAACCAGAAAACAAAAACAATTTGGTTGTGTGTGTAAATATACACATGTGCATGTATGCACACATATAAATAACTAAATTTAAACACGTGTAAACATAAACCTATGTGTGAAAGCCCCTTTTTGTTATCTCTGTGTTATGGTCTATCCATCACTCAATTCTTTCCTTTCTATTTTGTGGGCTCCTCCCCACTTCTTATTTCACTGTGACTGTACTAGAATTGGAAGTTACTTTTTATTCCATATTGACTTTATTTATTAAAGAAAGCATTAGGTGCTTTCATTCATAGTTTCAAATAAAGTGGACCGAATTTTCGTATAACTCCTCACAGAGATAGAGAACATACTGAAGATTCACTCACTCAAGCTGCTCTTTTCATAGTCGGAGCACTAATTTGTGACTTTTCATTGTGTCTGACCTTTAAATTGGGGTGTGTGGGTTGCTTCTTCTGCCCTGATATAAAACCCTCTTGGGGCGCCTGGGTGGCTCAGTCGGTTAAGCGGCCGACTTCGGCTCGGGTCACGATCTCGCGGTCCGTGAGTTCAAGCCCCGCGTCGGGCTCTGGGCTGACAGCTCAGAGCCTGGAGCCTGTTTCAGATTCTGTGTCTCCCTCTCTCTGACCCTCCCCCGTTCATGCTTTGTCTCTCTCTGTCTCAAAAATAAACGTTAAAAAAAAATAAATTTAAAAAAAAATAAATAAATAAAACCCTCTTGTCTTCTGACTGAAGAGAGGGTTTCACTAGCTGGACAGGAAGGTCTCTGTAAATCATCCCTTTGTGACACCCCCATAGGTCACTACTTTTCCTTCGTATATTTGAGGTGAAAATATTGACGAGGTTAACACATTTTTCAGTATCCACACACTACATTAGAATAACCTAGTTGAATCTTTTGTCAAAATGTGGCTGATTTCATGTTGCCCGTGGTTGGGGCGGTTCTGGGTGAACACCGGGAGACAATTCTCACAGAGGAGGGTTTGCAGGGCGATTGGTCTTTCAGAGCCCAGCTGCCCCCTTACACATGTGTCCGTGCTGGTCAGCAGACCTGCAGACTCAATGCCAGCCCTTCCCGGATGGTTTGCTGTTGCACTGTTGCTTGCTTTGTTTTTATTTATTTTTATTTTTTTAATCTTTATATATTTACTTTGGAGAGAGAGAAAGAGAGCGAAGGGGAGGGGCAGAGACAGAGAGGGAAAGAGAGAATCCCAAGAAGGCCCCACGGTCAGCACAGAGCCTGATGTGGGGCTTGAACTCACAAACCATTAAGATGACGACCTGAGCTGAAATCAAGAGTCAGAGGCTTAATGGACTGAGCCTCCTAGGCACCCTGCTTTGTTTTTATTTTTAAGTGAAATCCTAACTGGGAAAAAATATCAGAACTATTACAGGGAGGCCTCTAGATGAAAAAGAGAGAAATGCTGTCACATTTGGAGACAGCATGAAAGTTACTGGCCACACTGGAAAAGGCGGATTATTAAGGATCTCGGCTGTATGTGCTGAGTTGGTGAAAGCACATTTTCAAATCTTCGTGTGTCGGTGCCACCAAGATTATGGAAGATGCTAAATCCAGACTAATTCTAACAAACACTTCTCAGGTATGGATCTGAGAAATGGATTGTAATGTTTATAGTGATTGTACATTAAAATGATATTTTTGATACATTGGATTAAATGAGCTATGTTATCAAAATTAATTTCAGTTGTTTTTACTGCAACAATTAAAACATTTTAAATGTCATTTGTGGCTTGTATTATATTTTTATTAGGTAACACTGCACCAAACAACGTACAGAGCACCTAACTCAAAATATCTTATAAAGTCAGCGTTATCGTGTGCATTTTTAGACCAGTAAACTGGGGAGCACCTGTGTGGCTCAGTCGAGTAAGTGTCTGACTCTTGATTTCAGCTCAGGTGATGATCTCAAGGTTTGTGATTTTGAGCCCCACATCTACGCTCAGCATAGAGCCTGCTTGGGATTCTCTCTCTCCCTTTCTCTCTGCCCCTCCCTTGCACTCTCCTCTCTCTCTCTCTCTCTCTCTCTCTCTCAAAAGTAAATAAATAAACATTAAAAATATACGTTAAAAAGAAGACAAGGAAACTGAGGCACAGAGAAGTTTAGCAACTTGCCAGTCACCCACAGTCACACACAGATCTCCTGTGTGTTTTGACTCTATGTCTAGTGAGTTCAGTTTTCCAGAATAGTAGCTTCTCCTTTGCAGCAAATTCGTCCCCTCTCATAATGGAATGTCCATCTGAGTTCAGGCGGCAGGCAGCACTCTCCCCAGTCTGGCAAGCCCTGGGAGGGTAGAAAGAGGGAATGAATCACAGTTTTTCCAGGGAAAGCTTTTCCACTTTCACAAGAGACATAGCAACCAATTGCCTAGTTAGTGGGAATAACTCCACAAGAAGGAACGAAAGAGGCATAAGTAACCTGAAATTGATCACAATGATGGCATTGAGAGCAAGGAAGGCTCATCACTCCAACATTTCCTAATGCCCTTCCTTTTGTTAACTGCCGACTGGATCCAGCCTCTCTGAATAGCTATCTTCACATTTACAGCTAGGATGCTGTCTTACCTAGCTTGTCTGAATGATTCTCTCAAAGATTTACATGTTACTCTTTCCAACTTGAAGGGAAAGTGGTGGCTGGCCCTCTCCAAATGGTCCCTGTGCATCTGGACCACACAGAGGACTCAGATTCAAGGTATGATTTCAACAAATAGGGGAGAGTTCACTTGCCCTAGTTAGTATCCCTTCTGTACTCAGGGTTGTAAAATAAACCAGCTTTCATGAAGAGAGTGGATGGTCCAGGGATAGGTCTCAGGGAGTCCGTAAGTCAATCTCTGCTTATTTACCTAATCTGTCTAAGCTTTCGTTTATTTGGCTAGAAATTGGGAATAATCACTTCACTTGCAGGGTTGTCATGGGGAGTGAAGATGATAATAAATGTAATCCGCCAGATACTCTGGCTAGCACAATTGGGTGCTCGGTTGATGATCAGATGATCTCTACTATTTAAAAATATTACCATAGATACTACAATGAAATCAGTTTCATTCGTGTCGAAGAGAAGGATGACAAGTACAGAACAGAGTGTGTCCCTGTCGTTCAAATCTCCTTATAGGAACTAGTCACGCAGGATTCTTTTACCATTTCAAATGGTACGTTGAATGTCTTTTCTTCCATGCAGGGGACATGGTGAGTGATGAAATGGAAATACATGGGCGTGGATCTCTCTCTCTAATCTCTGTCTTGCTCCCAAGTTTTTCATTTGATAGTGGACAGGATATGACTGGACAGTCTTCAACATCTTGTCCAACTTTTCACAAAGCTTAGCTTGGCCACCTATGCAGCAGAAATGTATATTCCAGTATAGAAGATAAAAACAATTGAACTATCAACTGTAATAAAGCTGCTTAAGGGAAGTGGCATGAGGGAGACAAAATAAAATAGTCTTGGATGTCAGAAGGAAGGGTGACCACTTACATGTGAGGGATCTGGCAAGTTTCTTAGAGAAGCTGGCTTTTGAAATATGTTTGAAGGATGGGCTGGATTTCAAACATGGAGAACCCCGAGGTGAGAAACATATGTAAGCAGTGACGTGGACGTATGAAGGGGAGAGGGTCACGTTGCTGCAGTGATCAAATCAAGGAGCGTGTCGTGGGATTTCACAAATGATGAGACTAGAAGCAACAGTGTGACTAGACTGAGTATGGACATGGTGGTGAGATTTAGCAGCAGGAAAAGATAAGAAAGACGTGGAAACTGTAGTTCTTAGTTGTCTATAATTCTGGGGACAGTGGACAGGTAAGGGTGGCAAGAATCATTGGAAATGACTGACACATTGAATCTGAAGGCCAGGAAGAATGTGAGACTGGAGAGAAGACATTTTGTCAGGATTGTCCCACCAAGTGTTGCTCCCTTGGATGAAATTTTGAATATTTTATAGTGACTTCAGTTACATGCCCACCTTCCCGTTTCATGTGCTCTCAAAACCTAGGGGAGAAGCTGGGGAGCCCATAATAAGTTTCCTGTGTCCCACACTGGGCTGGGATGAACATGGCTAGGAGGTCTGGCCCAGCATGAGTCACCAAGAGCCGACATCAGTGAAACCTGCCCAGACTTCCAGCCACACAGTGTTGGAGGACAGCATAGTACATGAATGCATATGCTAGGGTCCTGCCAATGCCCAAGTGACTGTCTTTCTCAAGCCCCAGCTCCCATAGTGGCACCTGAAGAGGTCTCGTGGAAGAGTAATGACTGAAAGGTGTAGAGGACTGATGAAGTGTTTGGCACCCAGGGGTGTGTCCTTGAGAATGCCATGACCAGAGAATCCCAGGGTTTTGCAAGTTTTCTGAAGTGGCCAGCCTGGCCTGCCTTCATGCACTGGGGAGAGGGTGTGTGAGATGTGATTGGGGTTGTTCTTCGTCAGTTGAGCGTGTCCAGCCTCGGCCGGTCACACGCACATAGGAAACCTGTCTGATGAGCTGAGCTCCAGAGAAGGGAAGGGGGACGGGACGTAGCTGGTGCAGAGCTCTCCCGGTGCCTGAGTGTGCTGAGAACAGAGCAGGAGCAGGCTGACCTGGATAATTACCTTGTCAGACTCTTCAGGGCAAAATGAGCAGTGGACACCATCCCTGGAGATAGTGTGGAGGAAGGACAAGTAACTGAATGTCAACAAACTTGTTTTTGAATCCTGGGTTTTACCATTTACTTGTTGTGAGGCAAATTGCTTCAGTTTTGTCTTCTTTACAAAGGGAGTCATATTGCCGCCACTTCTGGGTTGTTGTCATATCCTATGTAAAGAGTCTGGCACCTAATAGATCACAAAGATGGTTACGGCTTGGAAAAGTCACTTTGTGGAGATCCTGTTGCTAAGTGCTGTGGAAAAAATTCAGGGAGAGAGAAGATAAATGTCTGTCAAGGGTGGATGGCATCCATTTTGTTTTTCCTTACTCACCTTTGTTACAAATGGAGATGATTTATACCAGCTAGTTATTTAAAGCAGTTCCTTAGCAGTCCCTGAGCTTACAATGCTTTCCTAACGGTTATATAGTCAATACTGTGTTTTGTGATCTTGCTGCGGAACATAGCTCAGGAGACACGCTTGGATCCGATTAAGTCCATTACGCGACTATCGTCAGTGTTCTTCTTTCTGGAAAAACATTGGAGACATTCATAAGTGAAAGATCGTTAAACTTCCTTGTGAGATTCTGGAACAATGTTGGTGATAGTTGAGTGTAGTAGTCAGCATCTGCTTGTGTAATTAGCATAACTGAATATCCTATGCAGACCACCCCTAGCATTTCTCTCTCGTCCTCCCAAGACTGCTTAATTAAGGGAAACCTCTGGCTTGCTTCTAGCTAAAGGCAGAGAAAGCTGGACGTTCCACAATGAATGCCCTGGAACAAGTCCTCAATCAGTGATAGACATGGAGTTGATGGATCAAACTTCTTGGTAATTCTGAACTGTGTTTTATGCGGTCTCTCAGGGTACCCAAGAAGACCTGGAATTGCCCACGGTGTTCACTGATCCCTAAATCTTTTATTGGATTTCTTCCTTTTCCAGGCTTACTTTCTCACCCATTTCCACTGTTGTCTAGTGTCATCTTCCAAACAATCTAGTTGCTTTCAGAGGCTTGTCTCTGTATCTGCCCCTAAGGGGAACACACACCAGGACAAATTTTGGCTACTTTCAGGGACTTGCACTGTTGAGATTTGTAATGTGAGGCCTGGAGCCAACCTGGATTTTTTACAAAGTAGGGCAAATGAACATATGATCTGAAGAAACCCAAAGGGGCAGGATCCAAATCTTCTAACAAGTCCAGGTGATGGCATTGGCCATAGTTGGTACTAGGATACCCAGTCAGGAATGAGAAGTATAGCATTAGGGGGAAAAAAAAAGGAATAGAAACTAAAACATGGAACTTGGGGGAAGAGGTTCCCGTGATCCTGATGATATATAGTGGTCTGAGGGTTCCAGGTGGTGGGACTGGGCACCAGGGTTTATCAGAAGTATAGGACAGGGTCTCGGGGTAACGGTCATTAGAGGTATGGTGATATATTAACGGGGCCTGAACCTCTCTGACAGTTACAAATGGAGACCATAAGTTGCATTAGTTAAGGCTGACACTAAGCATTTTTGTGTATGTTGCTTCACTTAATTTTAATAAAAGCAGTGAAGTAGGTATTCTCATCTCTGTTTTATAGGTGAGAAAAACTGGTTTTGATAAGGTCATCTTCCCAGAAAGTGGAAGGAAAGCTGGATGACACCCAGTTCGGACTGATTCCATAGGTCATGTGCCTTTTGGTGAAAGTCCAAAACAAACAGAATCCCCGAGACTTCAACAGTATGAGTACCAGTCCTCAAGAGGATTGGCCACGGGATGACCTGGGAAACCCAGGGATTAAACTGCATCTCACTGTCAGATCTCATGTCTATGCAGAGGATTCACAGGACTGGCCAAGGACCTAAAGGGCACATCTGATTACAAAAGGAGAACATCATTTTTGGGTGCCCAAATCCAGAGAAGGCATAGGAAGAGGAAATATTATTAATATGTGTGCATACGTTGCTTTCTTTTATTCAAATATTAGGGACAATGCCCAAATTCACCTAGTATTCTATAGACAGGGAAGACACCATGGTTCTTTTAGCCTTGTGGGCTTTTTGGGTTTTTTTAATTGTGAAGCAGACAATGTTTAGCTTATTTAAAATTGCAAAATAACCACCCATGAGGAGTGCCTGGGTGGCTCAGTTGGTTAAGTATCCGACTTTGGCTCAGCTCATGATCTCACAGTCAGTGAGTTGGAGCCCCACGTCGGGCTCTGTGCTGACAGCTCAGAGCTTGGAGCCTGCTTCGGATTCTGTGTCTTCCTCTCTCTCTGCCCCTTCCCCACTCATGTTCTCTCTCTCTCTCTTTTTCCCTCTCTCCCCCTCTTTCTCTCTTCTTTCTCTCTCTCAAAGATAAATAAACATGATTTTTTTTTTTAAATGAGCACTCATGAAACCTCTATCCAGGTCAAAACATTGACTGTTATCAATCAATACCTAGAAACCCACAGTTGCCTCTCCATTCCTGTCTGCTAGCCATGTTTATCTTAACAACATATTATAGTACTTATTCTTTTTTTTGAATGGTTGTAATTACTACTTATTCATGCTCATAAAGTATACCTTACTTTCTTCTTTTGAGCCTTATATAAATGCTGTATGCAGACTTCCCAGCATTCTGTCCTGTTGTTCCACTATGAGCTGACTTTTGGGAAGTTAACCACAGATTTTAGGGACTTTGAAGAAAGTGAGCCAGTTGGTTGAGGTTACATCCCTTAGAGGACCTATATCCAGAAGACACATTATGTGTCACAGAGAGGAGAGACTCAAAAGTCACTTGGGAGCTTGGGAGGCCCATACGCAGTCATGTCATGGTCACCAAGGAGGATTTACATGGCAGACTGGCTGTTAAGCGCATCATGTTCCTTCTTCATAGTCCAGGTCATAGAATCAATGCCTGGATCAGTAACGGATTCATGCAGAGTGGGGTTTTTTCACTATCGGCAGTTTTCCTCCAGGAGAAACTGAGGGGTACTCTCCTGTTCTTATTCTAAGAACAAGATACACAGCTTCGACTTTGGGGTCTTGGGTCATACTTTTTCCTTTCCAAAAAGTAATTGCTTCTGTCCCTGGAAAATTCCTACTTGGTCTTCAAAGTTCAGTTCAAATGTCCCTTGTCAGATGAAGACTTTTCACTGTTCTCCCCTTGAGGAGGAAATAATCTGAAATTCACTACTGTGAGGGAATATTTGGACCCAATTCCGTTGCCAATAACACAGTAGCATAATTATATTTACATGTAGATCTTCTCTACTCAACAGTTAGAAACTTGAAGAGAGGAACGATATCCCATTTATCTTCTCCCTTCTCAGTGACAAATGTATAGACATCCACTCACTTTTGTTGAATCAATCAGTCAATCAATCAATGAAGAGATAGATAAAGTCCTGTGGAGAGAAATTAATTAGTGTCAGAGACTCATCATAGCTTAAAGTAGGACAAGGGAAGGTTATAAATTATAAATTATAATAGTCAAGTAGACTATCCTTGGAGAAAGGATCAAGAAGTGATGTACGGGGCGCCTGGGTGGCGCAGTCGGTTAAGCATCCGACTTCAGCCAGGTCACGATCTCGCGGTCTGTGAGTTCGAGCCCCGCGTCGGGCTCTGGGCTGATGGCTCGGAGCCTGGAGCCCGTTTCCGATTCTGTGTCTCCCTCTCTCTCTGCCCCTCCCCCGTTCATGCTCTGTCTCTCTCTGTCCCAAAAATAAATAAAAAATGTTGAAAAAAAAAATTAAAAAAAAAAAAAAAAAGAAGTGATGTACGAGTGAGATCTAATGGGATGAGTGGTATACAGATGCTTATTTCAAGAACACAAGGAAAGTCATACATGCAATAATGAGAGGGTTATTACTTGAGGCAGAGCACTGTTGATCTGGCCTAAGGGAAGGGGTGCCCAAACCATGATGATCCCTTTCATACAACCTGATTGCATTTAAGAAATTAATAATATCACAGACATTATTTATTATTTCCATAAAAACATAAATGGAATACATGCAGACAGACAGACAGACAGACGTTAAAGAGAGCACTTTGTGGATGAGGAGAACACGGTTAGTGGTCTGGGGAAACTTGGAAACTTCTACATGTTATTCACTTCTAAGTAACTGGGGACAAACTTTCATGAAAAGACAAATGCTTTTAAAACAGGAGCTATTTTCAGTTAAAACTCTTCGGTTAATCTTCCCAAAGACCTCAGGAGCCTGCATGCTTAATCCATGCAACGCGTCCTGGTGAAAAGGTAATTTAACATTATGGTGCACTTGGAGGTGCCCTGAGAATTAAAACGCAGAGCTGCTGATTAATCACACTCTTGCTTGTGAAACTGAGTGTTCCTGGGATCAAATGCCCTGGCTGTCAAAAATCAGTGGTGAGCTCTCTTTTCAAGGGTCTTCTTTTCTTTTTCTTTCTATTATTAATAACTTCTTCCTCTTGTACTTCTAAGCAACAGAGGGTGGGTTGTAATAACCACAGGGCATAGTGATGATAAATGCGGTAATGTTCATACATACATTTGTTTCCTCCCAAACAAAGGTGTTGTACAAAAAGAGAATGGTTATGGGTCCTGGTATGGAACTGGGCATACTCAGCTGCTATAATTTGTCTGGTTAGGACACTATGAAATGAACAGGAGAAACTTTATTTTCTTTCCGTGTAGTGATTGTATTTAACACATATTTAGAGATTCTCTATACAAAAGTATAAAAGGAATTTGAACCCTGGGTTTTTTATTGCTTTTTCTGGTAACTGCTTTTTCCTGCCACCCCAAATTCTCTCAAATATATGTTTCATTCTTTCCCATTCAATACAGTTTGGGGTATTCTTTCTGGATCATGGCCACCTCTCTCATGCAGTCTTGGAAACAAAGAGGTCCCTGTCTATCCAGTGACTTGAGGACAGAGAGGTGAGTCTAATTGTCTCTTTCTCTGGAGCCTTCATTGTCAACATCTGGACTTTCAGTGGTAGGAACTTCTGCACTTGAATTTTTACTTCACTTGGACCCTAAAATCTAGTTGGGGGTAATGCTCTATTTATTCACTACGCATCGATAATTTCAGTTGGAACATGAATTCAAACTACACATTCCTGCAGGGTTTTGAAAACAAAGCATGGATTTAGAGCCCATTTCATCAGCTGCTTACATCCTCTTGTTCATTAGTTCATTAATTGTTTATTGATCAGTTATCATGTGAAAGACACTTCCTTGCAGCCCTGAGGATACCCCCCCTCCAGATAAGAGAGCACTGTCTTAGTCTCTGACTTCAGATGTTAATACAGGCACCTCTGCTTATGACAACGGTTAATGTGAAAATGCCAAGAGAAACAAAGGTGGAAGGCACCAACGAGTTAATACTCATCTCAAATAGGATTTTCAGTGTATACAATAAACAGTGAGACGATAGGCCTGCAAATAGTAAACATTCAGAAAGTATTTACTGAATAAATTATCTTTCCCCAAACAAATGTGGAATTATTTTTGTGTGACTCTCAAACCTACCCACCTGCAAAAATTTCAGCTTTCTTTCCTCTTCTCCATGTTGCCCTGTACTTCTCCTCCTAGAGTTTCTCTTCTGCTTCAACCTAAGCCTCCGGCCGTCTCCTTGGAAAGGGAAATTCCTTCATCTTCACTCTATCCTTGATTGTATTTTCCTATCTCTCTTCCCTACATTTTCATAATACTCACCTCACGTACAGTTTTTGAGGGAATCCACAAATAGTCCATGAGTTAAAGCTTCTGATCCCTGTCAGTGCCCAATGGGTGGAGCCCAGATGCCTTAGCCCCTCTATCCAGATGTTTACACAGTGCATCCCCTCTGGCAAATCCGGGATCAATTTTCATTCACAAATCCACCCCAGCCAGGACCCTTAGTTACGACACCGTTCTCTTCAGCATTCCCTGATTGGCTCACACTCTGCCCCATAATTGTTCATATGCCTTGTTTCTTTATATACGTTCCTCGTGTCCTCTAGAATGCCTTTACCTGTATTTATCTAAGAGGTTTCTTTTTTAAAACTCATCTCAAAGATAACCTCCAGGACGAAACCTACTCTGATAATTCATTATAATTGGTAGCTCGTTCTTTTTATCCACACAGTCCTTGTCTCTCTACTTGCTAATGAACTTCGATGGCTCCTGCCAACCTGTTTGTATCCCCCTTGATGTGTCAGTTCTCCGGGACTTTGATGGCTGTATTCCTCGTGCTCCTTCTGCCTGGAAGAGTGTCCCCTCACCCTTTATCCCTCCAAAGGACATCAAAGACTCTTTGTAGATTCAAGGATCAACTTCTTTATGGCACTTTAACTGATCCCTCCCACTAACTGAGGTTGAATTAGCTCTCTTTGTTCTGGGTGAATTTTGTACCCATATTATAGTTTGCCTGAGCTTCTACCTTAAATCTACTACGTCTTGGAGAAGTTATATCTGTCCATTTGTATCCTACTGCAAGACCATAGGCTCTTGAAGGAAGGAAGAGTATATAATGCATGTATACATTTATTCATCTAATATATATAAATGGAACATTTAGTGTTTGTCAGCCATTGTGCTAAGTGTGCATTAGTAAGAAAGACAGGTATGTTTCTTTCGTTTTGCTTTCATTTTTGAGACTGTGCGAGTGGGGGGAGGGGCAAAGAGAGGGGAACAGAGGATCTGAAGTGGGCTTCTCACTGATGGCAGCAAGCAAGATGTAGGGCTTGAACTCACAAACTGAGAAATCATGACTTAAGCCGAAGCCAGATGCTCAACCGAGAGCCACCCAGGTGCCCTAAGAACAGTTATGTTTCTTGACTTCATTATACTTTATGCTGCATTAGGGAAAGGAGGCAATGAACTAGTAATATAAGTCTTGTATTACAAATAAATTACAGGTATGTGAGCGAATATATCAGGTGGCTTAACCTGGCTGGAGTGCAGGGGAACTGGTTGAGCGAACAAGACTGAAGTACAGGTAGATGAGTTTCAGTGGATGGCAGCACGCAGGTTGTGACTGTGGCTCCGATGAAGAGGAGGACATTTTCCTAACCTAGCACAGTTCCTGAAACATGGGCTACCAGCAATAAATATTAATTGAAACAATCGAGGGCATGGACTTCTTTCCCACCTGTTGTTACCCTCTAGTCAATAGATTTCACCTCATTCTGAGGCTGACATTTGTTTGGCTTCAGGTACTCTTTTGCATCATAGTACAGAATTTTCTTCATTGATTTCAATGGATGCTCTTGGTTCCATTCTAGCAGTGTCTTCATGATATCTTCAGGGAGCTATTCTACTTCAGTATATCAGGCTGACCAACACTTTAGAACAAGAGGCAGAGGGGTTGTGGGCATTGGGGTGAGCTAAGGTTGACTGCCATAGCCTGACAGATTCTCTCCTTAATTTTCTTCTTCCTGAGTCTAGAATACTCTGCCTGTGCCAGGGGAGTTTGAAAAGTTGCTTCCTTGCCTTCTGAGATAAAACTTGGAAAGGAACTCTGAGGAGATTAGCGAGAGAGGGAGGATTAGTGGATTAGTAAAAGCCTGAACACAAGGTACAGATTCCCAGGAGTCTCTTTCAGGAGAGAAGACAACGAATGGCTCACAATGGTCTATGTCCTTGGAGGGTGACGTGAGAACCTTGTCTAAAAATATATTGCAATGTTTTCTTCCCTCTCAGTCCCCAGACCTGCTGATCAGCTTTAGTGACAAGGGCCACACACTTCAATTTGGAGCTTGGTTAAAAGGAGAGATGCTGACAATTAGTGTCTCACTGATAGGATCTATTTGTTTTCAGACAGGGGGTGGGGGTGGGGGGCTCCAAAGAGGAGAGGGAGGCTTTTCAGGCCTTGTTGACCATATATATTGTCCCTATTACCAGCTCACACGACATTATCAAGAACAGGAACAGATTCTGCTTCTGTTCAACCTTCTATCCTTGGCTCTTGATAGTTGAAGAATACAAATTGATTCAATGGATGAACGCATACATGTGCTAAACGGCAACATTAACTCACAGGAGGGTGAGATATGAGCTACACAATGCCTTTGCTCTCACAAGGCACTTACTTCCAACCTTAACTTTGACTCAAGCCATAATCTACTAGGTCATCTCAGACAAGCCACTTGGACTCCTTGAATCTGGCATGTGTGCAGTTAGAGGCAGTTCTACTCCCTGTAAGTCAAGAGACTTATTACAGTGAGTGCAGCTCAATTTCTGGGCTTGGGCAATTTTCTGGGATCTTGGTTTTCACATAAATAAAATGAAGGTGAATTAGATGATCTCCTAAGTTTCTTTCAGCTCAGAGGTTTTTAAATAACATAAAGCTGTCTTTTGTTTAAATGTACAAGAAGTTTATTGAATTATAAGCAGTTTATCAAAACTTACTCCCTAAAAATATAATCTTATCCATTTAAATACAAATTATAATATACGGTGTATTGATAACTTTTAATAACTTTTAATAACTCTGCTTTAGGTATTTGCAGGTGTTCTTTTTCAGGTAAAGATAAAGGGCAGGGCCATCTGAGTCCTGTCAGGATGTTTTCTATAAAAAAAAAAAAATCCGTATGTCATTTTTTTTCAGTGTCTTAGTAGTTCAGTGTCAAATTGATTTATTTTTTGTATCAAAAAGCTTAAAAAAGTTATAGAGCATTCTCAGTCTCTTTCCCCCTGTGGAAGCTTAAAGTACCCCTTTGGGTGATCTTCAGTCATATCACTTGGTTTTGTTTGAACTGTATTCTATGTTATAGAAAGGAGAATAGAGCCAACTTTCTGTGTATTTTTCTCCACTGCTCTAAGCAAACCACTTATATTTGCTGTATTTGCTATGAGTCTCTGTAAGAGAGTGCAGTTGTAGGCAGTGTGGTGTGCTGGAACTGAGATCCAGTTGTGAAATTTTCAGGAATTTTGTGATCTGGCTGTTAAACATGGCATATATACATATATATATATGTATATATATGTATATATGTATATATATGTATATGTATATATATGTATATGTATATATATATATATATTTTTTTTTTGAGAGACAGAGTGTCAGTGGGAGAGGAGCAGAGAAAGAGAGAGGGAGGCACAGAGTCCAAAGTAGGCTCCAGGCTATGAGCTGTCAGCACAGAGCCCAACGCAAGGTTTGAATCCACCAACCATGAGATCATGACCTGAGCTGAAGTCGGACACTTAACTGACTGAGCCACTCAGGAGCCTCAACATGGCCTGTATTAACAAGTAGTATAGTTAATATAGTATATATATATATATATATATATATATATATATATATTTAATATAGTATATATATATATATTAACAAGTTGTGTATATATATTCACAGTTAAATAATTTATATTTAAAACAAAATATATATTAAAAACAAAATTAAGAGATACTCATGAGTCATCACTTAAATATTTTATTACGTTTTGTTTTGTTTATGCTCATAAAGGCATGGATGGTGCCGGCCATCTCTTCGCAAATCTGCATTCATTGCTATCGTGCTGGTAACTTGGAATTGGCCAAAGTGGGAATATTTACACTGCAAAAAAATCAGCAGATGCTACAGATGAGCCCTCTCCCTTCCTCCCCTGGCCTGTTGATAAATACTTATCACTGGAGCCACTGCTTCCAGGCAATACATAAAGGCAGAGTTGAAAAGTAGCCACAGCATTTGGGGAAATCCAGGGTTCACGTGTCAGCACAGGCAAAGACGTAGAAGCAGCACTTTATATGCTAGTGCGGACTCATTATTAAAAGGTAACTGGCAAGATAATTAAAAGGTAACCAAGAGAAACATTCTATGCTTTGGGCCCAGTACCATAATTAGGTTCAACACATGCCTTGCCAGCTAGGATAGAGTGTGTATCAGGTATTGCATACTCTGAATGGAATGAAAATACATTGGCCAAAGCTGGTGGATGTTTCTGATAGGCTTTGTTATGAAGACGGCTACTGTCTTTGCCAATAAAAATTAGAGATGTACAAACGCAAGTAGCTTTATAAATCCAGAATGCCTGAGGTTTCAGTGTAAGGTGCGTCTCCCACCTTTTATTTAGATAGGGTTGATCCAAAATATTTGGCCCAATTTACCTTTCGTAGTCTTGAGTTACAGACTTGGTGGGTATTCAACAACATTCTGCTATTGTGAGTCACCTCTCATTGAAGGGCAGGAGAACTGGCATTTAGGAAACATCAACAGCGTGCCAGACGAGTTGTTAGGCCGTTATTATAGGTGATTTGTCACCAGCACTCCGTAAGGGGGAGAGTGAACAGGAGTGAACATGGAAGGAATTCAGATACACTGCACACAAGCATACTGTTCACAAAGTTGAATCATTGTCACGACTTTGAAAGTGACATTCTGTTTTCTTGTTTTACAGTAGTGAAAGAAGGCTCAAAAAATATATTTAAGAAACCTTTCCAAGATTATACTGCAAGTGGCAGAGCCAAGATCTTTTTTGACACATACCTATCTATGATCCTTTCTTTCGACAAATGTTTCTTGGATGCGTAGCGTGCAAGAAGATATCCTGGATGCTGAAGAAAATGGCTAACACTATGCTACCTCTCTACTTAGAAAACTTAGTGTCCTGTGGGAGGAAGACAAACAAATAAGCAATTATGATCACATGTGTAAATATTGTCGAGGCCAGCCCACTAAATTCATAACAAACATATCATCATCTTCTTGGAGCTTAGTGCAGGCTCCTGGAAGTAGTCTAGTTTAATACTTAAAGGAAAAGCAGGAATTAGGCAGGACAGATGGGATGGGGTGGGTGAAGAACATTCTAGACGAAGAGAGTAACATGCAAAGGGCTGGGGTCAAGAGCAGCAAGGCAAGAGAATCATAATTAGGGTTAATATTTTATTGACCACTTTCTTAAAGTCATTTATTTCTTCAGTCCTTTTAAGAAACTTATGAGTGGGCTTAGCTGTCATAAATGAGGTTGTTCTAGGCGTTGGAGTAACGGGACCATGAATTTCCATAGCCGCAAGAAGTGTGAGTTTTAAACTTGAGCATAGTGTTCCAAACTAGGATATAGAATGATCAGATTAACACTTTAGAAAGACCATTCTGTTTTTGTGTAACAAGTAAAATTAGCCTGACTAGTAACCCTCTTGTTTAAAGTCTGTTCTACTATTTTTTCGTGTGTGTGTGTGTGTGTGTGTGTGTGTGCGTGTGTGCCCATGCACGTTAATATGAACTGAATGGATCATACGTGTCAAATCTAATTGAAGGGCTTGAGATTTGATAGTCCTCCGTAGATTATGGCCTTTGTTTAGCTATACATGTGTGTCTCCTCTAACCTAATCTTTAGTGACTTTCACCTTGGGCTCCAACATACCACCTACTTGGAATATGCTCCACATAATGCAGCCCTTTCCTGCAGTGTCCCCATCCACATAATTTACCTCGTGAACTCCTAGTAGATTTCCATCACTGCGGAGGCTGAGGAAGAAGCAGTAGCTGGAAGAGTCAATTTCAGGACGCACATTTCAAGGGTAGCAGTGAGAGGGGCCCAGGAGGAGATTCTTCAAAGTGTCCACTTAAGAATCAGCCGAAGAAAGAGACTGCTGTCAGTGATGACCAGTCCAAGAGATCATGAGACATATGGTGATGTGCAAACCTGTCTGCCCGCCTTTGTCCTGCTTGTTTCCCATTTTTTAGTCCTGGAGGGATCAGTCACGGCAGCTAGTGAGTGGGGAAGGAGGAAAAGGGGGGAAAAATAACAAGGCACTTACTATAGTAAGTCATCTTTATCTAGTTCAAGTTAAGGAGAAGAGAGGCTTTGCATTAGTGGCAATTAATTTTTCCAAGTTGTAATTAATACCTGGAAGACAATGATTTTTTAAACATTACAGAGAATATGGTGACAATTTAAAATGACCATGGAAGCTGTTTTCCATGAGGAATTGTAAAATCTGTGGAGCTTCCTGAGTTTTTATAAAATAGTAACTGAAAAAATGCCTTACTGAATATATTTTATGGGAAAAGTAGGAAGCAAAATATAGTCATTCATTTATTATATCCTACCAATCAGCCGTTTTCCAATTCCTAATAATAGAAGGAATTTTTAAATATCAAACTGTGGAGCTGGTTTGAACTGGGGTAGGGGGGAACATGAAAAAGGATGATAAATCCTTGAGCATATATCATTATGGTAAAAGTTGAAACCTGTATCTTATTCAAGTGATTATGTTGAAATAAAAAAGGCAATGCATAATTCATGTGTGACTCACCAAAACTGTATTAGAGATTAATCCATAGAGGTCACAAGCCAAAGATGCAGTGATTAGAACACTGGGAAAGATGGAGCATTTGAAACTATTTACCTTTTGACACATCTTGCTTCAAACACTCAGGACAACCCACCTTTTCAACTTCTTCCTTCCATATCTTCATGCTGCGTGTCAGGTCCTTTATGGGGTGGGCGAGCTGGGGTAGCTGGGTTGCAGCTTTGCAGTGTCCTCTAATGGGGAGCTAATCTCCTTCCTAATCCCACTCCCAACCCTCCACCCTGTCCACTCCAAGATAACATAGCAAAATCTTCATTTCTGTTCTGGAAGCTCTTGCTTTCAGCCATGCCCAACCCAGGGCCGTTTGACTTATACTATCCTCTTCACCAGGTATTTTTGTTTTGCTTTTGTTTTTCATTTTTTAAGAGTCTCGGGGCACCTGGATGGCTCAGTGGGTTAAGCGTCCGACTTCAGCTCAGGTCATGATCTCACAGTCCATGAGTTTGAGCCCCGCATCGGGCTCTGTGCTGATGGCTCAGAGCCTGGAACCTGCTCCAGATTCTGTGTCTCCCTCTATCTCTCCACCCCTCCCCTGCTCATGCTCTGTGTCTCTCTGTCTCAAAAATAAATAAAAACATTAATTTTTTTTTTAAAAGAGTAGAAAAGACTCTCATTTTTCTATTCTTGTAATGCTTTGTTCTTACTTCAATGAAGGAACTTGCCCCTTGGCAATATAACAGGGTCTTTCTGCTTATCCTCATAGATCATAGGTGTCTTAGGATCATAAAATGTGGGGGAGGGTTCAACAGCCACAGGCACTTCCTCAGGGCCAGTAACTATTCTAAATGCCTTGCAGAGCATCTTATTTAATCTTCAAAATAATCCTATAGCGTCTATTATCATCTCCACTTTACAAATAAGTTAACCAGCCCAGTAAGTTAATTAACTCCTCCAAAGAGACACTGCTGGGAAAGATATAAACTGAGTCTTTTCTAGCGCAGAGCATCTGCCCTTTTCACTCTGTTGCTGAGTATTGAGGTCGTGATTCAGAGTTTCTTTATTTTTGTGCCTGGACTTTATACTTTTTGGATGCTGCCTCTGGATTGTTGTTTCCTTCTCTCTTTCTGAGTGTGTTTCCCTCTCTATGTCTTCCAGTTATTTCTATTTCCTGGAGACTTTTGAAAGACTTTACCATACATGTGAGTGTCTGAGGGGTCACAATAGGGATTCGCCACGAGGAATGCTGAGCACTACAGGGGTCGACATGATGGTCTGAGTGCCCAGGCAGTATCATGAGTGGCCACTGCAGTACCTGCGTGCAGAGTCAAGGGGAGGACATGCATGTTCCAGCCTGCATCTGAATGAGACCAGGCACTGGGTACATAGGATGGTGTCTGTAGCTACCACACAGGTGAAGCCAGTCATCCAAGGTGCTCATAGAAAGCCAAAACCCTAAGATAGACAGTATGCTATTGGCCAGTGAAAAAAGCAACCTATAACCCTATTCATGGACCCCTAGTCAACTATCCTTCCACTACCTGGACAGGGGGAGAAAATGGTAACAATTCAGCCTATAAGCTTGTGTAGACTCTCCCTCTCTCTCGGAAAATCATTTTCCCTCTTGTATAATGGAATTATGCAAGACTGGTCTTAGTTTTTTTTTTTTTCTTGGCAAAAAAAAAAAAATGGAGGTCTTCTTAAATAAATGACATTTTTTACTATGTTTTACTCCCAGGAAAACAGTTAATCTTCCACCTCTATACCACCATGTATAAAAAAAGAAAAGGCATTACTATTCATATTTTTAGTTGAGGAAACTCAAGCCTGGAGAGATAAGGTGGCTCCAAAGTCACAGAACAAAGTAACAACAGAGCTAAAGTACAACCCCAGGTCTCTTGACATTTAGTTTAATGTTCTTCCCATCACATCTCTGTTGATTAAAAAGAAAGGGGGGGGGGGAAGCAAAGAAATAGTAAAAGGAATCATCTCAGTTGAGTTTTTGACAAGGCTTATACCCTGTGGAATTATTAACAGGAAGCTCAACACCTGGGTTATTTTTGATCACTTGATGGCCCCAGTGACAAGGATTTGAAGAGTTCAGAATGAAACTGGTTAGTAGAACGGCGTCTCTTCTGACACAAATCACAGCTTCGAACATTTTCAACATTTACCTACATCAGCCACACACATGAAAGACTCTAAGAAATCATATGTGAAAGCTGGTATTTTGGAAGTCCCTTCTGAATATTTGTAAAAATTGATGACACCAAAGGACATAGCTTTGCAAATTTAAAAAAAAAAAAAAAGGACAATAGAGCTTTGAAAAGAAGATGGAAGTACTTTTTACTCAGCATAGAAAGAATCCATTAAAAATATATTTCCTTGTTTTCTCAGCAAGCCTGATGTGCTAGTGTTCATTTATTCCGTTTCAAATGAAATTCAGAAAGTTGCCACTTTACAGATCCACACACTGGAATCTTTAGACTTCTATCCCTTCAACTGACATTGAAGCAAGTACTAGGGGTTTCTCTGAGAGGTAGACACACTATTTATGATTCTGGATGTCCTCAAATTCCCAGTCTTTAGTGGTTACGTTCTTACTTAATATCTAATTGTGCTGAGGTGCTATTTTCTGCAGAGGTTCTATCTTTTGCTGAATTTCCCACCCTTGGTCTTTCTGAAGTCACCAGAGCGCTTCAGTATCACCAAAGCTCTGGTATGGAGCTCTTCTCTATGAAGAGCCATGTGCCGTATGATTAAAACTGCCAAAATAACAAAAACAACATACAACAGGTGCTTTGTATCACCAAGTCCCATGATTTATCTGCTTAAGTACTTCATTCCTTCTTTGGTTTGGATCTTCTTTGTTGTTGATGATCTCTATAGCACTGTATACTTTTCTTTGTAGTATAGTCTTCTTTGGTTTGGATCTTCTTTGTTGTTGATGATCTCTATAGCACTGTATACTTTTCTTTGTAGTATAGTCCATATCAATTAATTTTTTTTCACACCAGGGAATTATTTCCTAATTATTAATTTCTATGTCATTTATGCCTGTATTTTGCAGATATAGGAAATCTAATTGTCAGTGGGAGGAACCTTGTAATTGGGAAAACATCTTCAATTTGCTGAGACTTTTCTACATCAACTTCAACTCATGTGGGCTTGGTTGAGGCATCTCCTTGCTCATGATACAGTCTTGGACTAGATCCTAGGAAAAAATCATGGAAGGGGTAAACTTGGAAGGGGATGAGAAGTTATTCTCCAAGAGTAGGATGCAGACCTCACAGGGGAAGGTATCTGCAGTTCCCTGCATAGTGCGGACTGGGTTGCTCTGAGTCATAACTGGTCAACAGTCACAAGGCAGGTGGAAAACACCCCCCCTGGGTGAGGTAGGCCAAGGTGTGGAAGCCAACTGCTGGGATGCAGGCAAAGTTCCCTAGAAATCTACCCACAGGAAGCCACTTCAAAGGGAAGCTTTCCATCTTGACAGTTCACCCCCCATATCCCATTATACTTTTTGTTAAATAGTTCCATTCTTTAAATAATACTTTCCACAGGTGCTAGAATGAGTAAGCACCATCCAAATCCTCTTTCTTGTTTCACCGTGAACCATTTTGTGAATTATTACTAATTTAAAAAAAGAACAAGAAACAGAGAAAAAAAGATCACCTATGAAGAGTGTTGACTTCATTCATTTAAAATAGCTGGAAACATGGGAATGCAAGCTGGTGCAGCCACTCTGGAAAACAGTATGGAGGTTCCTCAAAAAACTAACAATAGAACTACCCTACAACCCAGCAATTGCACTACTAGGTATTTATCCAAGGGATACAGGTGTCCTGCTTTGATGGGACACATACGCCCCAATGTTTATAGCAGCACTATCAACAATAGCCAAAGTATGGAAAGAGCCCAAATGTCCATCGATGGATTAATGGATGAAGAAGATGTGGCATACACACACACACACACACACACACACACACACACACACACACACAATGGAGTATTACTTGGCAATCAAAAAGAATGAAATCTTGCCATTTGCAACTACATGGATGGAACTGGAGGGTGTTATGCTAAGTGAAATTAGTCAGAGAAAGACAAATTATCATATGACTTCACTCATATGAGGACTTTAAGAGGCAAAACAGATAAACATAAGGGAAGGGAAACAAAAATAATATAAAAACAGAGAGGGGGACAAAGCATAAGAGACTCTTAAATATGGAGAACAAGCAGAGGGTTACTGGAGGGATTGTGGGAGGGGGGATGGGCTAAATGGGTAAGGGGCACTAAGGAATCTACTCCTAAAATCATTGTTGCACTATACGCTAACTAATTTGGATGTAAATTAATAAAATAAAATAAAATAAAATAAAATAAAATAAAATAAAATAAAGTAGCTGGAAACAATTTCAGCAAAGATCTGATTTTCTGAAAGTAATAAAAGCCTTAGCCTCAGTCATTCCATTTTGCCCCATGAGAACCTATCATAGTCAAGTAACCAAGAAACGTCTTTTTGTAGACTCATATAAGGCACCTTTCTTGTTGCTGTTGAGAGCAAAGGAGAAGAAGTAAAGACATCAATTGGCAGATGCACCAAAAGCTCTGTCAGCCTTCAGAGCCTGTGCTCCTCCTGAAGTGCAAAGCTGGAATACGATTCTTGAAGTCAAGAACTTCACATCAGAGAGGGTGGATGATATTTACTTCCCCTTTTCTCCCACCTCAGGTTACTTCCAGGTCTTTACTTGTACGTCATTTGCAGTTATTGCAGAGGACATACTGTCTCTGTGGGACTTTATCAGGACCACTGACTGGACTGCTTTCTCTACCTGGGCTTCTTTCTCCCCGTACCCCACCCGTGCCGTAGGAGGTTGGCATTTAAAACTTCCTCCACTTGAAAATTCTTCTTTCCTCCTTTTAAAAAAAATGTAATGTTTATGATTATTTATTTTTGAGGCAGAGAGAGAAAGAGTGTGAGCTGGGGAGGGGCAGAGAGAGAGGGAGACACAGAATCCGAAGCAGGCTCCAGGCTCTGAGCTGTCAGGACAGAGACTGAAGTGGGGCTTGAACTCACAAACTGTGAGATCATGACCTGAGCTGAAGTCGGACACTTAACCCACTGAGCCACCCAGGTGCCCCATCTTCTTTTTCCCTTTTGTCTAATTTTTAGTCTTCCTTCTGATTGCAGCACAAGTATCCCTCTGTCTGGGAATGCTTCTATGACCTTCCTGACAAGGTCAAATACTCTATCAAGTATTCTCATAGTATCTTGAAACTCTCATTTATAACCCTTGTCAGAACTGCAGTTTTGTATTTATGGTGTAATATGATTCTATCATTTGCTTGAAGAGGTCAATGGCTGTGGTGTGTTTACTTATTATTATACCTGGTAATCTAGTAGGTATTCAGAAAGGGACTATCTATGTGCCTATCTATTTGTCGATATTTCTGCCTTTCTCTGGGTCTTCTTGAGGACTTTCTTCAAGGTGTGCTGGCTTATCTGGCTTTCACCAGTCCCTAAATTAGTTTTGTTGCCTCTGTTACTTGGTTTCTCCTCTGTTGGTGAACCCAGTACTTCTGCTTAAAGTTGAATTTTCTGATCCACATCATTTGTTGCAGTTCCTATCAAGATAAAGGCTCTTTCTCACCTTCAAAGTCACATTTTCTCTTCTTTGAGGCACTTGTTGCCAGAATTCTGAAGGACTTGCATGTGGGACACACATGTGGCTTCCCTGTCTGCCTCTATTCAGAGTCTGGCCCCTGCCTGTCCCTGATCTTGGGACAAGTTCCCTGGTTCCTTGCAACACTACTGACCTCACACCTTCCTCCAAAGCACAATCTCAGACCCAGTTGGGAGTCCAGTCCCATAGGCCCAAATTTCGCCCACTCAGCCCATAGACATTACATATCTACTTAAGATGAGGCTCTTGGGACTGGCATGAACATCCCAGAGTTTCCAGAGCTCAGTCAGTGACTGAGAAACACGTGAGTTGATGTTGATGTTAGTAATGACCAATGACAAAACCCTTAAGAGGAGCTCAGCGTTTTGGGGGGTGGGGTGGGGAGATACCTCATATTTTATTGAATAACATTTATTAAAAGTCAAAGAGAAATATTATTCTAAATATACATTGTGACCTTAACAATTTGCATATTTTTTATTTCAGTTGTCATGGTGGACCAAAATAATTGGATCTGTAACCAAGGATGATGATTTTTCTGACTTTGAGATAAAATGAAATACAGGGTATATTAAAAGAATATATATCAGGATTAGATAGATAGATATCAAATATATATATATATATATATGTATATATACACACACACACACATACACACACACACACACACACACACATACACACACACACACACACACACACATATATATATATATATATATATATATATATATCATGATCCATATGTTTGAGGAGCTCAGTCTTTGAAAGACTCTCTTTTCTAGTATTTTACTTGGTTTTATAAGTAGAGATTTTAATTATAAAAAATTAAGTATTTAGTTATAATACTTATTGAATGTGAGAACACTCTGGGAATTTTCCTTTTCTCTATACTACATCAGCAGGCTGTCCATGCTTTTGAAAAATCAAAAATTAAAAATGAACAAACAAACAAAACATAGCCTGAAGAATCTATTATGGCTAAATTTAAACCACAATGCCAACAGATAGCCTATTGCCACTACACTTCTATTTCAATTTTTATTTCTAGAAATAGAAATAGAAATAATTAGATTCAGAATTCTACGAGGTTCTGCCCATTACATAGGCTATGATTTAGGAAAAGTGCTTAATTATTTTGGCTTCAGTTTCCTCATCTATAAAATGAGAACATAACAGTGCTGCCATATAAGGATGCTATGAGAAGAAAAGAGTCCACATATTTAAGTGCTTGGAATAATGCTTGCTGTTTTCCTGATTTCTTTTATTCAGTCTGGACTTTCCCACCAGGGTGTTAGACTCATCAAATGTGTTCATTTTGGATCACCTCTGACCCTGATAGGAAGCCTGCATATAAACAGCAAACTGTCCTTGAGGAAAATGTGTACAAATGATCAATTAGGGGATTTGCAATGGATCTTCCCTGCTGTGGACATGAGCTTGTATTCTATCTTTAGTTGGAGCATATGCTGTGTATTTCCCAGGCTTTCATTACCGCTTTCCAACTCCCAGATGCCCAAGGAACATGCAAGCGATTAGTTTCTTTCCTTTCCTGGGCGATCGTGAAGTAAATATGCTGACGTGAAAGAGCACTGGACAGGGATCCAGCAGACATGGCCATTAAGTCTTTGATCCTGACCTTTTCAGGGCTTCATTTCCTCCGGAGACCAGGAGTTCACGTCATGAGTTTGCAGTAAGGCTTTGAGTATCAAATGCGATCAATATATAGTAAATATATAATAGTAAAATAGTAAATTGAAAATAGTAAAGCTTTGGTAAATTTCAAAATTGATAACAATGCTTGGTAACACAGGTAACTGATGTATTAGGAAACAGCAATACGATAGAAAGAACGACAATAGAAAGCAGAAAACATATTACCCATTCTTTACTGAGTTGCCTGTAAGTTAGATCATCTCCAAGTTTGGGGACAGAGTGTGATGGAAGGTTGTCAGTTTTCAATTGAAACTTTCTGCCACAATGACATCAGAGCCGTGGCCACAGAGATAGCATATGAACTAAGGTATCCTGACCTTTGCCGGAGAAGTAGAAACAAAAGGAAGTACTCACTGTGCAGGCTCCCAGAGTAATTCTGACCACCATCCCTCAACAGCCATTGAGCTGGAAGTTAGGGTCTGAGAGGTGCTACAGAATTTGTGGAGGCTGAAGTTTTACTGTGATCCCAAAGGTAGAAAGAAACTGTTACCATTTGGGGTCAAGTTTGGATGAGCTTTGAGGCCCTACTAGCTCTTACATTCTTGGGATGCCTTAACTTTATAACCGAAATTAGAAGAGGAACGACAGCAAGTACTTATATGCCACCTAACTATGTGCCAGGCACGGCTTAAAGTATTTTACCTGCTACTCCTTTAACCAGTACGACAACCCTATGAGGCAGGTGCTACTTAGGATCTCATTTATAACTGAGGGAGCAGACGCATAGAGAAGTTAAGGAACTTGCTGAAGGAGCAGAGTCGTTTGGTGGGGAGTCAGGATTTGGATCCAGGCAGATTGCCTCAGAATCACAATCTTGATACTACTCCTCAAGACCACCCCTGATCTTGGAGCCAAAAGCAGAATCTTTCCATGAAAACAACATCTGTCCTCTCCTTTTTCTGCTTCTTTGCTCAGAGCTGATGTAGATTAGATCACCTTTTAAATAGACCATTTCCTTAAGAACATGCTGCTTTTGGACTAGATGCTATCACAGTATCCAATGTGGATCTTTCTAAATAAGTAGGTTTATCCATTAATTCAACAGATAGTGAGCACTGATTCTCTTGGTTACCAGTCGGGAAGAGAGAAATGAATACAACATGTTGATGTTTCTCGTGGTGCACACAATCTACAATGGTAGAAAGAAAAAGTACAATCATAGTAGAAAACTAAAAGTGTAACAAAAAGGCGTGTTTATACCATCACAAAGACCCCAAATCCAGAGCACTGTGCCTCATGGGAATGCCTCATAAAGGAGAAGAATTATGAGTAGACTCCAAAAGATCAGGACAATCCAAAAACATTTCTCCTTTAGCCACATACCTCTACTGTGAATGGCTGCCTCTGTGATGCATCACCTCTGTGATGACAGATTAGTTCTAGATCATGGAGGCTTGAAGGCTGAGGAAGTCCTCAAGTGAAATGATTGTACCAAAATTGGAGAGAAAGTGTCTGTGAAAGAAGCTCATCCCCAGTGGGACTTGTCAAAGGTGCCAAAAAGCAAAAGTGACCAGTATGCTGCATTTGTATTTTCAGATGAATTTGAGATACTCCAGATCCCATGATATTCCTATGAGCAGTAGTCAAAGGATCATGACACTTAGACAAATGGACCTTCCAGTCAACCTCATACAGCTTTGGAGGAAGCATGCTGGTGATTCAAACATTCTCTGCTTGAGGTCTTTTAATGTACAGGAGCTAAATGCCCAGTAAAGTGTTCTTAGGTATACTTAAGTTTTAGAAATGAGGACAAAATACTATAATGAGCCAATATGTTTCTCTCTGTTACATCTAACTATTAGCCTCTGGGTCTTTTCAGGATGAAATAAGTTATCTTTTTATTTTACGTCACTTTCATTGTTTATACTCCCACACCGCCCAAATCAATATTTAGCTAATTAATTTATTAATTTATACATCTATTTAAAACATACATTAATTTAAAACATGAAATGAAAAAACTTTTCTATTCTAAAAGTCTATGTGGTTAGTATCGGTGGAAGGGGAAGCTGGGCAGAAGTTTGCTAAGCCCAGGGAATTTAACAGCCTTATATCTGATTCTGATTTTTTTAAGGCAAGGAAAGTATCTAAAAATTTGAAGTGTCAGAGGGATCAGACAAAATGAAATGGACTGGATAGGATACTGTGGGTAGAAGTGAATGAGAAATGACTCGGGCTTTGGAAGGATAGAGAAAATAGCCTCTCCGAGACCTGTACTGTTTTCATAGATCTCTCTAGAAGTTGAGTAACATTCCTTTTGTCCTCATTCCAGAAGTATAATGAATATTAGTATATAAGTGTTCTAGCCCTGGTCTGGCTATAGCACTCATGGACTTATCCAACAACCCTACCGTCAATCACAGAAGGTTCTAGACCAGATCTTTGATCTCTTGGCCACATATTTCAGCTATCAAATTTACTTGTATCTAGAGACTCTTCAGTGACAAGAAAATATGGAGGAAGTAAGTTTTGTTACTCAAAGTAAAATTGGGGTGCCTGGGTGGCTCAGTTGGTTAAGTGTCTGACTCTTGATTTTGGCTCAGGTCATGATCTCACAGTTTATGAGTTTGAGCCCTGCATTGGACTCCCACACTGACTGAAGCAGAGCCTACTTGGGATTCTCCTTTGCCCTCTCTCTGCCCCTCCCTCATGTGTATGCTTTCTCTCTCTCTCCTCTCTCTCTCTCTCTCTCTCAAAATAAATACTTTTTTAAAAAAAGAGAAGTAAAATTATACATCCAGCATGAGCAGGCTACAACATGGCTCTTGAAGCTCATAACTTCTCTTAAATCTCAATTTTGTAGTTGACAACTCAGAAGCCCACTCTTGAATTCCTTGCTCTAAAGTCAGAAAACTCCAGTCCTAAACCTCATTCTGGGTTTTGCACAACTGAAGTAGTGAAATATAGGAATGTATTATGTAAAGGTACATATATAATATAGAAGTGTAAATTTACTTCAGAGTCCCAATTTCCTTTAAGAAGAATAAAGAAATGGCAACATTATTTTAATATCAGCTCTCAATATCTAACAGGTTTCTTAATTGATGACTATTTCTAAAGTTAGTACCGAATATGATATGGTTGGTGAGTAGACGATTGTATTTGGGACTTAGTACATGATATTTTATTTTTAAAAGTTACAAGTAGTTCTGTTATTTCTTGATGGAACTAAAATCACAAGGGTTTTGGCTCCTTCAATTGCTTCCACCTCTCTGAGGATTTCTTCTACTCACCCCTCCCCAATCTCCTTCTCAATTTGGCATTTTCACAACTGGACTGCAGGTAGGAATTAGTGTTCTGAAATACTGCATCCACAGCTTGTTCATAATACAATTCAGCAGGCAGAAGGAAAGGTCAGATGATTTAAGGCTTGCAATCTGAGTACCTAAGCACTCTAAATTGAATCCCCTAAATTGCACCGGTCCTCCTTTATTACCTATTAAGACCTGGCAGGAATGAGGCATGGAATGATATATTTTAAAGCTTAGGGGCTTCTGTAGTGAAAGGTCTGGGGATCCACAAAAGAAGTGCTTGTCTTATCTAGAAGTGAGTGACATGAAAATCCACCCTGATATTCCATGCCACGAGCATCACAGGCGCCATGACTGCAGAAGGCCACGTCTACTGGAAAGGTTTGCTGAATTTGCCCTCTTTATTCCATCCTCCCTGTCACTGTCCTCACTGAAGTCTTCTCCTTTCTCCCTTAGATTGGTGGAATGTACCAATTACTTCCTCTCCTCCATTTAATTTCCCTGTTGCTATCAAATATTTTGAATTACAGTCCTAATGATTCTCTCACCTTCTTAAAGCCATTGAATGGTTATTACCTTCATGATAGAGCTCAAACACCTTCTATAGTCCATACGTTTTATAGTCTTTATGTTTTATATCCTAATGAACTCTCTGGCTTCTTTCTTTCTCCAAGTCCCTTTTAACATCCTCAATCTAACCATGCTGAAATAGTGCTCAGACATTCCAGTAGCTTCAGGTTTCTGTGTTTACGTATATTGTATCCCATCTACTTGAAAATCTTTACTCCCCTTTTTCCTTACCTAAAACCTATGGATCCTAAAAGAAAGTATCCTTTCACGTGCTTTTTTAATGTAATTTGGATGTTTTCTACTTGGTTTCCTTAACTCCTTGAGCACACCTACATAATTGCATCCATCACTCCATATTATAATCCTCTACCGATACTTCTGTCTTCCATGCTGACCTATAAGCTCTTTAAGGACAGGGACTGTGCTTTATTAATTTTCTTCCCTAATATTTTACCAAGCCACTGGCACATTGAAAGCACCTTTGAGTGGATTTTTGAATGAATAAGATACTCATTTTCCAACGTGTAAAAGCTAGTTCAAACGATAGCACTTTATTGCAATAATCACATTATGGAAGCCTTGAACTCCAGGATGATATTCACCCAATACCCTGGGTTCACCAGGGTGTCAGAACATTCAGAACAGGTGACGTTTGTCTGAAAAAGTCTTTGGTCTACATCCTTTTTTAAATATATTTTTTTTAATTTTTAATGTTTATTTATTTTTGAGACAGAGACAGGGCATGAATGGGGGAGGGTCAGAGAGAGAGGGAGACACAGAATCTGAAGCAGGCTCCAGGCTCTGAGCTGGCAGCACAGAGCCTGACGCAGGGCTCGAACCCACAGACCGTGAGATCATGACCTGAACCGAAGTCGACGCTTAACCAACTGAGCCACCCAGGCGCCCCTTAAATATTTTTTAACGTTTATTTGTTTTTGAGGGAGACAGAGTGCAAGCAGGGGAAGGGCAGAGAGAGAAGGAGACACAGAATCTTAAATGGGCTCCAGGCTCCGAGCTGTCAGCACAGAGCCTGTGATCCATAGCCATTTTTTAAAACAGTTTTGTCTAGGCATAGAGTTATAGTTTGATCACTTATTTTCTTTCAGCATTTTCAAATGTCATTTCACTTTCCTCTTGTTGAATAATTTTGGGGTCATTCTTATCTTCTTTCTTCTGTACAGAAACAAAGCTGTTTTGAACATTGTATCCTTATTGTTGGTTTTCAATAAGTTCATTATGATGCACTTTGGTATAATTTTCTTTGTGTTTCTTCTGTGGAATTCATGACACTTAGATCTGTGGTTACATAATTTTCATCAAATATTCGTAACTTTCAGCCCTTATTTCTTCATACGTTTTTCTGCCCCTTTCCGGGGACTGGGACTCAAGTAGACATTATAGACTACTTGACATTTTCCCATGGCTTATTGAAGCTCAATTTATTTTTTGTGCTCTTTTTTCTCTTAGTACTTCATTTTTAATAATTATTATTACCACATTTTCAAGTTTCCTGGTCTCTTCTTCTGAAAGAAGAATCTCCTGTAGATCCTTTCCCGTTAACTTTTTAGTTCCAGATATTGTATTTTTATTTCTTAAAGTTTCATTTGGTTCTTTTTTATATCTTTCCATTATGTTCATGCTTTTGCTTTAGAAAATATATTGACTAAAGTCATAGCAGGCTTGTTGATGGATAATATGTGCCTGCATATAGCATTTTACCTTAATCAGGTACCATTTTTGTTTCAGATGTGCCTTTTAAAATAGTGTAAACACTTCTTTGAAAAAATGTGTAACATTGCCTTACTGTACAAGAGGCAGTCATGTTGTTCACACGCTTTATCACTTTGTCTCTCAACGAAGTATAAAACATCAGTATTTTCTGTTGAAGGGGAAACCCATCTTTTACTTATGCATCCACTTTATTGTCACATCAAAACCTCAATCACTGTCATCATACATGTCCCTCTTTGCTTTTGTGCATGTGTGTGTATAGCATTACATTTATAACAAGGAAAAGATGGATTCGTTTGTTTTCCTTTGTTCATGTTGACCTAACTTGGTATTATCATTTCATAACATTGCCTCTCCAGAGATGGGTCATATTGTGAGCTGTTTGTACACTAAAGACTCTATTTATTGAGAATTTGATTTAGAGCAATCTGAAGCTTTGATAAGAAAAGTGTAAATTCAGAAAAAAGAAAATTATACTCTGAAAGTCCATATAAGTTTCATATATAAAATGAACTCTCGTTCAGAAATTATTGATTCGTTGTGGCACAGATTCTACTAACCTTAGTTTCTAGGTTTCCTAAGGCATATTATAGAACGTGAAGGGGATTGATAATTTTGTCATCTTCACTGAGTAATATTGATTAGTCGATACAAATGGAGCCCTGTAGTAAGCTCTGAGGCTACAAAAATGTAGAACACATGATCTTGTCTTCAAGTATCAGCATAAAGTTAGGAAACTTGCCATAGATAGCGATATCGATAACAGTACCAAATATAACACTCAGAATATCAAAAAAGAGTTGCAGAAGATTGTTTCTAGGTTTCAGAAGATGACAGAGTCAAAGTCTGAAATTGAAGAGTAAAATAGAAAATGAAAAATTAAAACAAGACAGATACAACTAACGCAACATGGCTATATGAAGTCATGCTGTTCTCTTACGTAGAGAAGCAATATGGCACCTCAGTTGTTTTCCAAGATGTCACCATAAAATTCACATAGAGATATTGGCCAGCTAATGTTAACAGGGCACAAAGAAAATCAATTCAGTAGTAGCAGTGATGTAGCATAGTGGTTTACGAGGATGGGCTCAAGAGTCCTACCACTTGGGGTTGAAGTCCCAGCTTCTCAAGTTGCAAACTTGGACCAGTTTTTAACCTGTCTGTGTCTTTGTTTCTTCATCCGAAAAGAAGAGGACAAGAATACCTTTATCATAGGTTATTGTGAAGATAAGATACAATAAAATGGGTAAAGCACAGGAAACAGTGTCTGATACACAGATAAGTTCCAACAAGTGCTACTTCTTTTTTTTTATTTTTTTTTTTAACGTTTATTTATTTTTGAGACAGAGAGAGACAGAGCATGAACGGGGGAGGGTCACAGAGAGAGGGAGACACAGAATCTGAAACAGGCTCCAGGCTCTGAGCTGTCAGCACAGAGCCCGACGCGGGGCTCGAACTCACGGACCGCGAGATCGTGACCTGAGCCGAAGTCGGACGCTTAACCCACCAAGCCACCCAGGTGCCCCCAAGTGCTACTTCTTAATAATAATAAAAACAAGTGTGTTGGCAACACTTACCTACAAACCAGGCACACTTCTGTTTTTTTCTTTTTACATCTATTAATTCACTCAGTCCTTACACAGCGCTTGGAAGTGAGACACTATTATCCCCATTTTCCATTTGAGAAAATCAAATCACAAGGATATAAAGAACTTGCTCTGGAATTTACCTATTTAAGTTGTGGAACCAGGATTTTATTCAAGTGTTTTGTCCCAAGAGCCCTTTGTAACATTGCCACCACAATATTGTTTGTAAGGAAAAGTATAAATATTAGAGTGACCTGAAAATATAATAAGCCACTGATCTCCTGAGGCAGGGATCACCTTTTCATCAGAGAATTCAAGCAAAAGACATCCAGCTAGGGGGCTGAACTAAATAATCTGTCTAGTTGGTAATGATTTATTTTAATATTGAGCCACGGCCAATAAAAAGTAAAAGAATGTTTCATTTTTATTGTTTAAGGACATAAATATATTTATACCCACCGAAGAACTTATACTCTCAGAAAATGCTTAAATGTGGAATGTAAATTTCCAATTAGCTTACAAAAGTTTTGTATATATAATTGCATATATGACTTATATGTAATTTTATACATATATTTACATGCGATTTTTCATTCTCAACCTATATAGAACAAAGTTCCCCTCTAACCCAGGGGTACTTTAGTGAACTTATTTAACGCATAGGCTCTAACATCAGATCAATCTGGGTTTGAGATCTAGCTGGGCCACTTATCTGTCTGCATGATATTATTGTACAATGGGGAAAATGACAATGTGTATGTTATAAGATTATTACAAGGAATCACTAAGACAATCTATTAAAAATTATCCAGCACAGCACATGACAAGTAGTAGATACTCATTAAGCACTATCATTACTATTTCGTAAATGAGATATTAATTCATAAAGTGTTAGCAAGCACAGATGAGAATTTTTATCAGTGGCAACCACTTCGTTAAGGAAAACGATTCTCCTAGTATTTTTCTTTGCAACGTATAAAATCCACAGAGAAAAAGGAGACAAAGTGTGAATGCAAAATTCAGTGATTTACCAGTGTAACTGTGGCAAAGAAACAGAATGTTTTTAGGCCAAAAGATTCTTTCTGAGTACAAATTATGGAAGGTGGAATTACTTTTCAGGTCATTTTCGGGTAATACAACCGTCCCCTCTGGTTGAATCAAAAATTTGAACTTGTTCTGAATGTGGCATACCCGGTGGGGCTGACGGGAGAATGATGGAAGAAGGAAGGGAAGTTCCTTTCTGATAGGTGTTGTGAGCTGTTTCAGTCTCCCTGCGGTTGGCATGTACTGAGTTACCCTTTCTCACACAGGAGCATGTGTTTTGGGGGTATTCTGAAACCTGCCCCCCTTCCCTGGGAATCACACGTGTCTTGGTGCTGGGAGATACATTTCCTTCTGCTTGTCCACTTACATCTCCTTCTGTAGCTTCTCAACATTTAGCATATTCTTCATGCCGAGGCCTCCTCAGCCATCCAGGGGCATCTACTCCTTGGACGGAACACAACTGGCTTGTGTCAAACGTTCTCACATCCTTTGATTTGACAAACTCAGAGCTTAGGACAGTTGCACTGTGGCCACTTAATCTGTTATAAACCTAGCTAGCCGGATGCACTCTCCTCATTTGGATTTCTGTACCTCTATCTGTAGGTCAAATACCATCCATTCGGGTTCCCAAACTTCAGCGGACAAGCATGTTGTTCCAAGTCGTGCCTTCAAAGCTCCTTTGCCTAGGCTTGAAGTGGGTCAGGCCCTCCCACCCTTCCCTTCAATGCTAATCTCTCTAAAGGAGTATTTTCCTGCTCTCAGCTTCTCAAACCTTCTACAGAGGCTGGGCATGGGTGGTCACTGAAGGGCAACACACTGCCGTCTCCTCCCCACACGATGCCGTTTGCGCATCTCGTATGTTTGTCTCACGTCAGACTCAGGTACGTGGCATCTATTACCTTTTAGAAAGAGCAAAGCCTAAAACCATCAATTTCTCATTTTACCTTCCCAACAAACCCTGATGTGGTAGTCATTTGCCCATTTTATAAAAGAATACAGAATATCCAACAACTGTCCAAGGAGACAAACTAAGCAGTTACAGTTTGAACCTAGGTCTTTCTCCCTAACACTGCACCACCTTCCTTGCCAATTCTTTTACGTGTTAACTCTCATTTACTCCTACATTTGCATTCAGGTCACCCACCAGCCAGTGTAATCTGTCTGGCCCTTATTTTATAGGCCAATTGTTGAGATACAAATCCGTTATTGGAAGAGCTGGGCCTAGGACCCAGGGCTCTTGATTTCTAGTTTAGGGAATGTTCTGTTAGAACATTCTGGCTTAATGATCCTTTCCACAGGAGACAAGTCCTCTATTATTCACATGCCCTGCATCACTCAGTTATATGGTTTTTATACGAAGGTATAATTAGCCAGTATAAAAATACAACAAAACGTTTAAAGTTGGGGGCTCTCAAGGACTCTTGTATTTATACACTTTGAGATCACAACTAGAAACCTTGGATGGCCTCAAGGCAACTTGATAGGGCCCCAGACACAGTAGCGGGGCCATGATGGCTGGTGCTGGTGTCGGGTAGAGTCATTTTCTAAAGCTGTCGAAGTTCAGAGCTAGATGTTGCACATACAGCATGTGCTTGGAAACACATGACATTAATGTAATTCATTATAATCAAGGGAAATGAACAGATGTGAGACAACACCCCAGAATTCTTTTTCCATGGAAATTCTGAAATAGGCAAAATATGAGAGCAAAATCAGGGGAAGGCCAAAAAATCCAAGAAAACTACTTTTAGGGACCACAGTGGAAAAGGTTCAATCACTTGACTAAAAGCCACTGGAGAAGACAGAGAATTCAGTCTGCATGGTTTAAGGGTATTGGGTTGAAGCCAGTGACAGTTTTCCCATATTTATTTCATATCTTGAATAAAGGTAGGTTTTCAAATAAATTAAATCTCAGAAATATAATCTTAATGAGATGGTATCTTGGCTGTGGTCTTCAGAGAAATTCCACAGATCTCATCCAGGTGTGATTTCAAATAAATTGTGATCATATTGAATGAGAACAGTCTTGAGATTATAATCACCTTGCATATCCCAGTTCAGTGAAGTCTATATAGGAGATGTACCATGGCTTGTTGATACTTTATATGTCTTCATATTTATAGCCTCTTTAAATTGGGTTACATATACCTGAAGTCACACAGTAGACGTGGTAATTGTCAGATATCGGTTCCCACATAGAGAAGAAAACTGCAAAATAGCATGTTGGGGATGACAAGAACATTAATTCTTAGGTTAGTCTGCAGCAGACCTCAGCTTCCCTTACCTTGGTAGAATTACTTGCATTAAAAAAAAAGAGTGAGGTAGTGAGAGTATGCTCTCAAAGGACTGAATGCGAAATAGTGTTGTTATTTTCAGATCAAGATTCCTACCTTGAGAATTTTGCAGTGTGTGTGTGTGTGTGTGTGTGTGTGTGTGAGAGAGAGAGAGAGAGAGAGAGAGAGAGAGAGAGAGAGAGAGAGAGATGGGGGGGAGGGGGATGGTAAAAGATCCACAGCTGTGGGAAAAGCTTTGAACTAAGAATAAGGAAATCTAAATTCCAGATCATAACCTGCCCCCAACTCACCCTTGTAACCTTGAAACAGTCACTTCCCTTTTTTACATTTTTTTCTCATCTCTAAAATGAAAGTCTTGAGTGGATTGATTCCTGTGATCCCTTCCAACTTGAAAGTCCTGTGACTATACTCAGTGGTGAAGAGTCAAGAGAATGCCTTTAACGCATATACAAAGGCTAGAACTGTTTTAGATGTCATTGTAGATTTCTGATTCCTTAAGTTACATTTTAAACAAATATAAGGATGTTTTGAGGGGTGCCTGGGTGGCTCAGTCAGTTAAGCATCTGACTGTTGATTTCAGCTCAGGTCATGATCTCCTGGTTCCTGAGATGGAGCCCCACGTCAGGCTCTGCCCTGAGATCACAGTGCCTGCTTGGGATTCTCTTTCTGTCCTTTCCCCGCTTGTGTGCTTGCTTGCTCTCTCTCTATCTCTCAAGATAAATAAATAAACATTAAAAAGGCAGGGGGATTCTTTGGCTATTGCTACTCTCATTTAAAATCTGAGTCCAGAAAACAGTTTCATTTGGAGAGCAATCTTGGTATTTCAGGTCAGGTCTAAAATTGTTATGAAATCATTTTTTTTATGCCAAAGAGTAACAGACCTTTCCATGCTAGAGCATTTCCAGAGAAATCCTAACTTTGCAAAATTAACCGTATGTTCCTGTTGATCAATATAAGGCCTTCTGAGGGCTGTTTTCTAGATAAATTAATGTTGTAAGAGCTCAGTCCCAGGAATATGTTTGTAATATTAAAGCAAAATGATATATTGCTTTGCAAATGAATACATAGCTGCCCTTAAAATCTTAAAAATCTGTTTGTTTACCTGAAAAACCATTATTTTGATGGAGAGGTAGATAATCAAGTATTGTTAAGGAATACTCTGTTGTATTTATTTATCCCTTGTAGTTCATCTTTTCCTTTCCTTTGATTTCTCTTTTTTCTTTACTTATTTTTAAAGTTTCTTTATTTATTTTGAGAGGGAGAGAGAGAGAGAGAATATGCAGGGGGGCAGGCAGAGAGAGAGGGAGACACAGAATCCCAAGCAGGCTCCTCACTGTCAGCACAGAGCCTGTCGTGAGGCTTGAACTCACAAACCCTGAGACCATGACCTGAGCTGAGATCAAGAATTTGATGCTTAACTGACTGAGACACCCAGGCACCCTGATTTCTCTTACTTTAATAAAAAAAAATATACATAGCTTTACTGAGGCATAATTAATGCATAATCAATTATACATACTAGAGTATATAATTCGATCAGTTTTGATGAATGCATAAACCTGCAAAATCATCACCACAACCACAAAAGTGAACATATACATAAACCTTTGAAATCTTCCCTCTCTCAGCCCCCTGCTTCTTCCACCCAGTATGATGGATCTGCTCTCTGGCACTATGGATTACTTTGCATTTTTCTAGTTTTATGGAAATGGGATCATATGGTCTGTATTCTTTTTGTCCAGCTTCTTTCTCTCAGCATAATTATTTTGAGATTTAATCCGTTTTTGTGTGTATCAGTCGTTCATTGCTTTTCATTACAGAGTAGTAGTTCATTGTATGGACATACTCGTGATTTGCTTGACCCTTTATCTGTTGATGGACATGTGACCCTCCTCCACGTTTTGTCTATTACAAATTAAACTACTGTCAGCATTTGCGCATATATTTTTTGTATGGACATATGTGTTCATGTGTCTTAGGTAAATGCCCAGCAGTGGGCTGGCTGGATTCTATGAGAGATACATGTTTCACTTTTTAGACAACTGTGAGCAAAGGCAATTTCATGTTTTTCTTTTCAATCTGGATGTTTTTAAATTTGTTTTTATCTTTTTTCTTATTTTGCTGGATGAGAAATTCCTCTTTTTCTTGATCAATCTGGTCTATAATTTCATTGATCTCAAAAATTCTGCTTTTGGTTTTGTTTATTTTTCTCTGTTATTCTCTTTTCTAGCTCATTTCCATTTTGATCTTTATTATTTCCTTCCTTACTTTGTTTTAGTTCACTTTTATTGATTTAGTTCC
The DNA here is from genome assembly GCF_018350195.1 of Panthera tigris. Taxonomy (NCBI): domain Eukaryota; kingdom Metazoa; phylum Chordata; class Mammalia; order Carnivora; family Felidae; genus Panthera; species Panthera tigris. The sequence goes on from NC_056662.1 coordinate 128,736,478, forward strand.
TTAAAGTAGAAATTGAGATCATAGATTGGAAGTCTTTCTTCTTTTTCAATATAGGTATTTTTTTTTACCATTAATCCCCCCTCTTTTCCCTTAATATACACCAAGAAATAAAAGTGGGGCTGTAAAAACAATGAATAGTAAAGAATTAAAATGTATCATTATAATGGGAGAATAATCATGGTAATTAGTTCATCTTAGGAAACTCCTTGACCTAAATTCCTGAAGGTACTTGTAATATATCTGATTCCAAGATAAAGCTTCAGCTGTGTTCCAAAGCATTGCGCTTCTTTAAGCTAGAGGAAACCCCAGGGACAAATGCAGCAAGATTAAACACCAATGAAGAAAGCACATTTAATTAAAATATAGGTCTTTGTACATCTTAATATAATGTGCCCTAATCAAGTATTTTTTAAAATATAATTTTCATTAATACTCATTTTCATTCATTCATGTTTCAATAATTTTATGTGTTTGATTTGTTTTAAAAATCAATGGATACTAAAAGCAAGCTGATATTCCCATCAAAGTCATCTATACAAGGATAACTGTCCTGCAAATTCCTGAAGGAAGTTGAAGTTAGCACACTTGTCTTATATATGTCGTTCCTTTATACCAATGGATTATTAATCTAAGATATACAGTAGCTTTTCCTCAACATTTCCCATTTTTAGTTTGTTAACTAAGTTCAGTGTTGTTAGGGAACAGGAGTGTTACATATGCAGAATCATGATAACCCACAAAGCAATTGAGGAGAGAGAAGGAGACCCATGGGCTGATGAATTAGGACATTATACATATGACACTCAAACTGATTTCACCCTGCCACTAAAACACTATGCCAAATAATCACCATGAGCACCGGAAATAGTCTTTACTCTTCAGTTGTCCATTTGTTTTCCTCCAGGGATGAGACATTCACTACTCCCACCTCTGGTCAACCGTGAAGATCAGAGCTTTCCCATTTTACATTTTGAAGCTTCATTTGTTTTCCTTCCCATGATGGAAACAATACTAACTTTTGCTACTCCACAAACCTATTTTGAGGCTGAATTTAGGCAATAACTGAGAGAGTCCACTGGAATGTGTACAAAAAAGACGCCTACAAGGAAGGATTAAATGTTTGAGATGAATTCAGTACTACCACAGACTTGTCTGACTGCTGAAAATCCCTTAGGTATTTTATTATTAACCTGAGTGTGTTATGTTGGAGAAACTTTGCTTCCATTAGCCTTTCTGACTAATTCCTGATTTGAGGTAGAACCAGGAAGGAAATGTCACCCAGAAAAGTGATGTGCTTACGTGAACAGGCAGGAAAAACTGGGGAAACATGACCTTCTATTTGTTTCAGAGCTGTGTTATAACCCATTTAGAGGACTCGATCAATTTTTTTAAACATTGTTAAGGTATGAACAAATAGCTTCTGAGGGGACAGTCTGTGAGGATGTTTGCCTAGTCACTTCCTCCCTTATTTCCACATCCTCCTTCCTCTGACTGTTTTCTCCCTGTAGTAAGTTCCCGCTCAGTTATGGACAATAGTATTCTTACATTTCAACTTAGGGACTCTTAGTTTGTTCTTGTAAGCTTGTCCTTCTTTTCTTTCTTCTTCTTTCTATCAGGTCTCTTTTTGGGAAGGCAGTCCCACAGTAAGAGGCATAGTATTGAGACCTGGTGTGTGTGTGTGTGTGTGTGTGTGTGTGTGTGTGTGTGTATTTTGGGGTCTGGAGATTAGGAGCAGATTAGGGGCATTAATGTCCAAGAAAATCTTGGCTGTAATTTTTACAAGCTATATATTTTTTTACTGCTATACAAAGTGGACATGATATAAAAACTTGCAGAACTGTTGAGCAATGATATTTAAAGCACACAGCACAGAATACGTTGAACAGTCTTGGGAACGGGACTTCCATTTTGTAACTGAATGGTTCTTAGTTGTGGAGTGTGGTAGTGTGGAGCTTCAAGCAGCTTCTCTCTTTCTTCTTTTACCTCTGTCTATCGGTTCTTGTGTCTTCTGGTGGGGGTGGGAGGGGGAAGGTACATATCATTCCTCTTTGTTGTAGGGATCTTTTGCATCTTTGAGGAGAGCTGTTTTCCAGTCTCCTCTGTTTCAGATTATCCATGGACAAAGACCAAGAAGAGGAAAATAAGGGAACAGTGATGGTACCATCCCTTTATTGGAAAATGGCCCATAACGGCTCATGTTTCCCAGCGGAACTTCTTTTTTTTTTTTTACGTTTATTTATTATTGAGAGACAGAGAGAGACAGAGCTTGAGCATGGGAGGGGCAGAAAGGGAGAGGGAGACACAGAATCCAAAGCAGGCTCCAGGCTCTGAGCTGTCAGCACAGAGCCCGACGCGGGGCTCGAACTCACAAACCGCGAGATCATGACCTTAGCAGAAGTCGAACGCTTAACTGACTGAGCCATCCAGGTGCCCCCTAGCTGGGCTTCTTTTGATTGAGGTTTTTCTGAGAGATTTGGTGATGGATGGACTCCCGGGATACAGAGTGATAATCATTTGTCATTTATAATTACCTAATTATCGTTTTGCCTAAACCAAGAGGAGCTCACATATTTGCTGGACACATCGGGGTGGGGGGTGGGGGAGAAGACAATGAGGCAGGCATCCTCCAGAGGACGGCTTCTTACCAGACATGTTGTGACAACAGCTCACGTGCAGGGTCTCATGGACACTAAGAAAATCCTCTGCAAGCCTTTGAAAATGGGCTTTCTGCCCTCTCCGACCAGTATAAGTCACTGATTTCTTGATGTGATCATAAAAACGAAATTCTGTAACTTACCATTTTTGAGACTGATGGGTGCATTGCATCCTCTTTTTGAATATGAGACAGCAGGATCTGACTTCCTCAAATTATAAGATGATCAGGCTATTTGTTCATGTTCATCCTCTTCATCGTAGAGGGATTCCTTATTTTCAGTGTAGTTATTTTGGTCTGTGTTTATGGGGCTGAGGAAACGGACTCTTGTAAGCATTTTGGAAATACCGATTTCTCTAAAATCCTTGTAATCAAGAGAGCGAGGTTCATTCCCCCCTCCTTTTTGTCACTTAAAAATGAAAACAACATTTCTACCCACTGCAGTGCTAGCAGCTATGCTAGCCGCAACTATTTCTTAAGTTATGTCTTGGCTTCTGGCGGGGCGCCTGGGTGGCTCAGGTCATGATCTCGCAGTTCATGAGTTCAAGTCCGACACCAGGCTCTGTGCTGACAGCTCAGAGCCTGGAGCCTTCTGAGGATTCTGTGTCTCCCTCTCCCTCTCTGCCCTTCCCCTGTTCTCACTCTGTCTCTCTCTCTCTTTCTCTCTCCCTCAAAAAAATAAACATTAATTTTTTTTTTAAAGTTATGTATTGCCTTCCAAAAATCTGTTGCTGTCATTGGTACACATCAGTTAGTCTGAGGGTGGGGTATCTTCTTAGACACGAATTAAAAAAACAGATTCAGGATACAGAGTATGTATAATCATATCAGGACTTTTAGTATAACAGACCTAGCAGCATTCTGGAAATGTACCACTTAGGGGGGCGTCTTGGATTGGACAATCAAGTCTGCCCTTCATATGCTGTGTGACCTCGAGCAAGCTGCTTGATGTTGCTGAGCCCTTATCGGCATCCGCCAGCACCGGGCATAATATCGGTGCCCTGCCCAAATCTCTTCAGGTGCATTTCACCATTGTGGACGCCAGTTCCCTCCTTCTGCAAGTTCTGAACCTGCTGACAGGGACCTGTGGCTTTCTTCAGAGGACTGCCTTTGCCCTTTGGAGCCTCTTGCTTCACCCTTACTCACAGAAGTCCCGGGGAGTTTCTATGTTGCCCAGCAGGCACCCCTAGCCTAGCCTTTACCCAGCAACAGGCTGAGCCACACTTTCAGTGTGAAAGTTCGGCTGCCTTGCCTTCAGGGTGAACACGTGCTGAGACTGTAATATGCCTTCCAGTGCTCCCCAGTGCTCCCTAGGCTATGGCTGGGACTGTACCCGGAATCTCGACCTTGCCCGATAGCTCCCCTTTCCTGTCCTTCTTACCTTACTCTCTTGCTTATTTCCTTAGGAAGCACTTTCTTAAAAGCCATTTGCACACGAACTCGCATGTGAGGATCTGCTTCATCAGAACCCCACCGACCTGGTTGAACCAGCTGTTGATGGCTAAATCAATATTTGATCAACACAGACATCTTGTTCTAGTATTTTTAGAGTGCTGTAATGGCCTAAGTAAGTCCATGTGATGGCAGTCTATAGATCTTCAGCCCACGTACCTGTGTCCATGAGGGGGGTATTTTGGCCCTTTAAGGTCCAAATACAAGTGAAAAACATTAGTATTTCACTTTACAATATTCACTTCTTTCACTATAGCAATAATTTGTAGTAGGAAAGAAGTATTATTGTATTTTATAGAAGAGAAAGTGGAAGCTCAGACAGGACACGTCATAAGTGGAATCACGTAGTGTTCGTCCTTCTGTGATTGGCTTATTGAGTATAATGTTCCCAAGATTCATCCATGTCATTGTAGGGTTTCCTTTTTCCTTTTCTCCCTTTCTTTCTTTTTCTTTCAAATGTTTTCTTTTTTTTTTTTTAACGTTTATTTTTGAGAGACACAGAGACAGAGTACGAATGGGGGACGGACAGAGAGAGAGGGAGCACAGAATCCGAAGCAGGCTCCAGGTTCTGAGCTGTCAGCACAGAGCTCGACATGGGCGGGCTCAAACTCACTAACCATGAGAACATGACCTGAGCTGAAGTTGGAGGCTCAACCAACTGAGCCACTCAGGCTCCCCCATCTGTCTTTCTTTCTTTCTTTTCTTTCTTTCTTTCTTTCTTTCTTTCTTTTCTTTCTTTCTTTCTTTCTTTCTTTCTTTCTTTCTTTCTTTTGTTTTCTTTCTTTCTTTCTTTCTTTCTTTCTTTCTTTCTTTCTTTCTTTCTTTCGTTGGCTGGATAATATTCCATTGTATTTATTTTTTAATACATTTTCCTATGGTACCTAAAAGAGTCAAACTCACAGAAGCAGAAAATGGAATGGCAGAAGACAGGGTCTGAAGGGAGAGGGAAGGGGATATGTACTGTTTAATGGGTATGAAGTTTCAGTTAGGTAAGATGAATCCATTCTAGAGATCTCCTGGACCACATTGTGTCTTCAGGTAACGATGCTATACTGCACACTTAAAATTGTGTTGAGAATAAATCTCATATTATCTGTTGTTGCCACACACACAAAAAAATAATAAGGGACACATCACTGGTGTGTATGTCTAGAGAAGTTGGTTGCATCCCTGGAAACCAAGGGTCCCATTTCTGAGCTCAAAGCCCTCTCTACTCCCAACAAGGCTGTGGGTAAATGTACTTAAAACCTCTGGATTCCTGGCTTCCCCTCTGCTTAGCACTGCCTTCACTGAAACCTCAATATCATGTTTAATTCTAAAAGCTTTCCAAATGATAGCTAAGATATCAGGGAGCATTGATAGTTTAGGAGGGTGCTTTAAAATATCCAAAGGCTTAACATTCAAAGGAATCAGAAGCTGAAATGACACTGAATGAGATCTTTACCCAAGTTCTTCTAAAATCATACCCTATATGTAATATAAAGAACTTGAGAGCCATATTTTTACAAAAAAAAACACCCCACAACATTTAACATATTTTCATGTTTAAATTGAGACTCATTCATCATCTTTTGAAGAAGACCATTTGGCTTTCTCTTTCATGACAAAAGCATTAAGATTTTGTTTGGTCTCCACATAGTTTTGTTACTGAACATCAGCTTTTCTGAAGCAAAACTGACACTTTTAACAAGCCAATTTGCAAAATTCAAGAAATATTCACAAGAGAAGAGTGGGAGCACTTAAGGTTCCAGGGAACTTTTTTTTAACTAGCTTCTCACAGCAGGAGTTAAGCACCCCAAGGGACTGAGGGTCCAGCAGGAAATGCAACCAACTCAGCCTGAAGGGAAGTTATTCTTAGAATGACCCAGAGGTATGGAATAGGTAATTAACACTGTTCTTCTCCTTTGTAACTGACAGCTGACTGACTTCCTAATCACCTCAGGTATTAAGAAGATAAAGGCTGTAAAAGCATTAACTCTACTCTTAAGAGCAAGAACAATTACCTGGGGAAGCTGGTTTCTAATATTGACTCTTGGGCCCCCGCTGTCTCCAAGTTCTGTTTTCTCTGGGTGGGCCAGTACCCAGGAATCTGCATTGGCAGCATGTATGGATTCTGTCCCTGTGGTCCTCACATCAAAGAACACAATCGGTGCAGGCTTCCAGTTACGGAATGAATAGGTTGTGGATATGAAAGATACTGCAAAGGGAATCTAGTCGGTGGCATTGGAGTAGCACTGGGTGGTGACAGATGGTAGCTATATTTGTGGTGAGCCTCGCATGATGAACAGAGATGTTGAATCACCGTGTTGTACGCCTGAACTAATCTAACATGGCATGTCAACTATGCTTCCACAAAAAGCATATTTAAAAACCACAATTGGTGAGGGGCGCCTGGGTGGCTCAGTCCATTAAGCATCGGCTTCGGCTCAGGTCATGATCTCACAGTTCGTGAGTTCTAGCTCCGCGTTGGGCTCTGTGCTGACCAATCAGAGCCTGGAGCCTGCTTGGGATTCTGTGTGTCCTTCTCTCTCTGCCCCTCCCTTGCTCTCTCTCTCTCTCTCTCTCCCTCTGTCAAAATAAAAATAAACATTAAAAAAATTTAAAAAAAAACCCACAATTGGTGAAATACTCTTTTAAGATAGGCCAGTATTCCCATAAGGACTCCTTACAGTGGAGTCAATATGATGTTTTTATTGTTATTTTTTTCCCACTTAGTATGTTGTAATAACTTAAATATTTGCCCAAAGAAGACAGATATGGCAGCAAACAGTGTTTGTGGTGAGAGAACTACAGATTTTCCTGAGCAACAGTTGGATTAAGATGCATGGAGACTCGGGACACCTGGGTGGCTCAGTTGGTTCAGTGTCCAACTTCAGCTCAGGTCATGATCTCATGGTTCATGGATTCATTTATTTATTTTTGAGAGAGAGAAAGAGAGAGAGAGAGAGAGGCAGGCAGAGGGAGACACAGAATCCGAAGCGGTTCCAGGCTCTGAGCTGTCAGCACAGAGCCCGAAAGCAGAGCTCGAACCCACAAATTGCGAGATCGTGACCTGAGGCAAAGTTAGAAGCTTAACCAACTGAGCCACTCAGGTACCCCTAAACAATAATTTTTTTAAATAGAAAAATAAAAATTAAAGAAAAGATGCATGGAGACTCATAGGAGAACAGATTGGTGATTATCAGAGGGGAAGGAAGTTGGGGGTGGTTAGTGAGAAGGATAAAGGGGTCAATTGTATAGTGAAGGACAGTGACTAGACTTATTGTAGTGTATACAAATTAACTATAGAGTATACGAATATCGAATTATCGGACACCTAAAACCAATATAATGTCATATACCGATTTTACTGTGATTAAATACAAGGATTCTGAACAAATGCTATTTGCCACCAAATATATGTAAATGAACTCCTATTGAAGACAGGTTAGTTTTCTTTTCTTTCCGTATATCTTCAAGAGAACTGAAAGGAACAGCTTTGAATCCAAATGACAGCCCCGCCTTAGTTTAAAGCTAGGTTCTCTTTTCTGCTTATTATGGATGTTTGATAAGAAATACAATTGCTGAGAAGTTTGTTTTGCTTGCTGTTTGCTATGAGCATTGTGAGACCTTTCCTGATTGTAACCCACTGTAGAATGGGCTGTAAAACTTCCTAAATGTAGTCTGATATGTAATGGAATGAGTGATTGTATACAAACTAACCGGCATTTCTCGCTTCTGTAAACCTGCTTGCTTAGCACATTCCTCACCTACCCCCTTCCCCCTTTCTTCCTCTCGCCACAAGTAAAAACCTCCCCTGTGCTATTTGTCTCTGTCTATAAAAACGCTATACCAACCCTAATCGTGGCCTCTTGTGTCACCGGCGACGAGTGCGCAGAGGACCAGGTTCGAACCTGCAATAAACGACCCTTGCCGCTTGGCTTTGACTTACGACTCTGGTGGTCTTTTGTGGGAGGTTTTGGAACTTCAGGCATTACAAGAACAACTGAGGATGAATGAGTAGTAGTGATGAGTAGACTCTTCAGAGAAGGGGATTTCTAACGGAGTTGCTGCAGGTGAACTGCCTCAAATAAATGAGATCCAAGTTCCCGGGGATTTGCAAACGTTGACCAGCCGACCAACTGGCAAGATGAAGCGATACAAAGCCCACAGGTCATTCTTGCTGCCTCACCACATATGCTTCCTTAAAGACAGCAAGACAGTGGACCTTCCCCAAACAGAATAGCATCCCCCCACTTACGTCCCCAAACACAGCCTACTACATAGGGGCTGCCTTTTCTTTTTCTCTCGCTTTGTTGTGTCTTTTTCTAATTTCATGCAGGGAGTATGATTTCCAGAAATGAAATCAAGTTAGGGGTACAAATTAGTTTCTGTGGTAGTACAGTCATGTAGGTCGGATGAAACTAATCATCAGGTAACACTCACACTTCAAAATGGAAACATTGGCCAGACCTTCAACAGTTATATTTATTTTTGTTCTGGATGTAGAGAAAATAGTACTCTTATGCCTTCGGGTATAAATACATGTTGTTTTTTCTTTTATTAAGTAATCTTAAAGACACTATTAAAATGTAACATGCACGTACTCTGTGATCCAGCAATACGGTATTCCTTGAAATGTATCACCTAGAAAGCAAAGGATCAATAGGTAAAGGTCTACGTACGAGGGAATCTCTTGCATTATTCTCCATATAAGAAAATGTAAGGAAAAATGCTCACCAGTGGAGAACTGGTTATACTATTTATAGTGCATCAACATCATGAAATGAAGCCATTAGGAAGGATGAATTAGAATTACATCTGCTTACTGGGAGGAATGTTTACTAGGTATTGAAAAAACACGATTAGGAAAATGTATATGCCATGGTTTAGTTTTTAAAGACATGATTCAAACATATTTTAAAATCAATTTATGTCTCTATATCTATTTTTATATGTGTTTATATACATACGTGTATAGTGTGTGTGTGTGTGTGTGTGTGTGTGTGTGTGTTGTGTTTTGGTATACCTAATTATGGAACAAGTGTGAAAGATGTGGATATTAACATGTTTTACCTAAAAGGATATTGATGTGGGTAGAGAGACAGGGGGATGAGGAGGGAAAGAGGCAAATTAATAAATAAAAGAAATGCAAGCCCGCATTAAGTAAATAGTATGTATGTTTCCATAATTGTGCATTGTGTAAAATTGTATATGCATGAAGAAAAATGTATGACATCTTTTCTCAAGAGATGGGGAAAATTCTATATACATAGTTTATTAGCCTAGTTTTAAAATTTAAATGATGAATACTATCCGGGGGAAAAGTCAGCAAATAATAGAGCTGGATTCAGCTCAATGGTGTATTTGCTTGTTTCTTTATTTATCTACATCCATTCTCATTCCAGGTCTGATTTAATGCAACATGCAATGAAAAATATAACAATTTGAAAAATAATAGAGAAAATTAGAGGATGTGGGAATTTAGATGAATTTTTTATAATTATTTTTTATAAGCAATAACAAAAACCTCACGATGGGAATCTGACAAGTCACTTATGACTGAAGGGTTTATGCACCCAAGCAGAACGTCATCAATATTCTTATTGAGTTGAGTCTCTTGATGAATTTACCTCATTTATCTCTATGACAGAGGAAAGTGATTTCTTTCACTTGGACAAACATTAAGGCATTGTTGAGTATTGTCAAACTCAATAAGTCAATGGTAAATTTCAGGGGAGAAAAAAGTCTTTTAATTGAATTCTAGTATAGGACGCACAGAAAAGGTCTACAGGGTAAGAGTTTAATTGCTTCAACCTTTCCATCTTTAGTTTTGTTTAATTTAACACTTCAGTGAACTACCCAGTGGTAACACAATGCCTTGGACACATCTAGCTCCTTTTAGGTTTTCACTAAATATCACAAATTAAGGAGTTCAACATGGGTCAGGGTGTATTATTTCTGAAACCATCTATATGGACTCTGATATTCCCTGTATCACTAAATCTATCAAGTAATAATTGCTTCCCCAGAGCTAATAGACATGAGAACATTTTTTAAGTGACTCTTCCTGTACTGATGTGCCTTTAGCCTAAAAATTTCATACGGAAATGAATGATCTCTTAAGGCAGCGAGAGTACGTACCTTCACCTCAATTCCACCCGGTTTTCAATTATTGGAACAGACCTGCAAGCTCTCCCTTAGAAAAAGACCTGTCTGGCTTTCCCTGTAACCCCTTCCTGCAGAAGTTCACAGCTGAACTGCAAAAATCCTCTCAAGGTGAAACACGTCAGGTAGTCTTCCAGTCCCAGATGTAGATTTTAAAAGCACAGTTCCTCAGATTTGGAGAGAAGACATTTAACTAAAAACAAAAACAAAGACAAAATAAAAAACAGTTTATTCTCCCTTCTCAGTTGGGAGGCCGGCAATACGTCTCCAGCTGAGAAAAGAATAGGTCAAATATTGATTAACTTAAAATCCAAAATGTTTCTCATAATTTTAATTCTTCCTTTCTTCCCTCCTTCCTTCTTCCCAGCCATCTGCTTTTCCTTCTTTCCTTCCTTCCTTCTTTCCTTCCTTCCTTCCTTCCTTCCCAACCTTCCTCCCTCTCTTCCTTTCTTCCCTCTGACAACTACCGAGCATTTTTAGAGTTCCTAGTTGTGTTGGGTCCTAAACTAGTTACTGCTAGTAACCAGCAGTAACTGCTAAACTAGTTGCTATTACTGCCATAACAAATCACCACAAATTTTGTGGCTTAATTTTTTTTTTCTCTACCAGTTGCAGTATCCAATGATCCAGACTGAGTCTTACATCGCTGAATTAGGGTGTCTGCAGGGCTATGCTCCCTTGGGAAGCTCCCAGGGGAGAATCTGTTTCCTGTTGCCTCCTCTAGCTTCTGAGGGCTGCTCGCATTCCTTGGTTTGTGGCCATGTCACTCCAGTCTCCACTCCTGTTGTCTGTCGTACCACATTTTCTTCTTCTGTGTCTATTTTCCTGCCACCTCTCTCTTATAAGGACAGTTGGGATTGCATTTAGGGCCTGCCCTGATAATTCAGTAATTTTCCAGTCTCAAGATCCTTAACTTCATCACACCCACTAAGTCCCTTTTTGCATTGAAGGTAACTTTCATTGGTTTCAGAAGTTAGGAACTGGATACACTTGGGGGCTAATATTCAGCCTCCCATGATGGAAACATATAAATATATGATGTGCACCTGTCCTCAAAAAAACTCACGTGAGAATCATGTAAAGAGATTACCAAAATCTTAGAAAGTGTAACATTAGACATTGACTCTGAGAGTTTAGTGTTTTCTTTGCTAAAAAAATGATGAAGAATTCATCTTCCCAACTACTTCCCAACTATTAATTTCAGTTTCAGCCCCGAATACGAATTAATGCCTGCTTGATTATATGAATAAAATACTAAAACCCAATGCAAATGGTCACGTCCCCTCATTCCTGCAGTAGGCCAAATATGCACCCAAAGGTATCTAGCTCCAGGGAGTATAGCTCAGTGATAGAGCATTTGGCTACAAAGGTATCCAGGTCCTAATCCTTGGATCTTCTGTAAGCTACTTTATATGGTCACGGAGACTCTGCGGAGGTGATTAAACTAAGGGTTTTGAAATGGGGAGATTATCCTGGATCATTTGAGTGGACCCTAAATGTAGTCACATAGGTTCTTATCCGAAGGAGGCAGAGGGAGATTTAAAAACAGCTGAGAAGAAGGCGAAGTGCCAATGGAAGCAGAAGAAGATTTTAAAATGCTCAGCAGCTGGCTTTGGAGATGGAGGTCAAAACCCAAAGAGAACAAGGAATTCAGCTCTTAAAGCTAGGTAAGGCAAGGAAAGAGATGCTTCCCTAGAGCCGGTGGAGTACAGCCCTGCAGACAGGGCTTTACTTTACTTCGGTTCAGTGAAATTGATTTTGATCTTCATAACTGTATGGGAATAAGCATGTATGGTTTTAAGCCACCCAATTTTTGTTGTTGTTGTTGTTTTTTAAGCAGCCATGGGAAACAAATATGATGTTTATAGGCTCTGAATGTTTTCTGCAGTTGGATGCAGCAGAAAGAACACTGGTCTGAGAGATCAGAGACGCAATCCCAGAACTTCTACATACTCACTAACTCTGGACCAAAGACAACCACCTTCTTCTTCCGAAGCCCAGGTGCCCTGTCGGTACATGGTGAGATACAACTCCCCTGTCTTCTGATGTTATCTACCTAAAGAAAATTTCTACATTTAGGCTTCTACACATCGCAAATATCCAAAGATCAGTCAGGAAAGATCGAATCAGGAAAATAACATTGATACATACATATATTCCTGAATTAGTTTCTGGACCAGGAATAGGACATGAGACAATGTGTTCAGAGCAGGCTAGATCTCCTCATTATTGTATTTTTTTTTCTGAATTAGAATCCAATTCAGGAATATACATTGCGTTCAGTTTCCATGTCTCACTAGTGTCTTTTAATCCAGAAGAGTACCTCAGCATTTCTCTGTTTGTCATTGCATGGCACTTTTAAAGGATACTGCCTGATTGTTTTGTACTATGTCCCTCAGATTGAGTTGACTGAGGCCTCCTCGTGATCCCACTCAGGTTATGCATTTTTGGCAGGAATCCCACGCCACTGCGTCTTTCTCAGTGCCTTGTATCAGACTGCACGTGTTTTCAGTTTATCTCATGTAAGGAATTTGGGTGAGCCGTTTTGAAAATTCTTTTGTGGTTTTCCAATTCTGTATGAGTCTAAATAAAAAGTTTGCAAGTTAAAAAAAAGTCCGTACTATTAAGCAGGACATCAACTAGCAATTTTATGTAGCTTTAAATGTCTAGTACATCATGTAAAAAGTTGAAAGAGTGAATGCTCCTGTAAAATGACCTACCTGTCAGGATCATAAAATCTTAGAGAGAAAAAAATGGAATCCATTTAAGAAGCACAGCATCATGGGTCAGAGCCAGGGTTCTGGTCAGACCATACTTGCTGATCTGGTCTCTGCCACATAGTGGCTCTGTGATCATGGGCAAGAGAGTAATGATAATAATAATGGTGAGTCAACATTTATTGAGAATTAGTATGCGACAGGTGTTGTTTCCAGAGATATAGATTATTCCATTTAACCCTTATAACAACCATATGTATTTTATATAGTTATTATTTCTACTTTAGAGATGAGATGACTATAGTCCAAAGAGGTTAAGTGACCCCCTTAAGATCACACAGCTCAGGAAGTATCAGAGCCAAATTTGAGCTTCTTCTGTATCCAGATCCTATGTTCATCACTACCACATTCCACTGCTTCTCTAAAATTGCTAACCACAGTTTTCTCATCTGGAAAATGGATGTAATAATCACACCTGTGATATGCATATCTGTGATTTCACTAAAAGACGCATTAAAATTTATGACTCATGATAGGCATATATAAATGTTAGTTTCATGATCCCATAGTACTTATTGTACCTTGATTTCATTGGAGTGGGGGGTAGGAGGAGGAGAGAGAGAAGTAATTATCCAAGCTAACATCATGAGGAGATGTAGATTAAAGTCTTAAACTACTCATTTTGTGCTTCTTTCCATTATGTGCTACCTCTCATGGAAAGTGATCATTACACTAAAAATCAAGGGAAGATCCTATCATAATGATGTACTGTAGCCAAAGGTATAAATTAAAGACATAATTTACCCATAAACTCATTAGAGATCAGTCACAGCATCCACTTACTAAAGAAGCAATAGAAACCCTTTGGTTCCAGGATCAGTGGAGCACACTTTTCCAGCCTTGCTTCTGGAAGAGGTGACGCCTGGTTGATCAGTCACCAACCACCCCACTCTCTGGGGAGCTCAGAAATCAGCATCCCCTCTTAAGAAAGTGGCAAGACTCAACACTCCACACTATGGTTAGAGATTAGCAATGGTCTCATAACTAGAAGTAACTAGTGGCCTTACACAAGTTACTTCTACTCCCTGGGCCTCAGTTTCCATAGTCACCAAGTGAGGAAGTTGGGAAAACTTTTAAGAAAAATTCTAACATCCATTAAAGCTTTAGATATTCTGAAATGCTTGATTATTAATTTTCCCATTAGCTTCGTTTTTAGAGCAGGCATTTTAGAAATCAATCAACTAATAATTAATTTTGTGCTTAGTACGGTGTTAAATATTCATGCATTTCATAAATTAGAGTTTTGGACCAAGAGTCTGGTGTTTTAAACTTGCTTTCCTTGTGCTCACTTCTCATTTGGCTGATTTCTTATTGCATTGTGCATACTCAGGTTTCATCCAGCCGCTTGCTAAAACATTCAAGTCATCTGCAAAGTCGTAAATGACCCTGTGCCAACCTTGTTTACCATAGATGAAAGTATGTCCATAGGAACTCTGTGCTTTTAACATACTGTTAACTTTTGCCTACCATATCAAAGGGCACAAGAAACTCACATAAGTGTTTAGTAAAGCACCGGTTTTTATTTTGATTTTTTTTTTATATGCAAAGGTATTCTAAAGACCTCAGGAAGAATGCATTCACTCTGAACTTTTCCACCACATGTCACACATTTTCATATGCGGGGGTGTTGGAGCCAGTTTAGGACCGATAAGAACATGTGACTGAATACCCCAACCCGTATGGCAACGGTTGTAATAGCTTGAATGCAAGTTCAAAGTAATAAGACCAAGATTTCAGATAAGGTGAACTGATTATGACATGTGAATGCATTGGCCTATCGTTATATTCTTTAGCAAATTAGCATGGTAAAGAGTCCAAACAATTAGCCTTTCGTATGTGTTTGAAGTTGAGTTTTATTCTAAGAAAATGCCCTGGTAGAAATCTAAACTGAGGTGAATTTTCTTCCATATGTTAAACTTGCTGCTTTCTTTAATTAATGAAAAATTTCAGTGATATTTTTATGAACTGGGACCTAGTCAATAATAGACTTTCCAAGGCTGGGTGCCTTGATTTGGTGAAGAATATAAATTCTCACTTTTCAACACAGAATCACTGATGTCTTACTCCCTGCCCAGGGTGTTCTATTAGGTCCAGGCCCCAGGGGGGAGCGAGGGATAGGTTCAAAGGGCGGGCAGTCGCCATGTACCCTTCTTGCTGTCATCCAGCTAGGGGGAGAAGAAGTTAACTGAACACAAAGTAGACTATGTTATGTGACTTAAGAAGTTCATAGCGAATTTTAAGATTTTAGGAGAAGATAAAATTGTTTCTAGGTAGCAGATCGGAAAAAGCTTTGCAAGCAGGTTAATAATTGAGCTGGACCTTAACAAATATATCAGATACGTACTCAGAAACACCTAGGGTAAGAACACTTGAGGGCTAATGGGTAGCTTAAAAAGAGACAGACACAAAGTCTGGCTTGAAATTTGGAGATAGTTCGGTTTTATTAAAACACAGATCTAAAGGGGAATTCTGGGGAGAAAAGGTTAAGTGAGTATGTGGGAGGCGGTACCCAGGAACCAAATGTTTGGAAAGAAAGAGCTATAACCCAAATTTTATTCTCACACCACAGATGCTAGGCTTGCCATTATCCAATTGGAAATATTTATTTGTCAGAAGAGTGGGGAGGAGACAGCACGTGCAGAAGCAGAGAGGAAATGGGCAACACAGGCAAGACATACCGTTTGGGCTACCTCAATTTTCCCCCGGAGCAAGCTTCTTAATAAAACACAGGAAAACAGGGATGTCTTTTTAATACTCTTGCAGGTGGAAAGAGTATAAAAAGAAAACAAGCAAGTTCTGGAATAGTGATTACTTGCAAACCAATGTCAATGGAATTGCTTGGAGTGTTGAGTTTTTCTTTTTGAAAGATGCCCAATGAAAGGAAAAGTCAGAATGCAATTTCAAGAGGAGAATAGGTTTTGTGAACTCTGTCATCACTTCATTTTGCCTCTATGCAAAGAAAATTGTATCTTATGTTCCAAGTCACAGTACATTTGTCCTGAGATAGTTTTACGCCATAGTCACCACCACCAATCTTCTGTCAAAATGTTTACATTATCTATGGGTCTATTTCAGAAACTGACAAAAATTGTTAGGCTGAAGGAAAGGAATTTCAGTGAGTTTACTGTAGGCTTTGGCTTCCTTACCAAATGTAAATGCTGCTTGCAATTTACAAGGCATTGCACTATTATGTCAATTCTATAATTTGGAAGATCTCTTTGAGCATATCCAATTTAATTGTTTTGTTCTTGAAATGTTTGGAGAAGTTGACTTTGAGGAAGGCTGATTTGAGATTTAGCCTTCATTAAATTGGAGAAGTTCTTAGGTAGGACAAAAAGCGATCATCTCTCTCTCTCTCTTTTTTTCCCCCTCACTTTGCTTGTAGAGCCATCCACGTTTATGTTGTTTTTGCTGTGGGGAGTGATTTATTTCAGGATAACTTGTGATGGATATGTTTTTCATGATTAAAATGAGTACTGTTTAACCCTAGGCTATGGCAGATGGGTGCATGAATATGAAACAGAAACTAAGCCAAAGATTGACTTATTTGCTTTTTAATCCTTTCCCCCCAACACACATACACAATTAAAAAAATTTTAATCTCAAGAACTCCACTTTGTATAAATAAAACTTCTTGGTTTTAAAGCCCAGTGTTTAATTTGAGCATTGACATGGGTCACTGGATTTCTTAAAAGATGTTACTTAACTAGGGTGTCTATCTAATTCTTGGGCGCCGGTCACATGTTTGGGTGCCATTAACATGCTAATTGTCATAATCCTGGACATGTATGTTTTTGTAGCAATACTGGGCAGGATTCTTCTATTTGGAAAACTGTAAGGACACTCAGAAATAACTAAAAGCATCCTCTATGTTTATGGATGAGGTTGGTCTATGTTCTCTCTGTGTATAAGATCTTTGTTTTTTTAGGCCTGATTATGTGTTTCTTACAGAAGGAACCGTGTGATGTTATTTGGATAATCTTAAAGCCAGTTGTGTAAAATAGCAAGTCTTTGTTTATCAAAAAAAAAACGTTGAGGAGTGCTAAACCACATCATAAAACAGTGACACATATGTTTTGAAACACTAATTTAAGCAGAGATTCATAGGACAAAATACTTATGCAGGAATCCCAGAAATGTAGTTCTAAATTTTTATTCTTCTTTTCTAGCCTAATTAGCAGTGGGCAGAGGAATGTTTCTTGTCTGGATTTGGTCTAGATCTTGCACTTTTGCCATATTGTTCAGATTATCCTGGACTCTGATCCACACGCTCTATTCTCTTGTCACATTTTGCTGCACACCAAATGAGTACTGCTATGGGTGTTACATACTAATTGCCAAGAGGGTCCCCTGACTCTGTGATTGCTTAGGGTTCAGTAATTAGCATATGGAGGTGTTCTGCTTCGGATGAACTTCCGCTCTGGATCTCTTTGATTCAGTTCTGAACTTCCGCTGCAGTAAGACTTGAAATAAATCTCGTCCAATACAGCTGAATAACCGTAAAGATTCTCTGCACTGGAATGTAACATTCCCGTGGTACTATATGCAGAAAAATATAATCTTCTAAGTACTCCCTGTATGGCTCCTCTTTATCTTCCAGAAGCCCTTTCCTTTCTGCTTACCTCCTTAGCTGTCCTCACCTAAGTTGTGGGATGCTCTGTGGGGGCCGAGGGGTAGAGTGGCCAACTTTGACAAATAAGAACACCTGGGGGAGACAGACACGGAGTTCATTTTGTGGAATGTCTGAGCTATTGGATATCCAACTGGAGGTGCTGAATAAAAATCAGATATCTGAGTCTGGCGATTAGAGAGCATTTCTGGGGGGATTTGGAATCACTGGAATATAGATATTTGAAGATTAAAGCCGTAAAACTGGATGAGAACACCAAGGGAGTGAATATCGATAGGAGAACCAAAAGTTAGCTCTGGCCAACGATAGCATGTGAGATTCTAAATATGTGTAACTGCGTTAATGCATTGTGTATTATAAACCTATATAAGTTTGTATATTCATATTGGCTGAAACCCTTACTTGGGGATATTGTATTGGAAAAATGAGAAAATATAGGATTAACTTTCTTTGGATTTGCTGCATATGCGGAGACATGTGGTAATGCTTACCTTCTTAGAGTGTTTTGTGCAGGGGGTGGGACACTGGAGTGAGCCCTTAGCGCCTGAACCCATGTGATAATGAGCTGGATTAGAACAGGTTTCTACTGAATATCTGGTGCTTATTCATATTCTATGGGAAAATGAAGGCTGGCTTCACTAACTGGGACTTTAAGTAATTTTTCTGTTTTTGAAGCACCAAAATCATCTTTCTTACATTATTCATTGAGTAGCTTTTTCTCCATCTGAAGGGAAATGCCTTGGCAAGTGTGAATGTGCTTCTATTTTCTTTCTTGTTAATTCTTTTCACATGATAAATTGCCGGGAACTGTACTGAAATCCCTTGAAATTGAAAAGTCAGCCTACATGAATGCTTAGGAGCAAAGGTTTTCAACATAATAAGTCCACAGACACTCAGCCGAGAGAATGTTCAGAAACATTTGTGGTGGATAGCTACCTTTTATGGGTACATATAGACTCATTTGCATACTTTTCAATACTTCCTGCTCAAGTGGTCAATCTGAGTTATTTAAAAGGATTGCAGGACCTCCCAGGATTACTTGAAATATTTGATATTTTTTGAAGATAAGGTCATTCCTAAGTTAACCCTGCCTTTAAAATGCAGTGAGTGAAAATGAAGAGACATTTTGGGATTTCTTCTTCTTTCTGTCTGTACAAAGACAAACTGCCTCTACTAACATCCTGGCCTTCATGCTTTCTGTGTGCTCCCTGGCATAAGAGAGATCCTCAAGATATTATTATTGTTTATTTCGAAATGAATATATGTTCATAAAACACTTAAAAGCACTCAAACTATTTTAGCATTTCAGAAATCTAACCAGAAACCTTCCAATTCATAAGACAGTCTCATCGGATGATTTAAAATATCAACATTATTTAGACTTCTCAGTTACCAAGAATCCGAGTAGTACATTTGTATGTGGTTGTGCATATCACAACCAAAAGAAAACAACTGGCATAGTGAAAGTATATTGGGGAAAAGAATATCCACATCCTCCAGTAATTGCCCCCCAAATAATTAATTATGGAGAGAAAAAATACTTTCACAATGAAGAGATCTGGCACGTAGTATATAAATGAGGATCTGAAACTTCATATTGTTAATAGTGGGCAAACTGGCATTGGATCCCTCCTGATGAAACACTCAGGAAAGCATACAGCATCCCCCAGGGGAGCATCCTTGCTGAAAATATTTAAAATCTAAACATAAGGAACCATCAGACCAGTCTCCACTGAGGGATGTCTACAACATAACACATGTGTCCTGTCTCTTTAAAAAAAAGTCTCTGATATAAAAGACCAAAAAAAAAAGGGGGGGGGGGGCAGGGAGTGTGGGAGATTATTTAAGATTAAAAGAAACTGAAGAAAACCCAAAAGGTAATTTGTGAACAGTTATTAGTTTCTAGATAGAACTATTTTCATATAAATTGTCTATTAATAATATTGTATCAATGTAAGATTTATTTTTTTTAATGTTTACTTATTTATTTTGAGAAAAAGAGAGAAAGAGCAGGGGCAGAAAGAGAGGGAGAGGGAGAATCCCAGGCAGGCTCAGCAATGTTAGCACGGAGCTCGACTTGGGGCTCAACCTCATGAACTGTGAGATCGTGACCTGAGCTGAGATCAAGAGTCGGATGCTTAACGGACTGAGCTACCCAGAAACCCCTCAATGTTAGATTTCATGATTATGATTTTGGTATTATGGTTACATGAGAAAATTTTTATTCCTAGGAGATAGTATTTAGAGGTGAAGTGGAATGATGTTTGCAACTTACTTTCCCAAACTTATAAGATACATAGAAACACCCATACAAGCAGAGAGGGATAAATGAAGAAAATGTGGCAAATGTTAACAATTGATGAATATAACAAGATTAGTGAAGGATCCATGAAAATTCACTGAATAATTCTTTCAAATTTACTATAAATTTGAGGTAATTCCAAAAAGTTGATGAAATAAACTATATATATTTGAAAGGAAAGTAAATTGAGTTGGAAAATATACTTCTCATCATAAATGATTTCAACTTAAGGGAAGAATTTTTCTTAGATATCAGTAATTATAGCATTGACTTTCGTAATAATACCTTAATTTTTCACAAAGTGCTTTATATTTTACCAAATATCTTTTTATGTATTATTTAATGCTTAGAAACTACAGTGATATCGTACTGAATAATCATTACTTGTTATTATTCACTTTTTACAGACAGGGAAACTTGAGTCTGAATTTAAATGCCTTGTCCAAGATTTTATAGGTTAAAAAAAAATGTGAAACTGATTTAAACCCAGATCATCCAAATCTAAGATTCCTCTGCGTTTTATCTGTTAGATTCATTGTGTGTTTCTGTTTGTAAGTGCGCGTCGTTTCTCTACTAAAAACCTTTGAAAATTGCATGGTTGGCTCTTAGCTTTAGTGGATAGGCCATGGGGCCAATGAAATATATGATATAAACTCAATTTCTGTTTTGAGGGGAAATATCCAGTGTTTTCCATTACTATGCTTCAGATGATTGGGATTAGTACCACAGAGCCAGGCCACAGAGTATTTTTGCTTCAAGAAAATGTCATTACTTCAACTTGTAAATAGCCTTTTAGTATTGGCTTAAAACTCCTATTTTTATTTACACATTTATGCCCTGGTGACAGTTAGAACTTCAATTAAGCTATCGAAATTGTGGGATGCCTGGGTGGCTCAGTTGTTTAAGCATCCAACTCTTTTTTTTTTTTTTAACGTTTATTCATTTTTGAGAGACAGAGAGAGACAGAGCATGAGTGGGGAAGGGGCAGAGAGAGGGAGACACAGAATCTGAAACAGGCTCCACGCCCTGAGCTGTCAGCACAGAGCCCGATGCGGGGCTCGAACTCACAAACTGCAAGATCCTGAGCTGAGCCGAAGTTGGGCACTCAACCGACTGAGCCACCCAGGCGCCCCAAGCGTCCAACTCTTAATTTCAAGCTCAGGTCATGATCTCATGGTTTGTGAGTTTGAGCCCTGCATTGGGCTCCATGCTGACAGTACAAAGCCTGCTTGGGATTCTCTCTCTCTCTCCCTCTCTCTCTGCCCCTCCTCTGCTCATGCTCTCTCTTTCTCAAAATAAATAAATAAACTTTAAAAAAAGTTATCGAAATTGTTATAGTTCTTGACAATTTCACGAGTTTGTTTTTGTTTTGTTTTTGCAGCATTTGAAAAACATGACTCCTTATTTAAGTTTTGAAAATTTGAAAGAAACTACTATTTCCTCTATATACTGTATAAGGAAAAGAGGTCCTAGGAGCAGAGCAACTTTCTTGTAATTGCTTTTTTTTTTAATTTTTTTTAACGTTTATTTATTTTTGAGACAGAAAGAGAGCATGAACGGGGGAGGGGGAGGGGCAGAGAGAGAGGGAGACACAGAATCGGAAACAGGCTCCAGGCTCTGAGCCGTTAGCCCAGAGCCCGATGCGGGGCTCGAACTCACGGACCGCGAGATCATGACCTGAGCTGAAGTCGGACGCTTAACCGACTGAGCCACCCAGGCGCCCCTCTTGTAATTGTTTTTATGAGGATTTGTCGTCTAGTTTTTTTAATAAGATGATAGACATATTTATCATGTGAAAAAATTAGCTTAAATTTGTTTGTTTAGCAGTTTTATCTGACATTTGCCATTACTTCAGTAGATTCATGCTGATATAGCCAAACAAGTTGCTGTACAAGTAAGTATTCAATGAAACTGAATAAAGTGAGCCTTGAGATGTGGTTTCACTTTGTGATTGTATCATTGTCTTTACTCCAACTTGTATGGTTTATGACTGATTCTTTATGATTTTTTTGTGTAATTTCCAGGCTTATGATGCAAGACTGGAAGTCATAAACCAATTCACACAGATGCTCTGGTGCTGTTGTGATAGGTGCCCAGTGGCTTCTGGGAGGTCAGTTCTCTCCTCCAGGGCCACTGCCTTGTCGACGAAAGAGCTGTCAAGTGGGCTTGATTCGCTTACTGACATGCTCAATCCATTCCTCTCTTCACCTGTTCTTGAAGTTTTTATCGAATAGCTAAAACTAGAAAGAACAATTTTTTATATATATAATTTATTGTTCAGTCAGCTAACATACTGAAGAAGAACGATGAGGGAGACCCGTTCTAACAAACATTAAAATACATAGCATTACTACAATGATTAAAATGATAGGATATTGGTATAAAAAGGAAAAAGAAAATCAGTGGTAACTCTGGAACAGATAGCAGTTTAGTTGTAACTCAGCATAAAGGTAAAGAAGTTTGATCAATCTTAATAAATAATAATATTCAATAAATGCTAGTGATGCAATGACTAGTCTTTGGAAAAATAAATAAATTTAAAGCCTCACATAACAACATATACCAAAACAAATTCATGATGAAGGGTTAAATATAAAAAAAAATCAAATAAACAATTTAGAAAAAAAATAAATTCATGTAAAGTCTGGCAAGCATGTGGAAGTTTATATGGGGAGAATTTCTTTGCTTGAAAAGCTGGTAGAAGGAGGAGCCTGGGTGGCTCAGTTGGTTAAGTGTCTGACTTCAGTTCAGGTCATGATCTCACTCATGGTTCATGAGTTTGAACCCTGCATCAGGCTTGCTGCTCTCAGCACAGAGCCTGCCTTGGATCCTGTCTCCCTCTCCCTGTTCCTATGCTGCTCTCTCTCTCTCTCTCTCTCTCTCTCAAAAAATAAATAAACATTAAAGGAAAAAAAAAAGAAAGAAAAGAAAAGCCGGTGGAAGAAAGTGAAAAAATATGTTTTACTATGAAATATTAAAGACTTCAAGATACATAAAAAACAAGAGTATAGAGCAAATAAAGAATTGGCTTAGTGTTCCCAGCCAATAGGAGAAACAGAGAGTTAATGTTATTATTGTTAGGTTAGTATTAGTAAGCCTATAAATCTATTAAGAACAATTGATGTCAGGCCGTAAAGCCTCAGTAAAGTAATTTTGATCTTAATCCTTAAAAGAAATTGGAGTGCAGCACGGAAGACTTGGGAAATTTTTTAGCTACTTATCTGACATAGCCTCTTCAGAGCTGCTAATTCTGAAGGACTAGATGTTTGCAAACAAGCTTTTGCTCTTCCCTCTGTTCCAAATAACTCACTCTGGACACCCCGGCCGTTGACTAAATCCCTCTTAAAGGAACTGACTCCATTAATAGCAAAATGTAGATTACCTATGCATATCGTAACGTAAGGGAAAACTGGAAAAAGAAAACTTGCATTGGGCATTTGTGTAACAGTCTCTTACACCAAGCCATATCAGGAACAACTGCTTTTCCTTTTTAATGCCCCAGTAACCAAAAAGTCACAGGACCATTCGACAGTTGAACTCCTTGCAGTAGCAATGGAATTCAATGGAATGATGAGCAAAGGATCAAAAAATGTAACTCACAAGAGGAAAAGGGAAATAAATAAATAAACAAAAAATACTCAACTGTACTATGATTAGCTAAATACTTTTTTTTTTCTGAATGTGAGATTTTTCATCTGCTTAATCAGCAACAGTTTTGATAAAGTTAATGTCACTTTTTTTCTGGTCTTCCATGAAATGGGCCCTATTATGTATTACTTCTTTGTTGGGAGATTGTTTGGAAAATATCAAGAACTTTAAAAAATGTGTACCTTTTTTTAAATTCCCAAATGAGGTTAAGAGAAGCATATAATCTATCCTTGTCCAAAAGGTTTTGCACAGAGATGTTTATCCTATCATTTTGGTCAGTATTGGAAAATGATAGAATTCAATAGTGTATCTATTGTTTGGAATGTTATGCCATGATTCAAAGTGGTGAATTCAAAAAAAAATGAGAAAAATGGTCAAAAGATTTGAATGACAGTGTACCCAGAAATGAATAATACATATATGAAAAGTGGCTCAAACTCTTTATAATTCAATAAATAAAATAAAAATATGGACTCCTATTTTTTTTAAACTATCCTATTTTCAAAGACCAAGAAACTGAGCATAATCTCTATTGTTACGGAGGCTGTAGGGGGTACGGTACTCCAATATATTATATATTACAGTGTAAATTGGTACAGCATTTTTTGGAGAGCAACTCGTCAGTACCAATCAAATAAAAAACACATAAAATTGCTGACCAGCAAAATTTTCTTTTAAGTTAACTCTCATGCAGAAAAACATGGAAGAGTTGACAAGGTTGCTTATTACAGCCTTGAAACAGCCAAATACTGGAGATAATTTAAATGTCCATTAGCACATCCATTACGATACAACCACTTGTGGGAATTTTGTTCAGTTACTGTTAAAATAAGCTGAGTTTTACCTGCTAACATGTAAGGCTATCCATGATATGCTGATGACACAAAAAGTGCATTGCAAGTTGATACATAGAGCGTGATTCTGTATTTGTGCTTTCTGTTTCTCTATCTCTCTATCATCTATCTATCTATCTATCTATCTACTTATCATTAGTCATCGATCATCTATCCATCTCTATCTGAGAACATACACTAACAATCAGGGAGGATAAGAGGTGAGGGATTTCACATGACAAATCTATACCTATTTTTACACATATAATTTTACCAAAGTTAACAAAAAGAAAAATAATCATATTCTAAAGAGAAATTAATAATATAATTGTTAAAGATTATATCACTAAGCATAGAGAAGAATATACAATTGTGCAGTACATATAGAAAAATATAACATTCAACATTGTATTAAGGCTGCAACTATTTAAAATTAACAAAGCTATAAGCATAAAATGAATGCAAGGATATATACATGAGTACCAACTTGCTTATTTCTGGGACATGAATGTTCAAAATCATGGGTGGTTTTTCTTTCTGTATTTCCCAAATATTGTATAATGAGCCAGCATCCATATGCCATCCATCCCTCCATGGTGGTAAAAAAGAACTTAAAACGGTGTTTGTAAAGCATTTATTTAATTTGTAGGATGTCTTAGTCTGTTTTGACTGCTGTAACAAAACACCACAGATTGGATGGTTTATAAACAGTAGAAACTTCCTGGTCTCAGTTGTGGAGGCTAGAAGACTGAGATCAGGGTGCTGGCATGGTCAGGTGAGAGCCCTCTTCATCATAGACTTCTCCTGTATCCTCATATGAGGTGGGGGCAAGGGATCTCTCTGGAGCCTCTTTTGTAAAGCACTAATCCCAATCAAGAAGACTCTACCCTCATAATTTAAGCACCTCCCAAAGGCCCCATCTCCTAATACCATCATTTTGGGAGGTTAGAACTTCAACATATGATTTTGGGGGGAGACACAGGCATGCAGGTCTTAGCACCTGAAGTGCTGTGACAAGTACTGTAAGAATAGGAGGTAAGGCAGATGATTGACACGTTCATAAACAGAAGTCACAATTTATCAAAAGGTTTATACTGTGCAGTAGTTAGGACCATTGACTTTGGAGGCAGGTTATCTGTGGTTCTCATTCCAGCTTCTGCACTAACTGGTTGTATACCTTAAGCAGTTTTATTCATTTTCTCAATGCCTCTGCTTTCTCATCTGTATAATGGAAACAATGATGGTACCCACCTCATAAAATTGTTATGAGGATTAAATCAATGTACACGTATGAATACTTTGTGGCTACTGTAACAGATGTTCACAAACTGGGTGGCTCAAAACAGCACAAATGCATTGTCTCACAATTATGGAGTTTAGAAGTCTGAAAACAGTATCGCTGGGCTGAAATCAAGGTATCAGTTGGGCAGTGCTCCCTCTGGGGGCCCTGGGGAGAATCAGTTTCCTTGCCTTTTCCAGCTTCTAGAACCACATTCCTGCATTCCTTGGCTCAGGAACCCTGAGCCCTGTATCTTCAAAGTCAATATGTTAGCATCTTGCAACCGTCTTCACTGATGTGTCTCTCTGTGTTAGATTTCTCTGTGCCTGGCTCTCACAAAGACACTAACTACAGTCAGTGCTCACTGGATAAGCCAGGAGAATCTCCCCATCTCTGGGTCCTTAACCTATCATATCTGCCAAGTCCATTCACCAATAAGGTTACTTTCACAGGTTCCAGATATTGGGATGTGACTATCTCGAAGGGCCATTATGGCTCATAGTAAGTACCAGATAAATGTTAACGATTACTATTTCAAAGTAACCTGTGATACTGACATAAAGGGCCCAATAAAGTACTAGAGGAGTGCATGGAGGTTTAGAGGAGGCAGATATGACTCCCATCCCAGCTTATTACATGGTATAATACAGCAGAGAACATTAAGAACAGGTAGTATTGGGGTTTTCAAAGGTGGAGGGGGCTACATTGTTCAGCTATTTATCCTGCCCCTCCATTGGGTGCCCCACCACTTGCTTAGTGCTCAGAAGATCATGGGTGTGATGATCAGTGGACATGAATTTGATTTCCTTCTCTTCTCACTGTAGGACTTAGAATAAGGTCTTTTGTTGTTGTTGTTGTTCGGCTCTCGCCTGACCATGCTGGCAGTGAATAATGGGAAAAAGAGTCTTGTCATAGGTTAAGCTTGGCTGATGGCATTTCTTCCTTCACTTCCTCCTTCCTTTTATTTCTGAGTCCCAATATCTTCTCCTTTAAGATGGAGATTGAAGTGTCTCTCTCATAGGATTCAAGATTAAATAAAATAACGGTGAGGGGAGTATTTTGTAAAGTATTTTAATAGTTGTAAATACTAACCATAAGGCTTGTTTCTATGTTATGAAGTACACGGGGACTCCACTATTCCTAAGAATAAGATAGATAAACCACACCAGTTATCCTTAAGAGCATAATGCGACTGAAGGTTCACTCTTCAGAAGGATCCAGACTGGTAAGAATAGAGGTAGGAACATGAACTGCTTGTGAAGAACAACTTTAAACTCTTCACTGAGACAATGGGCCTGACCAGATGGAAGGTTTGGGTGAATAGGTAAAATTTGATTTTAAATTGATCTACAGGCTAATTCAACAAAATTCTATATGAGAGTAAAATCATTACTTTGATTCTTCCTTTGCTCTCTTTCCATATTTTCTTTCATGTCTTAAGACTACAGGATTTTGATCTAAAACTATTCCCCTTTCTCAACAAATTCTTCAGATTTCCTTCTAGCCCTTTTCATTGACAACTCTGTCATCCAAGACCTAAATGATTCACTTCAACAACTTTGTTTGGAACCAAATGGCTTTCTTGTCTCAGTGGGTGATCCTGGCACCCTAAGTCTCCTAGAAAATCTCCCTGAAATTATTAGAAACAAAATTCTGGGTTGCATACACCATTGGCTTGGCTGAGTAAAGCACTATTTTACCCTTGTGGGTCTTAGAAGAGCAATCTCTTCAATTATAAACTATGGGTTGAACTTATTCTTATTAATTCTCTAATTCTCTTTCTGTAGAAATTAACTTTTCAGCTTACCTAGACGTGGTTAATGAGACGCAAGGTGTAATGAATGGTGAAGGGTAGTCATTAACTTACTCTGAAGCATTGCAAGAGCCAAAATCAATCTTTATTTCTACTTTGGAGATAGGAGTTCTATAGTTTCCTTTCCATCTTTTTGGCAGTGAATAATGGGAAAAAAGAGTCTTGTCTCATGTTAGAATTGGATGATGGCATTCCCCCTTTGTTGGTAGGAAAGAAATTGATACTAGTGGTGCATTGGTCAGGAGTAGAAGTCCCTTTGGGTTTCCTACATAAAGTTATATTCCCCACGACTGGGCAAAGGAATATCTGTTGTCCACAGAAAATAAAGAGTGTTTTGACCAACTAGAACTTAATGTCTCTCTGATCATATGTCTTGATGTCCCTTGATGCTTTGATCATATGTCCCTTTAATCCAGACAAGTAAGTGGCTCCATAAGATATAGATATAGATATAGATATAGATATAGATATAGATATAGATATAGATATTTATATATAAATAATTTCATATATATACACATATATATACATATCATACATACATATACATATGTGTGTGTGTGTGTGTGTGTGTGTGTGTGTGTGTGTGTATATATATATATATATATATATATATATATGAAAGGGTGGGATTTAATTCTTTACTGGGCTGAAGGTGCTATTAAGAAATTAAGCCTATCTGCTAGATCCAAGCATTGATGACAAAGCTGTGATCATATCTTGTAAGTTTTCATTTATCTTCACATAAATTATAAAAACTATATTATCATGCATCTGCTTAATCTATTAAGTAATAGATGGTGGTGAGAAAAATGATAGTCTATAACACAAAGACAGTAACTAATATAATTTGATACAATAAACATTTTTGTGATGTATATAACGTTTACATAATATATTAACATAAAGATATTAATGTTAATCAAGTACTTTACGGTCGGAAAACAGTTCCAGGGACATAATTTGGTCCTCATGACAATCCATGAGGAAGGCTGTACAGTGGGTATCATCCCCATTCTACAGATGTGACCATCGAGAGAGAAGTCAATCCTTCAACATTCATCGCACAACGAGGGTGGTATAGCAGAGCCTGCGCTATGTTTTCCTGATTTTAAGACCAACCTAACAAACTTTTCTTCTGGAAACAGCTGCCACATAAAAGAAAACAAGTCGTGGCTAATTCTCATCCTCCACAGCATTGTAGCCTGGCTTGTTACTCTCATTACTAACCACTTTGCTAAGCTGCAGGCAGTGTTGTGGAAAGAATAAAAAGTCATGATGCCGAATAAGATTTGTAATGTGTGTAAGTTTCATAAAGTGAAGGGAAGCCTGGGTTTGCAGTACATAGCCGATGATGAAATGGGACACTTACTGAGATGGATGTCTTTTTAAACACAACAGTTGTACTCTGTGTGTGTGTCGTGTGTGTGTATCTATCCTTATGTGTGGGTGTATATAGCAGTGTAAAAAATATGATCTTGAGGATAGCAAGCCCCCAAGCTTCATTAAACGCAAGTTTCTGAAATATACTGATGTGCTATTGAACACAAAATATTCATGTATCTCCGATGGAAAGTATCATTCTTTAGAGTGTGTTGGATGAATATGACGCTATAAATCCAGAGCTCCCCAAGTAAGATTTTTTCCAGTGGGTTAGTAGACAGGAGGGGAATCTGGTCCATTGTGATTTTATTTGCTTTTGGAGATGGAAAAAAAAAAAAAAAAAAAGAAATGTCTCCATCGGTCAAAGCTCCGGGGCACACAAATAAAAAAATGAATTATAGCATTAGCAGTCCATGCAGCAAACTCGCAGTTAGGTTAATAAAATATAAATACTTGCAGTAGCCGAAGAATACCACATTTGATTAGGAAGGTGGGAGGTGGGCTGTTGAGGGCCAGGAGGGTGATAAAGGTGCTGGTGTGGGCTTACGGGCTCTCTCTGTGTGGATTCAGAGACTGTAGCTGTGTTTTTCCCCAGTTGCACTGCCAGCTGCACTTCTTAATGAGTTATTACATCCCGGGCCGAGCAGGCAACATGGCACATTAGGAAATACGTTAAAGAACAATTCACTGCCTTCCAGAGTTTACGTTCTGAAGAGGCTGGAAATGAGCCCATGAGACCTTTCTTGAGAGGAGGTGAAAATAGAGACACTTCTGGGACGAGCCAAAATGATTTTTATCAAGGATCTAAAGGCTGGAAGCCAGCTTACCAATATGCAAACAGGAGTCACTAGAGCCCTTCCTTCCAACAGCAAGGTTCCGTGATGATGGACAAGTGAGAGTACATGACAGAAGCAGAATTTAGTGGACACAAACAAGTTGTGGGTTAAGTGACTGTTAATTTTAGCATTGTTTGCATGGACGGCTGAAGATGCTCCTTACGGGTGTGCCTCAATAAAAGCATAATGTGAAGGTAAAGAAACTTCCTCTGTATTTTGAGGAATCCACGCCTTAACATCTTGAACAAATGTTGTAGCCCTGGCTTAGCAGGAGAGTGGAGAGGGAAAGCAGCCTGAACACCTACTAAGTGCAAGGTGCTGTGATTGTCCCTTCCATGGACCTGTCCATGGTATCCTCTCGAGAGCCTTGAAAGATGAATATATATATATTTAATTTTTTAATGTTTATTTATATTTAAGAGAGAGAGAGAGAGAGAGAGAGAGAGAGAGAGAGAGCTTGAGTGGGGGAGGGGCAGAGAGACGGAGACAGAATCCGAAGCAGGCTCTAGGCTCCAAGCTGTCAGCACAGAGCCCGACAGGGCTGGAAGTCACCAACGGTGAGGACGTGAGCTGAAGTCGGATGCCCAACTGACTAAGTCACCCAGGCGCACCTTGAAAGATGAATATTTTAAGCCCATATTTAAGAAAGAAATTGATGCAGAGATATTTGAAGTGATCTAGATCTCTGTGTTCCTTCTACCTCATCATAATTCTGGCATTTGTATACTTTCTTCAGAGTGCTTCTGTTTTGTCTTTGTTTTTTTCTCTGCTACCTCCCTGTTCAACCCCTACAGTCCTGCTGATAGGGAAGCCAACTTTCTATGTCTCCAGGAAGTGAAAAGGGGAAAGAGCTCAGGTTGGACATGCCACCCATCAGTACATGTCCTCAGCCTCCACTGCCACTTTCCAGATGCTGTTCCCTCTTCCTCTTCCTTTTCCTCCTCCTTTTTTTTCCCCCTCAATGGTGATAGCAGCTCCCTCAATCTGCAGAAGCAGGAAATGATGTGTAATTTGAAGATATGTAGCAGGAGAATGTCACCTTTCACTCTCCTTGTGGAAATGATGCTAATGATTATTTTAGGTGTGAAATGGACCAAGATTTCAAAGTTCCTCCAAGGCACATTACATCATAAATTTACTAAATACCGATAGTTTGCCATGGATGGTGCTGGAAGCTTGATCGTCTCATGTGTGTAGTGTGGGAGGAATACGTCGTAGTGAATTCTCAAATAGCTGTGATAGGCTTTTTTAGCTTTCAGGATTTAAAGAAACACACACACACATACAATAAAAAGCAGGGAAAACTACTGCAGCATAAAAAATGCGGGCAGAAAAGTCAACTATGCAAAGCAAAGAAAAATCAATGTTTTTTGAGGGGAGATGAGAAGAATCCATTCGAACTGGGCCTTGACGTATGGAAAAGCAATTTGAGCTGGCCTTACTATGTAGTGCAACTGGTCAGCTTGATAGATCAAAACATTTTCTCCTGCTTCTTTGTGGGATAATTTTTAAGCTGTAATAGGATGAGTGTTTTTCATTCTTTGCCAATTTTTTTTATGTTCCGGATTTGCTCTTTTTACCATTTTCCCCCACTTTTTCATCTAAAAGAAAAGCCCTTAAATAACAAGAGTTTTCAAGATTTTGTCTTACACGTTGGAAAGGGAAGTTGAGATAGCTCAGTGGCTGATCAGAAGACAAAACAGATCTGACCAGAACCCTGATTCTCATAGGGTTTTGAAGCTCCGTGAAATATGCAAATCCAATGGCTGCCCATTGGTGCCACATGTTTGGAAGATACCAAAGGTTTGTTCTGAAGGATGTTCTGAAATGCATGCTGGATGATACCGTAAATATTTCCAGTGGGTTCTTCATAAGCAAGCCTCAAGAGCCTACCGTGACCATCGACCTGAGCCCAAATTCTTTGTTTAGCATATTCCTATCTACAAGCCATAATTTCCTTTTGGTGCTTCTATCCAGGATCACAACTTAAACATCTTGCAATGTTATCCTATGACATTTAACTCGGCAAGCATTTATTTAGTACCTGATGTAAACTAGACCCAAGTAGGTGCCTTGCACTTCCCCAGTAACTCTTTGCTGTTGTTACTACAAACATCAAAAGCCTTCTCTTCTCCCTTAACCGCTTCCATTTTGCAAGTTCCTTGAATTCTCCGTGCTTCAGTGTCCTCATCTTAAACTACAATGATAATTATGGAGCCTACTTAATAAAATATTTGTGATGTATAATGACTTCATATACGCAAAGTCCTTAGAAGAATGCCGATATATGTTAAACGTGTTATGAACAAAAACTCTTATAGCTGTTATTATTACCTCTTTCTTGGGGTAGGGACATTGACTTTGGGCCTTTGCAAACGAGAGGGTCTAGATCTCTCCAACTGATGCCCAGGGATAAGCACAATGGGAGGACTGCACAAGGAATGTTCAAATAGAGATCCAGGCTGGGAGCCTAAGTACTTATGTATTAATAACAGTAGGGGACACTTGTAATTAAACAAATGATAATAGAAATTGCATCTAGTGCCTGCTCTATAGAGCTAGGCTAGGAAATCTACATATACTTCTGACTCTAATGCTATTTGTGTGACCTTGAACACACTAGTCCCCTTGCCAGTTCCTTGTACTTCGTTGTCAAGAGAGGTGTCTGTCTTGATCATTGATCAACACACCTCTCAATTATTAGAAGAATCTTTTTAAAGTAAAAATATTTATTGCAATCCTTTATATCAGTGGAAATGCTTCACCTAGCTGTAGCGACTCCTAGGAACCTCCATAAGAAGACAGCTTCAAAACGTCTAGATTAAAAGTTGTCTTGGGGCACCTGCGTGGCTCATCCGGTTGGTGTCCCACTCTTGGCTTTGGCTCAGTCATGATCTCATGGTTGGAGGATCAAGCCCCACATCTGGCTTCATGCTGAATGTGGAGCCTGCTTGGAATTTTCTCTCTCTCATTCTCTCTCTCTCTCTCTCTGCCCCTCCTTGTTCATGCTCTCTCTCTCTTTTTTTTTTTCTCAAAATAAATAAACTTTAAAAAGGCGTCTATTTATTATGTGAAACACATAGCCATGTAAGTGCATAACATCATGTAAATTATTGATAATTTACAACTGTGAGTTTGCAGTTGATTTCTGTAGCCTACAGGGATCTAAAGTTTAGCAGCTGAGGTGATCCAAGCGTTCTATGGCTGCGACATGGGAGTGACCTTAAGAGATGCCACACCGTAGGACACCTGGGTGGCTCAGTCCCTTAAGCGTCTGGCTCTTCATTTCAACTAAGGTCATGATCTCCAGGTTTGTGAGATCTAGCCCCCTGTCTGGCTCTACGCTGACAGAGGGGAGCCTGCTTGGGATTCTCTCTCTCCCTCTCTCTCTCTCTCTGCCCCTCTCCACCTTTCTCTTTCAAAATAAATAAATAAACCTCTAGGGAAAAAAAAAAAATAGAGATGCCACACAGTGATGTGAATAACCCCGGCCTTTCAAATCTGCAGTGAGCCGTCACAGCCTGTTACACAGAATAAGTTCCATGCAAAGATCCATAGTCTTTGCTGAGCTCAAACTTATTGTAAAGAGATATTGTTGGCCAATAAATGTGGTTTTAATAAATCTCTAAGGGGTGCCTGGGTGGCTCAGTCAGTTAAGAGTCTGACTTCGGCTCAGGTCATGATCTCGTGGTTCATGAGTTCGAGCCCTGCGTCGGGCTCTGTGCTGGCAGCTCAGAGCCTGGATCCTGCTTCAGATTCTGTGTCTCCCTCTCTCTCTGCCCCTCCTCCACTCGTGCTCTCTTTCAAAAATAAACAAAAACAAAAAAAAGTTTTAATAAACCTCTAAAAATATCCTATATAATGTGCCCTATATATTTTATAAAATATATATATTATGCTATGTTTATATATTATATATATTATATATATTATACTATGTTTTATATATATTCTATATATTATATATAAATGTATGTATTGCATGTGTGCGTGTGTGTGTGTGTGTGTGTGTGTGTGTGTAGCTTTTGTTTCTTTGTTTCTCTGGAGAACCCTGACTGATATACTCCCTGAATGTTTTTTTAAATTTTACATTATATTTCTACACTTCTCCTGGCCACCCTTCAAATTTTCTCACATAAAAATCTATACAATTATTTAAAAAAATTTTTTAATGTTTAGTTTTGA
The DNA here is from genome assembly GCF_018350195.1 of Panthera tigris. Taxonomy (NCBI): domain Eukaryota; kingdom Metazoa; phylum Chordata; class Mammalia; order Carnivora; family Felidae; genus Panthera; species Panthera tigris. The sequence continues at coordinate 128,770,416 of NC_056662.1, forward strand.
GATAGAAACAGAGTGTGAGTGCGGGAGGAGGAGAGAGAGAGGAAGACACAGAATCTGAAGCAGGCTCCAGGCTCTGAGCTGTCAGCACAGACCCCAATGTAGGGCGTCAACCCACAAACCATGAGATCATGACCTGAGTCGAAGTCTGACGCTTAACCAAATGGGCCACCCACATGCCCCTATAAAATTATTAATGAAAAAAATGTGAATACATTTTTATCTATCTCCTCTCCCTTGAATCCCCTAACTACACTTCCCACTAAAATTATATGAAAATGTATTTTATAGTGTTATAAATCTTTACCATCATGTATCAATACTTATATTTAAAATGAATTGTGTTAGTGTTTCCTCATTAACATACGGTTTTTTTATTTGATGCCTACCGCCTTCTTGTTGACTCCCCTTTCCCCCACTTTGTGGTGGTATACTTTTGAGAACATTTTCTAGAAGTAGGGTTACTTAAATGGTAAATTTTCTTAGTCATTGAATGTCCAATGATATCTTTATTTTGTCCTCACTTGATCTTAGCCAAACAGCTGAGAAGTGATTCTTTATTTTGTCCTCAAAATTAACTCATATTTTGGTAAGAGTGGAATTCTAGGTTCAAAATCCTTCCCCCCCCCCCACTTTGCCATGGAAGAAATTGCTTTTGTGTCTTCCTAGTATCCAGTGTTGTTCATGAGAAGTCCATATTATTTGTATTATCCTATGTAAAGTCCTGAATGTTAGGGATTGATATTTATCTCCATTGTTCTTAAATATCACACACATGTTATAAAACATGAAGCTGTTTTTGTTTTTTTTTTTTTTAAATTCACCCCACTTTATATTTGGTAGATCCTTTCAATCTGAAAATTAGCTTGTGTGACAGTTTTTGGAAATTTTCTGCATTCAAATATTATTCTCTGATGACTTATTTTTCCTTTCTTCTTTACTTTAATCTTTTTTTTCTTTTTTGGAGGAGGTATTTTCTCTTTCTAGAACTTCTGTTGGCATACGTTAGAACTTCTGGATCTATATTATATTCTGAACTATCCATTCATAATTTCCATTTGCCGTATAAAGCTATGTTACTGGACAGTCTTTAATTGTTTCGTCTTCCTGGTCAATAATATGATTTTAAATATTTCATTCTGCTATGCAGCTCTTCAGTCCTGTTTGTACATATTTATTTACTTTAATATATAGCCATTATTCCCAAGAACTTTAATTGGTTGGTTCTTTTTCTCTCTTTTTTTAATGTTTATTTTTATTTTTGAGAGAGAGAGAGAGAGAGAGAGAGCGCGTGAGTGGGGGAGGGGCAGAGAGAGGGAAACAGAATCCGAAGCAGGTTCCAGGCTCTGAGCTGTCAGCACAAGAGCCCCATGCAGGGGCTCAAAGTCACAAACCATGAGATCATGACCTGAGGCTAAGTCGGATGCTTAACCGACTGAGCCACCCAGGTGCCCCTGGTTCATCCTTTTTCATATTAACCTAGTGTTACTTATAATGAAGATATCTCATTATCCCTCAAAAAATAAAGCCTATTAAAGCCATATTATTTTTCTCTAATAGATCAAACACTCAGAACTTTAGTTATTTGTTTGTTGAGTTCCGTATATTTCTTTCATATTTTTCTTTCTTAAGTATTTTGTGATTCTTGATGTGTTGCTCACCATTTTATCTGAGATTTCCTTGCGACCTTTGGGTGGCTCTTGCTTTGACTATTATATTTGGGCTCCAAGGATTGCGCACTATCCTCCAGAACGTGGCTCTGGTTGCTTTTCACCTGGATTTGGTGACAGCTCACACTTTTGAAAGTCACTAGCAAATTGGGACACTACCTCTACTACCTGTGTAGGGGTGTGGCCCCTGTGCCCAAATACACTGTCCTCGTGTGAGTTTAAAAGCCAAGGACGAATTTGCTCTGGGAAAGAGCTGGCGACCCAACTGCCAGAGATCTGCTCCCTAATTAATCCCTTTCGAAAATACTCCGGGAACCTGCTCCTTCCACTGTCTTGTCTCCGTGTATCCAGAGCTGAACTCCAGCTGCAGAACTGGGCTGAGGTTTCCTCTAGATTTCTGTTTTGTTTTGTTTTTAGCAATATATAGTTAATACCGTTTCCTGTATCAACATATATTCTAGGGTGTGTCAACATTTCGCTTTCTCTCATGGCACTGTTTTCATATTTAAAAATTTTTCATTTTAGAATGATTTCAAGCTTACAATATAGTACAAAGAAATGCTGTTCCACTTACATTTTTCTCAGATTCTCTTCCTTTTTGTCTCTCTCTTTTGTAATTTTTTTTTTTCCTGAATCATTGGAATCTAGACTTAATACATCTTCACAGCCTTTCCCACTTTACTACCTCAGTGTATGTTAGGTCGCAGTGTTCTCTAAGAACCAGATTATTCTTTTACATAAATATGATAAAGTTATAACATTCAGAAAATTTGACAGTGATACAAAATTTTTATTTCATCTGCAGTCCACATTCCAATTTAAGAAACTTTTTGCATTAATGTTCTTGGAGCACTCCCCTGTCCTCCGTTGCAATATTTGGTCTAAATCACACTGTGCATTTAGTAATCACATTGGTTTAGCCTTTTTAAAAATGGAACAGTACCTTAGCCTTTCTTTTCTTTCATGACATTGACATGTTTTAAGACGTTAGGGCAGTAATTTTGTAGATTGTGTCACAATTTGGGTTGTCTGATGTTTCTTGATTAATTTGGGATTTCCAGAATATTTGGTGAAAATATTGCATACGTGATATTGTGTCCTTCTCAAAGAATCACATCTGGAGGCACACGACATTTTGCCCCTTAATGGTAACAAGTATTCTCCATTTCTTCAGCAGAGAGTTGAAATATTCTTCCTTTTGTAGAGTATTTTGCAGAAAGCTATACTGAGGCTATACGTAAACATAAATATCATGAACAGATTTAGCATCTATTGTTGATCCATTCCTGATTTGCTTCTAGTATGATGGCAGAAAAATAGTAATTTTCTAAATTCATAATTTTTGTTACTTACGGTAACATTTACGGGGGTTGCTTAATTGGAATTCTAACTATTAAAAAAAAGTTTTTTTTCTTGTCATCTATCTCTCTGCTATATAGCATCGTATTTTTTTCTTTCCTTTTTCTTTTATTTTATTAGTTCTGTTTCATTGCTGTTTTATTTATTTTGATGCCCCAAATTTCCCAGAACCAGCCAGAGTGAGCTGCTCCAAGGCAACTTCTATGTCTTCTTAATACATTCTCATCTTGGGGCGCCTGGGTGGCTCAGTCGGTTAAGCAGTCGACTTCCACTCAGGTCATGATCTCACGGTCCGTGAGTTCAGCCCCGCGTCGGGCTCTGTGCTGACAGCTCGGAGCCTGGAGCCTGTTTCGGATTTTGTGTCTCCCTCTCTGCCCCTCCCCCGTTCACGCTCTGTCTCTCTCTGCCTTTCAAAAATGAATAAATCTTAAAAAAAAGAAATACATTCTCATCTTTTCTTTTTCTTTTCCTTTTTTTGGAGTATTTTTTTTGCTTTCCAGTGAAACAAGATATTCCAAATTCATTCTGCGCTTTCCATTTCCCAAACCTGGGAGAGGGCCATTTTTTCAAGGACCCAGTTCCTTGAATGGTACTTAGAAGCCATGATCTGAGCAGTAGGTGTCCTCATTCCTGGAAGTGTTTTTGATCTATCCCTTAGGTGGATAGAGCTAGAAGACTTCCCTCCTATTCTAATTCAAACCCAAGCATTCTTCCATGTTTTCCCTCATTCCACATTTGGATGTTCCTCCTTTCATAGTGAAACCCTTGACTCTCAACAATGGTGGTATATTCATTCCTTGGTCATCCAGTACACCCGTAATAATTTCAGAATTGCTTTACTCATACTGGCATGAGTATGCATTATTCATACTTGTTAGCGTGACTACTAATACGATTTCAGGATTTGTTTGCCACTCTTGGACTTTTACTTTTGACTAAGTGTACATAATCGAAGTCCCGAGTTCTGAAGTTACTTGGCTTAGTTTCTTCTTCCCCCAGGATATGAGTATATGATTTATTTGAACTATAACTGAGTCTGTAGGAGTATGTTTATATTCAGTTTTATTTACTTATTTTTTTAATGTTTATTTCATTTCTGAGGGGGAGAGAGAGAGAGAGAGAGAGTATGAGTGGGGAGGCACAGAGAGAAAGGGAGACACAGAATTAGAAGAAGGCTCCAGGCTCCGAGTTGTCAGCACAGAGCCATACTCGGGGCTCGAACTCACAACTATGAGATCATGACCTGAGCCAAAGTTGGAGGCTTAACCGACGAAGCCATCCAGGTGCCCCGATATCCAGTTTTAGAATTTATTTTCCATTCTTATTGATTTAATTTTATTTTGAATAATTTAAACATTACATGCTTCAAAAGTAAAAACAAAAACAACACAACTTTTATTATTGTAGAAGCTGCTTTAATTGTCTTCATTAATCCCATATGGGATTGGGGGAGGGGTGCATACTTGGACAGGTTTGAAATAGGTGGCCATCAGTATCCTGGGGTTGTCCAGCCTAGTTTCCTTTTTTGTTGTTGTTGTTCCATTTCATTTAAGAAAAAAGTAATTTTATGAGATTCGGGCCTGAAATACCAAATGTATGTCCTAATTTTGCCAACTTAATCCCGTTTCTAAAGCTATTAGTTTACCCACTGCAGCTAGTTTCTGGATGAACTTGCATATTTCTGTTTGGCTTCTCAGCCAAATGGTGAAACCGGCCCGCTTTCTTGTTTGATCCCATTGGCCAAAATGGCTGTTCCCACTCAATCACAGAGTTGGCGAAACTTCAGAATGGTTTTGGCAAAGGTTATTCTGACACGGTCTGACAAGTTGGAGGGCACAGTGCAATGAAGCACGCTATCATTTTGCCTCCACAGCTTTCATAAACCACCCAGAGCTGCAGATCTTCTGTAGGAGGGTGACCCGGTATGGGGGTGGCACGCGTGAGGAAAGTCTTCTGTGGAAGGTGTGTGATGAGTAGGCATTAACCAGGTGGAAAAGAATGGAGAAGTTCAAGGCAATGGAAACCAGGTAAGGAGTGTTATGTGGGGATAATAACGTGGTGAGTTAAAGAGCTAAGGAATGACACGAGAGCTGGAACGCAGCATTGAGGAGTAGGGGGCAGTGGGAGATGGGTTTAGGAGGAGGCCAGAACATGGCTTCTCTATGCCCATGCTCTCTCTCACAGTGCTATCACTTGTAAAAAAGTCAACTCTTTAATTAAATAAACAACATATTCCAGGGCGCCTGGGTGGCTCAGTGGGTTGAACATCTGACTCTTGATTTCAGCACAGGTCATGATCTCACAGGTTATGGGTTTGAGCCCGGCATCGGGGTCTGCACTGGCAGCACGAGCCTGCTTGAGGTTCTCTTTCCCTCTCTCTCTGCCCCATCCCTGCTTGTAGTAACTCTCTCAAAATAAATGAACAAGCTTAAAAAATTGAAAAAGAAAAAAACAATAAACAAACAACTTCTTCCAAGGGAAGGTCTCAGGGTCCCTGGTGTAAATGGCAGCCTTCCTTCATCCTTCATCCTGACACCCCTGAGAGAACTTTATGTTTTATACATTAAGGAGGTGATTCTCCCACTTGAATCTGTTCTCTTTCTTCCTTGACATCATTCTTCACTTTCCTTCCCTGCATACCCATCCAGTTTGGTACTCTCTGCTGGTATTGTAGACCGTTTTCACGTTGGGATTGTCAGGCCTAAAATGGCCTTCCTTCTCCAGCTGTAGAAAGGAGCTATAAGGTAGTTGTAAGGGCAGTCGAAACATAAGGCTGTGGGAGTGTTTGCGGCTCCAAGAGACTTCTGAAATGACTTTTGTGGTTTTGGTTAGGAAAAATATAATGAAAAGCATCTCTGTATATGGCATGTCTTATTCTTACAAACTGTAGACATTAAGAGAGACAGACACACACACACAGAGACACAGAGACAGAGAGAGAAAGAGGAACAGAGAAAATGTCTATGTAATCCCGTGCGGTATATTAACTCTCCTTCTATGCTTAAGAAATTCCCAGATTTGCCTCTCACTATACACTTGACAATTATGGATAGTTTCCTCCCCAGCTTTTTTGTAGCTTTATTTGCAACCATACTATGCAACCCAGACTACGTCAAACAGGTTTGGCTGACCTAGATTTTGAATCACCAACTACAGAAGCACAGAACTAGAGTCTGAAAATCTGTCTCAGTGAGAAGGGAGCAGCTGCCAGGCTTCGGGTTTCTAGGGATGGTAATGGCCGTGATTCTAGTGAGACCTGCCTCCAGAGTCTAGTAGCTAGGTGGGGGCAGGGATGGGATTGTCAATGCAAAAGCTATTTTGCCCAGCCATAGAGACAGTAGTATTTCCAGTAGACCAATTCTTTTTTTTTTTTTTGATGCTTATTTATTTTTGAGAGAGAGAGAAAGAGACAGAGCCGAGCAGGGGAGGGGCAGAGAGAGAGGGAGACACAGAATTTGAAGCAGGCTCCAAGCTCTGAGCTGTCAGCACCGAGCCCGACGCGGCGCTCAAACTAGTCAGCCGTGAGATCCTGGCTGAGCTAAAGTCAGACGCTTAACCCACTGAGCCACCCAGGCGCTCCTCCAGTGGACCAATTCTGTGACATGATTTTGGGTATTGCTCCTGACTACTCTAAAAATGGCTTTTTATTTTCCCAGAGAGCTGTGAAATACCTTTTTTTTTTTTTTTGCATAAATTTGCCCTTTTTCATTTCTGTTGCTTGCAACTAAGACCTGATTAATATACCAGATAAGTCTCTTCATCTCTTTGGGACTCAGTTTCCCACTCTGTGAAATAGTCTGGTTAGTCTATATATTTTGGTAAGTTGGGCTAGCATAGTAAGGGGACTTATCAAGAGTATAAAAACATTCTATGCTCAAAATTAAAGTAATGAAAATAAGAGTTCTTTGAAGTAGAGATAACAAATCACAGAATGGCTCATTTAGGCCTCTCGGAAACTATTTCACACTCATTAGTTATTTTTTGGTACCAAAATGATTAATGACCTGGCAGTGAACTTCTCACTCCATATCGTGAATCACTCCTTATGTTAGAAATGTGTAGGGGCACCTGGGTGGCTCAGTTGGTTCAGTGTCTGACTTCAGCTCAGGTCATGATCTCACAGCTTGTGATTTCGAGCCCGCATCGGGCTCTGTGCTGACAGCTCCGAGCCTGGAGCCTGCTTCGGATTCTGTGTCTCCCTCTCTCTCTGTCCCTCCCCCCCTTGTGCTCTTTCTCTCTCTCTCTCAAAATAAATAAACATTAAAAAAAAAAGAAGTGTGCTTATCATGGAAGGAAGATATTTATGTTTTTAAAAAGTATTAGACTATAAGTTCTTTAAAAGAGTTTTAGTTTTTTTAAAGGGGTATGCAATTTACCATTGTGGACAAAAATCACACTCTCCATGGGAATTGCAATATTCAGGCTGAAGAGATAATAAAAGGAGGGAGATGTTGTCTGGGAAGAAAAAGAGCTCCAGGGGAAAAAGGACGGATAGTCAGATCATATAAACTGAGCATTCAATTATTTTCCAGGGGAGGGAGAATCGAGATTTTTTTTTTAGAACAGAATAAAGGCTTTTATAAGACCATCAGTTTCTTTTTGGAAAATATTTCAAAGTATTTGACATTCACAGATCTTTATGGGCAATGTGAGATAGTTCTCAGGTTACCAGAACATAAATATATTTCAAACACTCACCAGTGAAGATAACTTATCTGCCTTAAACTTGGACATAAATTTTATAATACGCAAAACACATAATTGTTTTTGAGAACATGCAAATTTAGAAGAAACAAATGAGTTTGTGCAGATTTCCCCAATAAAAACTCTTTGAAGGCTGGAGAAGCTGAATGTTCTTTTTGTAACATAAAATTTGAAAGGTTAATTCCCCTGGGGTGATTTTAGGATGTTTCAAAACAAGATGTAACAAAACAAAAAGGCAGAAGTACACTTTTCCTATCACCTGGAAAATCACTCTGACGCTTTAATGATGAACTGGTTTAATGTTAAAACATCCTGATTCTCTCTTACTAACCTGAAAATATTGATAAGAAATGAGTACATTTTCCCATCCACTCACATTAAATATTCACCAGAACAACAAGTACACATGAATTTTCTAATATCATGACTGATGGGCCCTGCTTTGGATGCATTGTTCTAGAAAGTGTTTCCTCTCTGGTTAAAAGCCCCTCAAAGCCAAGGACTCTGTATTTTACCTCTTTCCCTATTTTTAAAAATTTTTTAAACTTTCTTTTTGAAAGAGAGAGGCAGAGAGAGAGAGAGAGAGGGAGACACAGAATCCGAAGCAGGCTCCGGGCTGTGAGCTGTCAGCACAGAGCCCGACGCGGGGCTTAAACCCACAGACCACGAGATCATGACCTGAGCTGAAGTCTGAGGCTTAACTGACTGAGCCACCCAGGCGTCCAGGCGCCTCATCATTTTATCTCTTTCCAATAGTGGTATTGAGGATCACAGATCTTTGGGAACTATTTGACAGCAACCTTTCTTTTACTTTTAAAAACATGTGCATTCAAAGCCTATAAAACAGGAGCATTTGTAAGGGGTCATATGGACTTGGAAATCTAATGAACCAACTTTTGGTATCCAGCACAATCTTTTTCTTTTCTTTTTTTTAAATTCTTCCATTTACTCATACATTACATTCAACTGCAATTTATTGAGCACCTACAGATACCGAGCGTTGTGCGCGGTGCTGAGATACAGTGGTGAGTAAACATACCTACTTTCTGATCTCATGTCTAGTGACAGATTTGACTAAGAAAAAATTATTCTGAAACCAATAAAATTGGAACTGAGCTAAGTGCTGTAAAAACATAAAAATGAAATGGCAGAGAGTGTTAAACACATGTTTTAGCCAGCCTTCCATTCCTAAGGACAGTCAATTGAATGGCAAATAATTCTTAATTATTTCCAACCTTTCATCAAGACCTACTGTTGGTATTTACAATAGGCGTGTTACCCTGGTTACAGGGATTAGGGACAACTTTCCTGAGGAGTGACTTCTGAACTGAGAGCTACAGAATACATCTGCAAGTGCCGGGTAAACTGCAGAAGGACACGTGCTTCAGGCGCAGGGAACGGCATGTGCAAACCTGCAGCCCCCGTGACGTGTGGCGGCAGGATCCGGGTCACCAGCAGCCTTACCCCACCGCTCACTGCACCCCTCCCCCTCCCAAGATCCAATGATGCACACAAACACCCGACCCTCTCAATATCCAGCCGTTTAGGATACATGTCCTGACAATAAAATGGAACCAGTGCCCAGGCAAATGGAGAGCGAATTAAAAGAATTCCATTCACGGCATTCAGGGAAAAGAGATGGCTCAGAACAAGTTGGCTGTTCGGTAACAGTAATGAGTAACAGTAAAAGAGTGTACCAAACACACACGTCCCCCGGGAAAGGAATACCAAATGCATGATGAAGACGAAAAGTGAGGAACTGGAACATTTCAAAGGAAACGTTCAAAGAAACACAGAAAGTGTGAGAGATCCTCAATGGCACCCTCAAAGAGATGGAAACAAATATGATGGTTGGAGAATGAATAATGATGGACTCTGAGATGTGCCACCCAGTTCTTGCCCCCCCCCCCCCCCCGGGAGAGATTTGATCCAGGAGCTGGCAGGAGTGTTCTTAGGAGGAGCTGTCAGCCTGGGGTTGACTCAGCAGCAGAGCCACTTAGCCCTAATTCAACCCTCCCCTGGGTGGCCAAGAGCCACTGACAAACACAGCTAGCGTTACAAAGGCCTGGCCATTCTGGCCTCACAGGAGACCTCGGGAATGTGTCTTCGTAGCTCCAGACGACTCCCCTTGAGGTTGGCCGATGCTGTCATTGGGAACTACACCGGGGTTTGATTTCGGCCTCTGCCCAGTCGGGAATTGTCCCCCGCATCTCACAAGTGTCGATCCAACAGCACTCCCAATACACATATTTCACGCTAGACTCCTTCTCAGACTCTGCTTTCCAAGGAGCCCAACCAGAGACAAAATGCAAGCCATCCCACAGGAGATACTAAGTTAAGAGCCTGAGATGAAGTGGAAAATGGCAGCACTGAGGAAAGAAATTAAAAAAGATTATGCTGCAGTATGTAAAACCAGCCCGGAAGCAGCAATGAATAGAATTGAGGTGCAGAAAATAGAATCAGTCATGGGAAGGTCCGGTTTGAAAAATAGCCTACAAAATGAAGTTGAAATGGGCCAAGAGGGAAAGGAATCGGCGATGAAATGAACTACGTGGAAGTGAGGTGTTTGCATGAAGATCGGAGTTATTGAATACGATAACCGAAGAAACCATAGAAAAATGTAGAATAGAATTTTTTTCTCAAGTGGAGAAATGTATGAATCTTTAAGTGTGCACCTTTCTTGCCTTAGTTTGAGTGCACGTAGTTTATTGGAGAGGTAGTCTCAGGACACAAAGGAAGAGGGGAAAGTGGGAAAAAGACGGGAGTGAAGAATACGTTGATGAGCTGTTTTCTACGATGGGCCCCTAGATCAGAGGTGCAAGAATGCAACACGGCTCAGAATGATCCCACCAGCAAACAGGAGGCTGGGGCACTTAGCCGCCCTCCGCCCTCCATTGTTGAGGTTGGTTCTGTTGGCATCAACTCTGCCATTCTGTGATGGTGAGCAACCAAGCAACCTCCTGGCACTGGAGGAAGCCTTCAGGAGGAGGAAAAGAGCAAATCCACGTTTTGAGATGGGAAACTGCAAGCATCCTTGGAACCTTCACCTACAGATAAATTCAGGCGGACCAAGGGAATATTGGGCAAGATGTCACTGGCTTTTGAAAACAATCATAAAAATACCAAGATTGAGACTTAATTTGGTGAGGTTATTGAAATTCAAGAACAAATAAAAATTGCAAAACCATAGAGCTGAAACATGTCACCTAGAGAGAAGATATACACTCTCCCCTCCCCCTTTTGAATGTGCAATGATGTAAGACAGAGGAACAAATGTGCGGAGTGTTGTAGGACAATAAATATATCCAGTTAATAAACGGACAAAACCAGCCCATGCAAACCAAATACCCCTCACTGACGTGGAATTTGTATATTTAAATGACCATCAGTGACCACTGGATCCACGATGTCCACTGTGCCTTTATCGTATCCCCTGTACATTGTACCTGGCACATTACAGGCACTTTAATGTAAGGGGCACCTGGGCGGCTCGGTTGCTTAAGCATCTGACTCTTGATTTGGGTTCAGGTCATGATCTCACAATCACGAGATTGAGCCCCACGTCAGACTCTGCACTAAGCGTGAAATCTGCTTGGGATTCTCTCCCCTCTTTCTCTCTCTCTCCCCCTCTACCCCTCCTCAAAATAAATAAATAAACAACAAAAAAAATAAAGGTAGTCAGTAAATACTTGTTGAATGAATTAATGTGTCAGTGAAGACATTTAATGGGAAATAACACTGGTAATCATATACGTAAAGAGAAGATAGGTGCAAATTCCTGATCATAAAAATATTTTAAATATTACACAAAGTACTATATCATACAGTATATAAGAAGTAATATATAAAACAGTAATACTTCCACACAAGTGCATGTGGTTAGAAGAAAGCATTACCTTTCTCTAACTCCTTAAACAGAACCACTGGCACATTACTACTCAGTTTCTGACTTGCCTATTTATATATACACACATATAATTATTTACCCAAACGTGTGCACGTGCATGTGTACAAATGAGAATCGGGATGTCAATATGCCTTCGATCTTTAAAATACCAATTAGATAAAATATAAACAAAACTATAGTGCAAATAAATGATAAAATTTAAAATAGTATTAATAGATACATTAAATTAAATGAACATAAGCACAAACATATCAACATGAAAATACTGCAAACTGAAAAAATCTTATGGTAAACTCTGATGTCAAAGAGGAAATTAAAACTGCCGTGGATCAGGGGCACCTGGGTGGTTCAGTCGGTTAAGCATCTGATTTCACCTCAGGTCATGGTCTCACTGTTGGTGACTTTGAGCCCCACGTCGGGCTCTGTGCTGACAGCTCAGAGCCTGAAGTCTGCTTCGGATTCTGTGTCTCCCTCTCTCTCTCTCTCTCTCTCTGCCTCTCCCTGACTTGTGCTCTGTCTCTCTCTCTCTCAAAAATAAACATTAAAAAAATAAAAATAAAATAAATAAATAAATAAATAAATAAAAATAACAGGTATTATGAAAGGAAAACATATGAGGGAATTGATAAAGATAAAAGGAGAAATTAATGTATTAGGAAATAATAAAATAGAATTGATAAATAATCCCACAATTACTAAAACAAGTACACAGTAACTAATGAAAGGGAAGAGTGAAAAACATATAAAATTAACAAATTAGAAAATAAACACAGACACAGGGAATCTAATAAAAATGTAAAGATTACATGAAATACTTGATTCTGTATAAAAATACAATAATTAAAATTAACTTGAAATTATTGACTCCCAAATAGTAAAGAAGTGATTATGACATTTAAACAGTCCCAGGCACCTTCACAGGTAAATTATTTCATGAATCAGGTTATTTTAATGGCATCTAAGCTGGTCCAGAGCATTCTATATAAATATGCAAATGTATGAGTTGTAAGCAGGTTCATTGCAGATTTATTTATAATAATGAAAATGTAAAAATGATGTATATGTTCTTTGAAAAAGTACAAGTAAATAAAGTAAGATTCATCTACATAGGTGATACGAGAACCAGGAAATGGAGACATTATTCCAAAATGGTACACCAAGGAAAATTTCCCCAGAAAAAAATGATAGAGTAATGCACGAGCTATATTCCAAAGGATGAGCAGGAATTAGTCATATGAAGAATGGGTTAGGGTAGCCATTTTAGGGAGGGAACAACACATAGAATGTTGTATAGACATAATCCCAAAACAAGACTGATTAAAATACCTCTAGATGGGTTGGTGAGCCTGGGGCAAGAGATGAGTACAGAAGAATGGAAAAAGAGGTTAGGAGAGTTGCTTCTGGGGCACTTGGGCGGCTCAGTCTGTTAAGCATCCAACTTTGGCTCAGGTCATGATGTTGCGGTTCATGGGTTTGAGCCCCACGTTGGGCTCTGTGCTGACAGCTCAGAGCCTGGAGCCTGCTTGGGATTCTGTGTCTCCCTCTCTCTGCCCCTCCCCTGCTTGTGCTCTTTCTCAAAAAAAAAAAAAAAAAAAAAAAAAAAAAAATCATTGGTTTATTTATTTAAATAAGTAAACATTGGTTTAGAACTTGGTTCAGAACCTGATATAACCAAAGTATGACTGATCCAGGACCAAGAAAGCAAATACATTGTAGAGTACATTGCATTCAAGTTACATACTAAACAAATACATAGAATTTTTATGCACATGTTTATTGTGAATCTTAATTCTGTATCCATAGAAAACTGGCTGTATCATTAACCAAGTGATGCTAGTGGAAAGTTATCTTTTCTTTCACTGCCTTGGTTATTTGCAATCGCTGCTTCAATTCTGGGTCCAGTTCTGGTCCATGTCCCATGTCAGTATGTTCTAGAACTGGTACTTCTTTGTTGAAGACTGGAAAATCACCACAAAGGATTCACATTCCTTCTGTCCGCACTTCCTTAACATCCCCATGGTCAGGCCTTTGTTACTCATTTTTCTATCCTTCACAGGGAACTTTATGAAAGTTGAAGTCTAAGCAGGCTCACTCTTTTTTAAATGCATATTCTTTGGGACACCTGGATGGCTTGGTTAAGCATTGGCTTTTGATTTCGGCTCAGGCTCTGCGCTGACAGTGTGGAGCCTGCTTGGGATTCGCCCTGTCTCTCTCTCTATCTCTCTGCTCCTCCCCTGCTCATGCTCTCTGGGTCTTTCTCAAAATGAATTTTAAAAAAACCTTAAAGCAAATAAATAAGATGCATATTCTTCAAAGCAATAGGCTGTCCCATTGCAGTAGCCCTGGGGGCATAACAAAAACCGCCTTGGAATTTGGCTCAAATATTTTTCCTAGGTGAAGTTCTACCTAAAAAGTCTCTCTTACCACTCAAGAGTCATTGATTCCCTTCAGTTCCCATGTTTTCTCGTCAAAGAAATGTTCCCCCCCAAAACTCTGCCCTCACCTTGCCCTTTCTGCCTCACACTTCACCAGTGAGTTTACTCAGGGTTTCAAGCTCAGGGTCCAGATGGTGGTGGAGACAGGACATTCAAGTCCCACCAGGAGGCATTTCATGGGATACTTTCTATCCAGACTCATTGGCCATTCACCATTCTCCGAGAAAGGAACTCGATTCAATCTTCTCATTCATTAAATTATTCCACGAATAGTTATTAAAACCTATTCATCAGGCACTGAGCTAGGTCCTGGGAATATGGATGCGAGCAACATAGAGTTGTTGCTACAACTCACCTCCCATGAGTAAGTAAGATAGCGAAACAGGTAAAGTCAATCAATAGACTATGGTGAGTGCAATGGAAAAAAGCTGTAGAGGAACAGTCAGGAGAGGAACCTATACAGTGTGGGGGGAGGGCACTGGTCTTGGAAGACTTTCTTGGATAAGGTCACAAAGGAGTGATACCACGAACCGGAGAAGGATTTAGCCAGAGAAAGATGGCGTGTGTGCGTGCGCGGGCGTGCATGTGCTTTGCGTTGGGGCTGGTCCTTAGGGTTGCGCGTGTCGTGGGGGAAGTAGTGAAAAGGTAGCCTAGCACTTTCTGTACCTCGAGATAATAGGACAGAGAGGTGCTTTCACAGCCTGTATAAGGATGCATTAGTTGAGCTTGCTGATTTTGTAACTTAAGCCTTTTGAATTTTTTTTAAAAATCAGATGCCTGCATTTTAAGCGATTCAGAAGCAATTCGTACACAGTAACAGCAGAAAAACAAATACTCTGCCTTAGCAATGTTTTCTTTCACTGGCTTTTTCACAAAGCCATTCAAATGATGAACTTAATTTCCACCCTTAGAACAGTTTAGGTAGAAGCAGCTCTCTAGGCATATAGAAAAGAGGTGAAAGTAAATATTTATTGGCACAATTCATTTTCTCTTACGCTTCCCAGCCGTGATTCGGATCAAATAGAGCTGAAAGACTGCAGGGATCAAAGGGCTAAATATCATGAAGTGGCCACATAAATTCCGAAGCTATTTTTCATTTCAGGAATATATTACGAGTGTCTTTGGTGACCTATAGAAAATGATTTTACGCTCTTGCTCTCAATTTGAAATAAACTCATCGTGGGACACAAGGGGCATTCATAATTTGCTTAATGCCTGCTTTATGCTGCAATAAATACATACATACATGCCTGCATACACACACAACCTAACAGATTGCAGAGGAAGGAGAATCTTTAAAGATCTACACTTTGGAGTCATTTATTCATTTGTCTATTTATTCATTAATTCAACAGTTTGTTTTGTGCCTATATTGTCACAGTTGCAAGGCACTGACGATACAGGTGGACAAGGCAGGTGTGATTCCTGCCTCCGGAGCTTAGATTCTTGTGGGGAAGACATACAGTGAATAAGCCCATGAATAAATGCAGGTTCTAATAAATGCTATAAAGCAAGTAAGTGGATTGATTTGATACAGAATGACTTAGCGGTGCCACATTAGACAGGGTATAAGGGAACACTTCTCTTAATAAGTGACATTAAAACTAAAGCTTGAGTCTGACTTTCTTTAAAATCTCAGTTTACAAATATGTAAAACGGGGTAATAAAAGATCCCATCTGATAGGACTTTTGAAAGGATGACATGAGATCATGAATGTACAGGACCCAACTTAGTGCCCGACAGTTCTCAATAAATATGATTATTGAAATAGATATCATTTATAGAATATACCCCTACGTGTTTTCTTAAAATTTCTGGAACTCACAAAGGCACACCTGGACTGTGATGTAAGGCTGTGTATTTAAAAAAAGACTGAACACCAGATTAAGAAATAACCCAGTGCTTCTTTAAAAATTGAAAATTAATTTGTATCAGCCCATTCTAAGCTGAGAGGCATGAGAGAGGAAGTGAGACACAAGACAGAGTGAGACAGAATCGGGGAAGCAGAAGCCAGGAGCAAGTTTTGTGCGCTGTTCAGAATCTCATCTGCTCTGTATCATCTTCTGTGCTGACCACAGCTCCAAAAGCAGGGAGTTACTTGCCCCCCAAAACTTACTTACCAAAAGCCCTGTATCGCCTTACAGAAGGGTGTGGCTGAAGGGTTTGAGGTCATCATGGGCCTTGCTGGAGTCTGGGCTTCTTCAAGCATGCTGAGGACACGTGTTCCATTAGAAGTGCTGGAGAAAAATCGGCTCAGATGACCCCGAAAATTTGTGTCTGTGGCACATGTTCATCTCCCTCTGACCTTCCCCACCCACATGCTTTCCTAAGCACGGTGATGGCAGTAACGGCTGCTGGTGTCTGTACAGAACTTTATAGCTCATAAAGCACTACTTGGTGCAAGGTCATGATGGCCCTGATGGCAATCCGTTGAGTCGTTATTTCCCAGTCATTTTTAAATGAAGGGCGGCTGTCCTAAGAACACCCAGGTCGTAAGGACAAAAAAGTGGCCTGACTAGTGTCAAATTACCATCACTTTGGGAATATAAATTCTCATTTTTTGCCTTCTATTTTACTTAGTGCAC
Organism: Panthera tigris; assembly: GCF_018350195.1. Classification (NCBI taxonomy): domain Eukaryota; kingdom Metazoa; phylum Chordata; class Mammalia; order Carnivora; family Felidae; genus Panthera; species Panthera tigris. The sequence continues at coordinate 128,787,074 of NC_056662.1, forward strand.
GTACTGATCATTGTGATCTCCTAAAGAGAGCACTGAACACAAGATGGACACCCCAAATTTGCCTCTAGACAGCAAATGATGGACAGCCTGTTAGGACAGATTATGATGAAATACTTTACGGAACGCATTTGAGACACCTTGTTAGTATATCATCAATTCTCTTTCCCTTTTTATCTTGGCTGCTGGGGAGTCCTGAATAAATTTCATATTTGTTTCTGACACGGCTCTCATCTCTTTTCTTCATAAATTTTCTTCTTTTCCTTTTTTCTCATTTTAACTTTCCTGTGGATATGTATATATCTCCATTGATAACTACATCTCTATGTTTCTACAACCACATTTACACTTCTGTCTTTGTGGCAAGCTGCGTCTCGTGTAGTTTCAAAGCAGTGAAGACATAAATCATAGAACTCAAAGCAATTGAGCAACTTGTGAATCTAGAGAGAGTATTTTGGCATGACCAAGGAAAGCCATTTTTTTTTTAGCATATTAGCCTGAATAAAGACACAGATTTAAGTCACTTTGGATTTTGCCTTAATTTTATGTAGATCCCTTTATTTTAGTCCATTTGCTCATTCGCAGACTTAAAACAAAAATGCTGCTTCTTTGTGGCATCCCCTGTAACATTCTAACAGAGAAACACAGGGCCGTGTTGAGACAGAGACTCCAGTTATTAATTTAAAAGGTAAGAAATTTCCGTTTCTAGAAAGCTTGTTGACTCATTATTAATTTATTTGTCAAAACATAATTGCACTGTAGGCCAATTACTATTACTTTTGACTGACACACTTTGATGACAAAGTGGGAAATATGTCATTAAGTTAAAGTCAATTATAAATGTGCACATCAAGATTTTAACAAAAGTTTTCCTTTTGATATATAAATGGTAGAAAGTTTGAGCTTCTGATTTTGGAGCAAAGATGCCCAAATGATTCCTCATTTTTAGCTTTGAAGCCTGTGTGTGTATGTGTATTTTTGTGATAGTTCTAGAAACTGCACCTGTAGCAAGGCTTGCCAAGTGCATTACTAGAGGAAACACTGGGTGGGGAAAAAATATCCGATTTGTAGAAAACGTAGTTTTCTGAGGAATTCCCTATTGATTTTCCTCTATTTAACCCCAGGCCTTTCTTTCCCAAAGGACTGAGTTATGTGTCAGATATGCTCATAATCAGTCTATTGCTTTCTTAATTTAATAGAAATTTGTTGAGCACCTATCCTTAGAAACCATCCTTATACTTTATCATCTAAACTGGAACACTTTTGAGAGCAGTGAGGATGGTACAGTTAAGACACATGAGATCTGGGGATTCATTACCTTTTTCAAGGTCACACTGATAGTAAAGGACAGACGGGAAGGCCACCTTCATGTTGAATGTCTTTCCAAGACTTTGCATTGAGGTTAGCATTCAGTACAGAGTAAGCGTTCAACAAATTTCTAATGATTTAATGGAGAAATGAATTATTATGCTAAATGAAATAAGTCTGACACAAATAGCAGGTTCTCATTTATATATGGAACCTTAAAAAAATCTTTAAAAAAGGAGTCAAACTCATAGTAACAGAGAGTAGAAAGATAGTTACCAGGGATGTGGGGGTGGGGAGTGGGGAAGAGAGAGATTGATCAAAGGGTACAAATGTTCAGTTATAGGATGAGTAAGTCCTGGAGACGTAATCTATTATATTATATTACATACCTGAAATTTGCTAACAGAATATATCTTAAGTGTGCTCACCACACACACACACACACACACACACACACACAAAAGATAGCTGTTAGGGCACGTGGGTGGCTCCGTTGGTCGAGCGTCAGACTCTTGATTTTGGCTCATGTCATGATCTGAGTGAGTTCAAGCCCCACGTCTGTCTCAGCCCTGCTTCAGGCTCATTGCTGATAGTGCAGAGTCTGCTTAAGATTCTCCCTCTCTCTCTCTGCCTCTGTCCCTCTCTGCTTATACTCTGTCTTTCTCAAAATAAATAAATACACTTAAAAAAACATGAAAATGTAAAAAAGATAACTATGTGACATAATAGATGTTTTTATTAGCTTGGTTGTGATTATCATCCATATATATATATATATATATATATATATATATCACCTTGTATACCTTAAATACATACGATTTTCATTTGTCAATCATATTTCAGGAAATCTGGAAAAATAAACTAATGGGGGAAAAAGAAAGTAAAAATGAAATGCTTTTACAAAAGTAATTTTTAAGAAATCGCATTTGGAAACACAAAATAAACACAAAATAAATCAGTCAGTATTTTAGATTTCCCCACGGCACCCAAATCAAACCTTTGGGCAGAAAGATGGCATTGTAAACCAGAACACTCCTGGTTATCTAGGACACACGCTCACAATAACTGAAGCAGATTCTGAGCATACAGATACTGATCTCCTCCGTGTTTTACAGGTTTCCTCTCTCCGTAGTTCATTGCGTTCGTCAGGCCATGAGACTGGCATGCGTTGCAATGTAAGAAAACATGACCGGTGGAAACAAAAAGGCTTTGGAGTCGTACAGGAGTCCTGGTTTTGAGCTGCATCTCAGTCATTTCCTAACTATCTTGGATAAGTCTCTGCATTTTGAAATTGAGCTTTCTTGTCTGTAAAATATAGGTGGAAGGGTCAAAGTTCTTCTTTTCAAGCAACAGAGTCCATATTTGCAATTTTAAGCAGAAAAAAAGTTTATTTTAAAAGATACTGAATAGTTCATAGACTCAGCGGGAAATCTGCACAACAGGATGAGATGAAGCTCCGTGGTTAGAGTTGAAAGCTAGACCCCAGCCCCATCTGGTGAGGAGACCACCCGTCACACAGAGCATTTGTTGCCACGCTTTGCAATGTTCCCAAGAACTCCACGGTAACTGTCACTCTTGGTACCAACTTCTACTTTGGTTTATTGCTCCAAAATGAGGTCTAGACTGGGTGCTTCTGATTGTTGGTGTGTTGGTTCCCAGGTTTACATTTTGGCTTCAGGAGGCTGGGAGAAGGTGCACAGTCAGGCTTATGCGGGGAAAAGTGACCCCAAGGAAGGGAGGATATATTCCAAGGTGTGAGGCAGCTAAAAATACAGCACATGCCCACCACAGAGAGTGAGTGAGTGCACATGGTACACCTCACAGGGTTGGGGTGATGCTCAAGTTAACAGATGAGAAAGCCCTTTGAAAAAGATAACTTTATGCATTCATTATTCACCATTCCCTGCTCTGATCTCATCTCTATTGTAGTTGCTAGTTTCCAAGTCATTTGTCGTTATTGCATTATTAGTTCACTGAGGATAAGAAACTCACAGCTTTTATATCCCTACTACCTATTTACCAGCTGGAGGGTTAGAGAGGCTCAGAAAATGGTTATTACATGGATACAGACAATAAATAAGAAGATACGTTTCCCCCAACTCCCCACTGGAAAAAGAAGATCCTGTTTACTGTACACATTTTACAGGCTAAGCATGGCAGTGAGGTTGGGAACATCTTTGGCACATCAGGGAAATCAACACCTGCACATGCTTCTTCTTGCTCCGTATCTTTCCAGGTTCACACATGTAGTCTGTGTGTCCACTCCAAAATAATCACCTTGACCTCTCCTCAAAATGTGAAGACTAAAATAATCTTAAGCATCACATCACTCAGCGATTAGGAGTTACTCCTGGTTGTCGACCACTTTATTCTCTTCTTGTACCTTTGCTTCTGATAACTCTGTACATTCAGCATAACTATCATAAGCCCTCTTCACAGGGAAAACGATTAAGCTGTGACCTCATTGATTAAAGGCCACATTGTGCACACACTCAGCAACTCACCCCGCTGTCCTCTTTGAAGATCACAGGGTCTTCAAAGGGTCACAAAATTAAACATTCTCAATGAATACTGGTTCAGCCTTTGAATCATGGATGTGATCCCAGTGTACACTTAGAATAATCTTTCGTGGAAGTATAATTAACATCTGGGGCTATTTTCTTCCTGAGAAAACTGTCCAAGTTTGCACAGCTTTTAAGAGGTAAACCAGTGTATAGATGGTGTCCTTCTGTATACCATAGGAAAAATTGAACTGTGGTATCTCTTCTACTGATATTAAAAGATACATCCACATATTTTGTGCACTAGGTTAGAGATTTAGCAGGCTGATCTTGGTTGAAGAGGAAAAAAGTTCCCAAATTGCCTATCAGACTGAGGTCATTTGTGGGATGTAGTACATTGGAAATGAAAGTCCCCAAAGTTATTATAGTTCTATTTAAGAAGTCTGGGTACCATTTTCTTGTGACAGGACCCTTAAATAGATGGATGGGAGGACATGTCCTAATTATGGGTATCATGTTGACAAGGTTCCAAGGATTGGAGTTTTAGAGGTTATAGGACCAGTGATAGGTAACTCTTGGCCAGGAAAATCACATTTAGGCAAAGAAAAAAGTGCCGAGAGTCTTTCAAATAAAGATCTCAGCTTTGACACTATCCCTAGGTGCACGTGGAGATTGTTGTGGGTGGGAAAGGAATAAGGTCTACACGTGCTCAATAGTTAGGCTTCTGTGCGACGATACACTAAATCACACATTGTGGGGTGCCCGGGTGGCTCAGCCGGTTAAGCGTCCAACTCTTGATTTCGGTTCAGGTCATGATCTCATGGTTTGTGAGTTTGAGCCCCATCCCGGGCTCTGCGTGGACAGTGAGGAGCCTGCTTGGGGTTCTCCCCCCCCCTCAAAATAAATAGACTTGAAAAATAATAGTAATAAAAAGAATCATACATTGTATGTGTAGAAACACCTATTAAACAGCAAGAAGGTAAGCATCAGCCGGTCCCAGAGAGAAGTAAAGATCAGTCCTCTGCTGAGGGCCAGGGGTAAAAATGCAAGGGTTCCTCAGAAGTTCAGGTGTGCTCACCTGTGGCCTGCTCTTGGAGCTGCTGCTCCTTTCTTCTCAAGAAGAGTATTTATTTATTTACTTATTTATTTATTTTAATGTTTACTTATTTTTGAGAGGTGGGGGAGGGGCAGAGAGTGAGGGAGACACAGAATCCGAAGCAGGCTCTAGGCTCCGAGCTGTCAGCACAGAGCCCGACATGGGGTTCGAACTCACACACCACAAGGTCAGGACCTGAGCTGAAGTCAGATGCTTCACCAACTGAGCCACCCAGGTGCCCCTCAAGAAGAGTTTTTTGAGGAGAAAATATACTCATAATTCTTATATTTCTTTAAGCTTTAATTAAGTAAATGCCAACCTGAAGGAGATTCAACAAATCTTAGTTTCAGATCGCCCATGTGCACGCACACATGTGGTTATTGCATTTGAAATAAAAATGTAACATAAAACCATGACAAAGAAAAATGCCAGAGGGGCAAAGTGAAATGCAATTCGAGTTTCAAGATGTATCTGAAAAGGAACTCTTTACCTATCATTTGAATTTCATCTCTGCCATATTAGAATAATAAGGCAGGAATTAAATGACTCCAATAATCTGCTTTCTTTTTCCTAATTAGGATTCAAATTCTACATGAAAGAGCTCCATTTCCCCCATATTGAATGTTATCCAGACTTAGATGTTCCCTGAAGTTTCTCAGTCTTAGGGTCTGAGGACCTCAGACACTGCTAGCATGGTGTGGTGGCAAAGGGAATGGGGAGAGATGGAAGGAGAAGGACAACGAGATTCCCCTGGGGAAGCTTGTGGGTCCCCAACCCCCACTTTAACCCAAACCATTACATTGGCCAATATTATCATTGGACTTTCTCTTAAGATTACTAAGCCAGTACTAGGATGAGGCAAACGAGGCATTTGCCTTTGGCACAAAATTGAAGGGGATGCCAAAAAAACTCAGTAATTGACATAAGGAATATTTAATGCAATCTTTAAAAAAAATCAAATAAGTTACCTATGGCTCACAGACTAGCCATCTGTTTTGTTAAAATTTTATTTGAATTGTGTCCATCATTAGCATGAGTGAAGATCACAAATACAGAGCTGGATCCTGCCTTTATTAAAAAAGAACAAAAACAAAAACAAAACTTACAAACAGAGAGAGAGGGAGGCAAAGCATAAGAGACTCTTAAATACAGAGAACAAACTGAGGGTTGATGTGGGGTGGGGGGGAGGGGAAAGTGGGTGGTGGGCATTGAGGAGGGCACTTGTTGGGATGAGCACTGGGTGTTGTATGTAAGCCAGTTTGACAATAAATTATATTAAAAATTTTTTAAAACAATGTGTTCATCATGGATTATGGGTTTTTTCTTATTTTTTAATATTTTAAAATATGACATTAAATATTACTTATCGTCATTACTGAGGGTTTTTTTTGGCATCACATCCAAAATGAGAACTTCACTTGCCTCACTGTAATTCTGGGTTTTTGATATTTGGTCTCCAGATTAAATTTTAAACAAAACATATGCTGGAAAAATTTGTGAATCATAGCCCTTGAATATGAACAATGACATTGTGTCTAGGAAGGAAAGAAGGAAGGAAGAAAGGAAGGAAGGAAGAAGGGAGAGAGGGGGGAAGGAGGGAGGGAGGAAGGAAGGAAGGAAGGAAGGAAGGAATAAAGGAGAGAGGGGGGAGGGAGGAAGGAAGGAAGGAAGAAATGGAGGGAGGGAGGAAGGGAGCGGTGAGGGAGGGAGAGAAGAAGGAAGGAAGGAAGGAAGGAAGGAAGGAAGGAAGGAACAGAGGCAGAGGCTTTTCTCCAAAACTGAGGGCAGAATCCTACCTCCTCCACCAGCCAATTATGATTTCCTTTTTCAATTTGCTTTTGTTTGTCTGCTTGTTTTTAACTTAAGAGAATGGTTAAGGGTATGATCTGGGGTCTAATCCTGGCTCTGAAATTTAACATGCTTTTAGAGTTGTATTTTTAATTCCCTGACTTTCAATATCCTTATCTGTAAAATGGGGGTAACATCTATTTCATAGCATTTGTGTGATAACAGATGAAGACAGTGCATGAAAAGGTCTCAAGCTCGGTTTCTGATATACACTAAAGTCTCAATAAATGTTAGCAGTTGGCTTTCTTGTTTTTCATATGATTGACATTGTTTGATTTTTTTAATTAAAAAAATTTTTAAGGTTTATTTTTGAGAAAGAGAGACAGAGCATGATCAGGGGAGGGGCAGAGAGAGAGGAAGACACAGAATCCGAAGCAAGCTCCAGGCTCTGAGCTGTCGGCACAGAGCCCAACGCGGAGCTTGAACCCAAGAACCATGAGATCATGACCTGAACTGAAGGCTGATGCCTAACTGACTGAGCCACCCAGGCACCCCAACATTGTTGATTTTTTTAAAGTAATATTTTCACTATTAAATGACAGCATTCAATTACAGAAGATGAAGTATATTTTTTGTATTAAATATATATTATGGTATATACCTAGTATCAAATTACATTACACATGTATATATTAAATATGTTATATTATATATCATATGATATATAATATCAGTATATATTATATATATTTATATATATATCTGTTATATATATATAATATATATAATCTATATATATAATCTATATATAGATAATATATATAGATATAGATAGATATAGATATAGATATATATAATATATATATATATATGGACCCACCAGAGTCCATGTCTTACACATACGATGTATCTTGCAGTTACATGATTCAGCTTAGTCTAAGTTTTATTAAGTTGGTACCATATTTCCAAGAGAAGTAATAGTGCTAGTCATCTTCATACTTACATGATTCAGCTTAGTCTAAGTTTTATTAAGTTGGTACCATATTTCCAAGAGAAGTAATAGTGCTAGTCATCTTCATTTTTCCTATTTTTTCTTTTTTTTAAAATTTTTTATAATTTATTTTTGAAGGAGAGAGAGAGGGAGACACAGAATTCGAAGCAGCCTCTAGGCTCTGAGCTGTCAGCACAGAGCCTGACTCAGGGCTCAAGCTCAGGAACTGTGAGATCATGACCGGGGCTGAAGTTGGACGCTCAACCGACTGAGCCACCCAGGCACCCCATTTTTCTTATTTTTTCAATCCTCACCACAACCTTCTGAGATATATAATGTTATTTACATTTGCCCATGAGAAAACAAGGGCTCAGAGAGTCTGTGACTAGCCCAAGGCCTCACTACTATTTCTAGAGTTCTGTTTGAATACAGTTGAGCACTTTTGATCCAGTTGTGATTTTTATTTTTTATTTTATTTTTTATTTTATTTTATGATCTTTTTTAAATATAGTTTATTGTCCAGTTGACTAAAATATAGTGTATACAGTGCCCTCTTGGTTTTAGGGGTAGATTCCCTTGATTCCCCGCTTACATACAGCCCCCAGTGCTCACCCCAACAAATGCCCTCCTCAGTGCCCGTCACCCATTTTCCCCTCCCCAGTCCCCCTCCCCAGCAACCCTCAGTTTGTTCTCTATATTTAAGAGTCTCTTATGGGTTTGCCTCCCTCTCTGTTTGAAACTATTTTTTTCCCTTCCCTTCCCTTCCCCCATGGTCTTCTGTTAGGTTTCTCAAGTTGTGATTATTTTTTAACTTGCTTGGTTTTGTTTTAATTCCACAGCTGAATCACACTATATCTCAGAGGGTGAGCATATGTGAACCACTTATGGTTCGATTGATGGTCATTTTCTTTCCTGCACGACTTACGTAGGCATCAGTCCTTCTGAAAAGACTTTACTAATATGCTCAAGCTGGATTAGATGCTGCCATAACATCAGCTACTTCTTGCTATCCCAGCACTTATAAGATACCCTATAATCATCTTTTAGTATGCTCATCTGCTGCCCAAATACTCTGGCCTTCATGAGGTTACTTAATGTGCTTTATTCACTCCTGTATCCGCAGTACCCCATGCAGTCTTTGGCATCTAGTAAGTGCTCAGCTAACACTAATTGAATAAATGGTTCTGTCCGTGTATAAAAATTACTATTCACTGAACAAGGAAGGACATTAAGATCTTCCAGACAAGGTGAGAAAAGTGAAATTTTGCCCCACCAGGCCTTGATCTGTTGATCAATCTGTAACATTTTTCTGGAATTGTTCTGCAATTCATCTCACAAGCCAATCATTACATGAAAAGCATGAAACTGCATATCAATTTAATCTGACTCCCCTCCTTCGAAGTTTTACATATTGAAACTTCACATGTTTTTGATATACAAAGAAATTTCTAATATGAATAAGTTTCCAAGGAGTAGAGTCAGTTTTGATAGGGATTTACACTTTGATTTCCTCATATCCGTTAGAAGGAAGATGATACAACCATTAAGGTATCAACCAGGGGCACCTGTGTGGTTCAGTGGGTTAAGCGTCCAACTTGTGGCTCAGGTCATGATTTCAGTCCATGAGTTTGAGCCCCGCGTTGGGCTCTGGGCTGACAGATCAGAGCCTGGAGCCTGTTTCGTATTCTGTCTCTGTCTCTGTCTCTGTCTCTCTCTCTCTGCTCCTCCCTGGCTTGTACTGTCTCTCTCTCAAAACAAATAAACATTAAAAAAAATTTTTAAAAGCCTTATCAACCAAATAAGGGAGTATTTTCATGGTGAGATTATACACACCAATATTTCAAGATGATTTCAGTAGTGTTCTCTGCAAATCCAGATTGGTATAATTGCCTGTTATGTTTAACTACACTCAGCATCTAATATTTTTTTTTCTTAACAATAAACAGAAAGAGCTTCTATAATAGTAATAAAATACCTGCTGTTACACTACTCTAATCTGATACCATCCAGGAGGTTATATTCAACTTTCAGAAAGTCTCATATTCTGTAGCTATTTAATAACTTCTTCTAGGTGGGTGACAAGTGCCCTGTTAGGCCTTAGGGATCTACAGATGAACAAAACTCAGTCCTTTCTGAGATGCAACAGTATTTATTGTCGAAGACAGACATGCCACCATCTGAAGACACTGGCTCAGAATTTCTTTTGGTACCTGCAAACTCAGGCAATGAGATAGGTCAGCCCTAGAATTACTTTCTGTCATGAACTTCTTTGTTGTTGTGATTATGATTTGTGTCACCGGACATAGCTGTAAAGACGTAAGCATGTAAAACTTACCGTATGATAAAACAGGGCTCCTGTGAAGAATTAAGTTCATTTAGCATTGTGGGCTAAAACTCCCTCATCTAAACAGTATGCAGTTAGTAAATGAACTTGGAAATGAAATGAAAAGGAAAATTTGGAGCTTCAAAAGTTCCCCTTTGGTGTATTCATTCCTGTTTTGACTTAAGTCCTTCTCTACTGAAGAAATGCATTTTTTTTGAAGAAGGAACTCTGTCATTGATGAGGTTGTGTCTGGCCTCTCCTTAGGAGAAATGTGATTTAAACAAATTAAATTTCTTCCACTTTTTTAAATAGAACAAGCTGGGATTCTCCACCCTGTCTCTCCTACCCCCATGCAGGAGTGAAATGAAGACCAAACCATAATTGGCAATTAAGAACCTCAGATTCTATTATAGAACCCTTGTTGCAAAATTCATCTGCACAGGAACTTCTCAAGAAAAGCGCACATCCAGATCGCTGTGAGCACAGACTTCTCCTTCCCACAGACCTGAAAATGTCAAAACGACAATGAGACTGTGAGCTCTGCCCCACGGATCATCTGTCCCTGGATTATCTGTATCTGGCTGCTTCACTGCTTCTCATTCAGAAGACCCGGGAGGAGTGAAGACATTGGGTCTATGGATATTGCGGTGTATTTCATATATCAGCAATACACAGCAAAGCTTGTAGGACACTTACCTGTAGATAAATTCAGTTTCTGCTACACAAACTTCTCCTCTGAGGGCTTTTTTTTTAAAGCTATGAATTCCCCTATTTCTACATCTAACTTGGAAATTGACTAATGAGAAAGATAAATGGAAAGTTGATATGATAAATATATGTTCAATATGATTAACCAGCAAATTTCAAATTAGAATAATGATTATCAGTTTTCACTATGGATGGGCGCAAAAAAATTTTTTTAACGGTAATAACCAGCTTGGGTAAGGATCTAGGCAGTTGGAAACTCACTACCTCTGGGGTTAACAATTTGGAAATATGTGCCAAGAGCTATAATATGGGTATGCCTTTGAACTAGTGATTCCATTTTGTGAAATTAAAAATAAGAAAGTAATTAAGGATAGGGGCATCAATTTGAATAAATGTTTTATGGTCAATATTATATTTATAATAGTTAAAAATAAGAAACCACGTAAGTATTTTCAAAATTGGAAATATTCAAATCATGGTGATTTCAGTGGTTTAATTTAAGATGCCATTTTTATAGTTATGTATTTTCAGTATTTTGTAATATTTTGCTATGAAAAACAGTTGCTTTTATAATATTAAAAAATAATATGTATATCAATGAAAAAATATATACTAAATATTTTCTACTGTCAAAAACAATGACAAATTATAAAGATACCTTGAAAAATTTAGACAGGCATTTTTTGAGACAAATTACAAAAATTTAGATTTAGGGTCATACTTTAATGTTGGATAGCAATTCTGAAGGTTTCAGTGCTTCCCAAACGAATGTCTAAATTCCTCAACATCTACGAGAAGTGTAACCAGCATTGCTGGAGGTGAATGAAGGGAGAGCGTTAGCCCTGAAAACAATCTCTCATGAATCTTTTCCCCTGTGAGAAGAGAAATAGAAAAATAAAGCCCATACATTTTAAAACATAGAAATATGGCAGAAGAAGCCTTACTTGATATGAGTGGCACCATATAAACACACAGGGTTTATATGCTAGAATTGTCAGGCCTGTTGAAGGCACAGAATAAGAACACAGGGATTTAATATGCAGATCTCTAGAGGGAGAAGGATTCAGAATAATCTAATATCTTTTGAATCCAGCTCCTCCTCTCCTTTTGCTTCAGCCACAGTCTTAATTCATGCCCTGATGATCTCTCTCCTATATGCCGACAGTTGATGCCATGTAGTAATTTGCAATTATTCTGAGATATGAATTTGAACAAAGCTTTGTGAGGCAGCTGATCATTTAGAAATCCAGTCTCATTTGAAAAGTGCTTTGTTGCTGTCTTTTCATCGACTGGGAAATGTTCTAAATGTTGGCTCTTTGTGGGAAAATGTCCATCTTGTGAGAAAACAAAAAAGTGTGATTTTTAAAAGGTGAATAACATCTGGTTGTGTGAGAGCACGTACAGAAAACACGTGAATTACGACAAATGCGATTCCTGAGAACTCAGATTACAATTCCGTATCAACTATTCCTTACTGTTGAGCTCGTTTAATATTAAATCAGTTGAGAAAGGGAATTACCTGTTTAGCAAACATATGAATAGTTTAATCTAGCACATACTTTATATCAAGTAAAATTTCAAATTTCCCTAAGAGTTAACTTGTGAAAAAAGAAAAAGAAAAAGAAAATCTCTCACAACAATTAAGGGAATATTGAACTAGTTTTAGTAAGGAGAAAATATATATTCTTTATTGGGCAGGGGAGGGTAGCCAGACATGATGTACTGCTCAAAAGGAAGTGGTGTAAATTGACCTTTACGAATCTGATGGTGAGTTTTAGGGGGAGGGGAAGATTTCTATAGTCCTATGATTGAGTCTTCATCTTCTAGTGAGTCTATGCCTCTGGACCGTGAACTACATATTGGTCAGTACCCTCCACTCCACCCCCTTAGTTGAGATAGGAAGGCTAAGTGGGCTAGAGTTGGTTATTTCCTTTCTTCTAGGCCAGTAAGGCTCTGATAACCTATCCAGTAGCTTAGGGCCTGGTTAACAGTTTCTCCTGAGAGCAGGCCTTGTTAAGAAGAGAATACTGTGGATATTTCAAAATGGTTCCTTTCCCCCTCCCCTTGTGGAAGCGTGAGTGAATTTTACTCCAGTATTTACTATGATAAAGTGGTTGAGCTCCGGAAGGTAATTCTCCACAAAACTGTGACCACTCCCTGTGACCGGGTCTCCCTGGAGATTTGAAGTCTCAGAATTGTCCACACTGAGCCTCCAGCAACTCATCAATTACAGCTTGGGTTTTCCTACCCCAACACTGGCTCCCAGTGAAGTTTCTGCTTATGTGTCTCTGCTCATGTCAGCCATGACTCCCTGTATGTGCATGTCTCTGTCTCTCTCTCTCTAATTTGGGGCAACATGACTTGTCAGCCCCATGTCCTCACCTCTCTTATTGATCCTATAAGAATTGTTTTTTGGAAGGCCTTCCTAACATGTGGAACCAGAAACATGGAATACTCATTTTTAAAATGAGGTAAAAAGCAGCTATATAAAATCTACTGTATAAGAGATTCAAATTATAGATGTTAATATGTATTATGAGTCTTCCTATTTAGTGATTTTTGCTATTATTCATATAGGCTTGAAGTTTTTATTATTTTACGCTGTATTTTTATGTGATTCCAGAAAGATTTCCATACACACACACACACACACACACACACACACATTTTTGGAATACAATAGAAGCCAGTAAATTGGGAGTGGCAGAGGTGATGACCCAATTCCTCCACTTGTTTAGTACACAAATAATATACTTGCATAGAAAAATAAATCAAGGGGATGCCTGGGTGGCTCAGTCAGTTAGGCATCAGACTTTGGCTCAGGTCGTGATCTCACAGTTTGTGAGTTCAAGCCCCGCATCAGGTTCTGTGCTGACAGCTCAGAGCCTGGAGCCTGTTTTAGATTCTGTGTCTCCATCTCTCTCTGCCCCTCCCCCTGCTCATACTCTGTCTCTCAAAAATAAATAAACATTAAAAAATTAAAAAGGAAAAGAAATCAAAGATTAATACGATCTGAAAGTACTACCTTAACAAATAGTGGAAAGTCGTGACAAGCTGACCCAGCATGTTCAGTTTAAAAACAAGGATAATCTTGGCATCTCTGTGATTAGTGTTCTCTTTCAAAGAAACCAGGATAAAATAAATGTTAAAAAAATACAAAAAAGCACTTAAAATTGTGAAGCATGGAGGTCAGTGCAACACAATGGTTAATATAGATATGGCAAGACATTTTGAATTGCTTAGTCAATGAAACAAGAGCTGATTGGATTAATTACATTGAAAGGGTCAATATTCTCATTCTTCCCTAGACCCACACACCAATTAAGGTTTTTATCACCACAATTCCAATTGAGACCCCTTTTTGAATGTCGTGAGTTGTCTCCAGATGACAAAATATGGTTACAACTTATCAGGTTTTTTAAAACTATTAGCAATGCTGAATTATTCCTCCTTGAGATTTTGTTTCCCTTGGCTTTTGGACAACATTCTCCTACTTTTAGTTACCTTCATATGCTTATCTGTTTCTTCACACATTCATCCAGTCCATTTAGATTTCCACTATATTCTGATGATGCTCAAATTGTTACCTCCAAGACCAAATTTTACCTGAAATCTAGTCTCTGAAGAACACTGGCTGATTGACATTAACTCACTATGCCCCAAAGTGCACCTTGACCCTGACACTAGCTTCTCTAATTCCCAGTGTGCAATTGAAGTTAGTCACAGTGCCCATCTTTCTGTTCAGAAACCTTGGAGACATTCTTGACTCCTCCCTTTCTCTCACACTTGACACTCAGTCCTTGAGTAATCTTGTCTCTAACTTCAAAATAGATCCTGAATTTTGGGAACGCAAGCTGGTGCAGCCACTCTGGAAAACAGTATGGAGGTTCCTCAAAAAACTAAATATAGAACTACCCTACGACCCAGCAATTGCACTACCAGGCATTTATCCAAGGGATACAGGTGTGCTGTTTCAAAGGGACACTTGCATCCCCATGTTTATAGCAGCACGATCAACAATAGCCAAAGTATGGAAAGAGCCCAAATGTCCATCGATGGATGAATGGATAAAGACGATATGGTATGTATATATATACATACCATATCGTCTTTATCCATTATATATATATATATATATATATATATATATACACAATGGAGTATTACTCAGCAATCAAAAAGAATGAAATTGTGCCATTTACAATGATGTGGATGGAACTGGAGGGTATTATGCTAAGTGAAATTAGTCAGAGAAAGATAAATATTATATGACTTCACTCATATGAGAACTTTAAGAGACAAAACAGATGAACATAAGGGAAGGGAAACAAAAATAATATAAAAACAGGGAGGGGGACAAAACAGAAGAGACTTTTATTTTTTTTTATTTTTATTTTTTCAGAAGAGACTTTTAAATATGGAGAGCAAACTGAGCGTTGCTGGAGGGGTTGTGGGAGGGCGGATGGGCTAAATGGGTAAGGGGCACTAAGGAATCTACTCCTGAAATCATTGTTTCACTCTATGCTGACTAATTTGGAAGTAAATTTTAAAAAATAAAAAATAAAAAAAGATTCTGAATTTGAACAACCTTTCTCTCTCACCTGAGCTCATCACCTATTCTCTGGTTCAGTGCTGTAACCCCCACTGAACCTCTTTCCTTCTTTAACTGCATTTCTCTGTCACAAAATCATTGAACCAATTCTTTTAAAGATGGATTAAGTCACCTTATTCACTACTCTAGTCAGAACTCCCAAGGGCATGACATCTCAGGCAGAGTAAAACTTCACATTTTTTACGTGGCCTTCAGAATCCACATAATTCAATGGCTTCTTTGACATTTTCTCCTGCTAGTTTTCCTCTTGTGCCCGTCCCTCCACCACACCGGGTTCCTCGTAGCATCTCCAAAATTCACACTGTATTCTGGTTACTTTGCGTTTACTTTTAACTCTGACCCAAAGAGCTTACCCCAAATATGTCTCTTTCTCTCATGTGATGCATGTTTCAATTGTCCTGTTGGTTGAAATGTTCTCTTATCAGTGAGATCATCCCAAGCAATCCAGTACCACAGTGTTTTTCTGTTTCCACTTAATCTGATTTATTCTGCTATGGCTCTCTTACTATCTAATATATAGCCTAATGATGAAATTATTTCATTGAGTTATGATATTTATCAAGCAGATCTTAGAAATACAAAAATTAATATGCAGTGATATGATTGTTTATTGTCTGTTTTCCCCCCACTGGCATGGAAATGCTATGGGAGCAGTGGTGGTATCTTCAGTGCTTAGAAAAGCATCTGGCACCATGGTGGGTGTTCATTGAAGATTTCTTGAATAAATCGTTGAGTGTATGAATAAATATTTTAATTTATGATGTAAGCCACGAGTAAGGAAATGCTTACATTGGTATATTCATATCAGTGGATTTTGTAATTATTTATCATTTGGCTTTTATATCAAATAATTTTATGTGCATTATGAAAGTGCATTTAGGCTTTTTCTGAACAACTGAAATTGTTGTTTCTTTTATTCTGTCTTGTCCTCCTTTTAGACATTGATGTTCTTTTAAAAGATCACATGATGTGGCTATTAGGGAATTTAAAGTCATTTATGACCCACCTTTGTACTGTATAAGATTTTTATGACATCCATTGACTTACATCATCTTTACATTTAGTTTCATTTTGGTTTTTTCCACTAACCTTTCTCCTTTACTTCAATATCTTTAAATATTTATTTCATATTCATTATATTTCTACATGGCATCTAAAATTCAAAATTAGTAAGAGGTAAACTACACACACACATATACATACATTATACATAAAGATACAGTTTAGGGGCACCTGGGTGGCTCAGTCGGTTGAGCGTCCCACTTCAGCTCAGGTCACGATCTCGCGGTCCGTGAGTTCGAGCCCCGCGTCGGGCTCTGGGCTGATGGCTCAGAGCCTGAAGCCTGCTTCTGATTCTGTGTCTCCCTCTCTCTCTGCCCCTCCCCCGTTCATGCTCTGTCTCTCTCTGTCTCAAAAATAAATTTTAAAAAAAAGTTAAAAAAAAAAAGATACAGTTTAAAGTATCACAGTGGCAGTAAGTGACGTATATACACATCATCTTTTATTTGTAATTTATAAATCTGTCAAAACCATGGGAAATTTCAACTAAGAGGGCATATATTCTAAAAATATTTCTAGTTTTTATAATCAACCAAAGGATTAATTCAATAGACATGTATAGTAAATAGAATGACTGTTTTTGAAGTGTTCTGGCTTTAGCAAGTCAAACACAAAAGTTTTAATAGGACTCTCCTGTTCACTTTTCACCCCTACAAACAATGCTATTGTAAGTTATTGGCATATCTTCTCTTTTAGTATGTAAGCGTCTTAAAAATGGTTGCGTCTTAAAAATTCATTACTATAACCAAATAGTTGCTATACAGTGTTCTGTGTTTAATATGCACTTTTCTTTTATTTTTTTCTAATATGCACTTTCAAATCAACTTCACAATAAAACTAGATTATTTCTAGATTTTCCAAATTCTTTAATAGCCTAATGAAATGATTTGATTGGATTATGGTATTTATCAAACAGATCTTCTAAAGACAAAAATTCAATGACAGGATGATCCACACATGTTTTTATCAGAAAGTGAAGCAATGGCTGTGTCAAAATTCTAAATGTAACCCCATTTTGGACACAAATATCAAGCTGCTTCACAGTAAGATCTTTTTATGAAGTGAAGTTGGAAATTCTGATTGGTGAGATGGGACTTCTTAGAAACTTCTCTGGGTAAGGAGACTGAATGACTATGTTCAGTGAAAAAGATGTACATGTGATAAAATTCTTCAGTAGACATATCTGGAGAAATGTTTATTACTTTATGGAAAGCAAACAAGAAAAAAAGGGAGGATTCAATTCGGTGGTTGGTTTTTGGTGGGATTTATTTTTAGAGATGTTTTGGCACCAACAAAGGACACCTAAATGCATATAAATAATCATTTCAGAGTTAAGTTCATATCCTCATGACAGATATGGATGGAATTTTTTGAAAACCCGTGTTGAGACAACAAAGATCATATTAACCCAAGCCAAAATCTTTTGCACGTTGACTTTCAACATTTCCAGTAAATCATGTATAAGCCTGTTAGAATTTCTAATGAAATGTATGCCAGACTAAAGGAATCTTCTGCCAATTTTTATTCTTCCAATTCTACAGGAAGAAGAAAGAAAGGCATGGTGAAAATATGTAGATTTCTCACTCAGAAACATTTCTTTTTCCATGCATATCAGTTGTTGGAAATGTAGAGATTCTATATCATGATTTATTTATAAATGTTTGTCTCACACACTCTTGCAGCTGTTTTGATGAAAGTTGCTGTTATCAGCATGACTCCTCCAAGAAATAAGTGAATTTCATGAAGGAACAAAAATTAATAGGGCTGTCCCCCATCATCCTTTTCTAACTTGGGTGTTTAGTTACACGGTATTCCATTGTTGAAAGCTAATCCAGAATCTTAATGGTTGGTGGCAATGTTAATGTTTGCTAAGGATATTGGTCTATGGGATATTCTTGCTTGTGAACCTCATGGGACTGATTCTACCTTTTGTGGCTCTTGTCTTCCTATTCTTCTGTCTTTACTTGATTACCTATTTGAGTATCTACCTGCCATAGAGTCATAAACTCTTAATGCAAAACAGGAAGTTTTTAACAAAAATTTTGGTAACTGATGGAACAATGTACCCTAACTTCT
Source organism: Panthera tigris (assembly GCF_018350195.1). Lineage (NCBI taxonomy): Eukaryota > Metazoa > Chordata > Mammalia > Carnivora > Felidae > Panthera > Panthera tigris. The sequence goes on from NC_056662.1 coordinate 128,805,536, forward strand.
TTCTGTGTGTATTCAGGTAGTCTGCTCTCTAGCCTGATTGAACTCTTCCTCAATAGGATAAATTTAGCATAAACCTTCCTCCTAGCCCTTATCAATATTGTTCCTTTCTCTTGAAAGACCCTATTAATATTATTGCATGCACATCCTGGCCCAATTTGTTAAAATGCTCTAACCTCTAAAGAAGTTTTATTATTCTTCTTCCTTCCAAGATTGATTATCTAATACCAAATATTTATTGTGTGAAAGGCCACTCTGCTAATGTCTAAGCATCTTATTTATTTTTACAACAAACTGTTAGATATTATTATGCTCATTTTATATTCAATTCATGAAGTTGAGATTTGTATAGGTTGGATACCATGCCAAGTTTAAACATTTTTTATATGTCAATGTGAGATTTGCACCCAATAGTTACTACTCCAAAACGAAGTTCTATTCTAAACTTCATTATACCTTTTCTAATCTCTGTTGGTGTGAAACACCTTAATAGCATGTACCAGAGTCTAATTATATTTCTTGTTGTATGTAACAATTGACCTGGATATTAGTCATATACCCTTTGGGAAGGCGTTAGAGCCCAAAACATATTTTCTATGAGCAAGAACAAATACTGTAATTTTAATTCTCTCTGTAGTTACTCTGTATCTATAATGTGTGTGTGTGTGTGTGTGTGTGTGTGTGTGTGAATTTTTAATTGAATTTACTTGAACAAGAGTCTTTATCCATGGTCTTGCCCAAGGTAGAATGCTTTTATGGCTAAATTTTCTGCTTACTATCCCAGCAAAAACATCAATTAAATATCTACACATTGATGGAGAAATTCAATCTACCATGTAGGACATTTCTTTGGAGGCCTTGTAATTTTATGGAGGAAACAGGTATTCTTAGCAGGAGTCAGAAGCATCCTGATCAGAATTCCCTTGGGGTTCAGTGATGCCACAGAGACACATTTAGGGATTAGTTTATTCAGACACAAGTTATTAGAGGGAATGACTAGGCAAACTGCTCTTAGCTATGGTTATAGTGAGAGCATAAAAGATATATTTACTTATGAAGGACAAAAATGTTCCACAAAATACTGAGTTCTTGGTTATAAAATGCCCTGCAGAATAGCATTGATGAAAAAAAAAAAAGAATAAAAAGAATTAACTAGCAAGTTAACTAAATTCTGTTTCAAAGCTTTGATTCAAATGAGCATTTAATAAGCATTTTATTTTTTCAGTAGAAACTCATTGATTTTTTTTTCTGAATGAGATTAAGTATTCATTTTAAAAGGATAAGAACTAACTCAACAAATAAGAAACTTCTTTTTGCTCATTTTACATTATTCTATGAACTATGTAACGAAAACCATATTGGAAATCAAAACAGTGTTAAAAAGTCAACTACAACTCCCTGTCTTATTATGGCAAATAATTGCATTTTTTAACTCTCTCATAATTGCAAGATTTAAAGAGCAAAGCAAGAGTATTCAGGGTTTATCTTCTGCACTGTGTGAAATATTTGCACTGTGTGAAAAGAAAACTAAATAATACTGAACACCAAACAAGGTCTACCTAAATCTGAAAGTTAGCAAGTGACTAAGGCAGGATTCACACTTAGACCTTAGTAAGTTTCTAAAACATTACTCGCTCCAATTGCCACATTGCTAATTCCTGCTGGGCATAGAGAAGCAAGGAAATTAGCACTTGAGTTACTTAGAGGTCAGAGATTCATACTCAGCTAAGCAGAGATCTTCCCCAGGAGCCCTGTGTTCCACTTGGGAAATAATGAAGCTTCCAAATTGACAGATGAGTTTTCCATTAGAGTGATAATTACCCGTTATGGTAACTGCCTACCTTAAGTATCTCTTGATGTTGATCAAAGTATTATCATTTCTTTGTTATTATGTCTGCTTTTAGTAGGGATGTTTGCTCCACGTAACGTCCATTACCTTTAAGGACAGATCTAGAGTCAGAATTTTTTAGTTGACCCCAGTTCTGCTGTTGGTTCTGTGAAACTGGGCATGTTTGTGTACTCTCGGTGCCTTGGTTTCTGAATTGCAAACCAAAGGTTAGAATAGTATCTACCTTAAGGTGTTGTTGTAGGAATTTAATGAATTTATAAGTGAAAAGCTCTCAGAACAGTGCTTTTCATCTTGTAAGTCAAATATTGGCTTCCATTATGTTTCTAGGTCGTTACCACAAAAATGTAATTTAGACAATGGATTCATTGATATCTTTCTAACTTTTTCCAGAATGTGTAAATTACGTGGATAATGTTCATATTCAAAACCAGTTGTAAAGTTAAAAAAAAAATCTGTTCTAAATACTCATATTCTGTTTCGTTGTCAAAACTTTTGGGAAGACAATCCCATTATTTACAATCCTTTCGATATTATAGCAATTCTTTGAGTTTCATCTAGTGCATAGAAATTATCCATTATTTACACATTGTTACTAAATTAGTTAATTGACCATGGCTTGTAATTAAATCTGAGGTGGATATTAAATTATTCATGCTGTAAATAAATTAATGCTCAGAGATTTTGCTTTCATTTTTAGAATATTTGATTAGCACTCCTTTACTCTGTAACTTACCCATTTTCACTTCTAATGGGCCATAATTTTTCACAGATGGGCACTATGAACCCATAAAAAGTTGGTGTGACTAATTTGAGTTTACCCGGCTTTGTCTTGAAAATTATTCCAGTTGTTCTTTCTAAAGTTTCTAATTGCATCTGACAGGCTGATGCAGCATATACCTTTGAAGTATGGCTTCAGTGTAATGGGACTGCCTTTCTGTCAAGTGTATCAAAATTTAAGCATCGAAATCAGCTTTGTGTATCAAAATTGTTTCCTTGTGAGATTATAAATAATTCTCTCAAGTTATTGTCAAGTTACAATGACCAATGTGAGATGAAATGTGACTACTATGATATAACGAAGAAAACAGATAACGGGGTACAGTTCATGGCCTCAAATATTTATTTGTGGTGTCATCCCTGTGTCTATACATCCCTGTGTATGCACACACCTACACACACCCATATACTAAGAGTATCTCTTTACGACCTTATGGACAAATTATGTAAAAGAGCCAGTCTCAGAAACCGTTCTGTTCAATTCAATAAATACTTGTCGGCCAATTTATTAGTGTTACAGTGATCATAGGGTTTTACAGAAACACAACAGAAGCACTTGTGAATGGTCAAGAGAAATTTCTCATGGAAGATGTTGCCTACATGCTCACTGTCTTTGTGGAGGTTAAGACAGCTACCAAGGCATTTCCATCATCATGGGATTCACAGAAGCACCATGGACTTTGCTGAGTAGTCTGGAGGCCTCACTGGCCGTCTTGGTGTTTCCAGAGGGTTAAAAATAAATTTAAATTCCAAATACTTAACCAATTAATAACTTCCCTTCCAGAGAAGTCTATTCACAGAACGGTCAGATTTCTGCCATCAGCATTTTTCTAGTACTTTGGTATATATAACAATTTCTATTTTGGATACATTTACATATATTTAAACAAGTCTAACTAAGCATAACACTAAGTTGTGTTAACTTTGTGAATTCAAATAAGATACACTCCCAGTCCTCAGGGACCTCACATTCTAATGGAGACAGACGCATAAATTCACATAATAGGTCATGGTGCCACGATCAGTGTGCAGGTTAGATTAGAGACACAGCAAAGGAGAAGCTGATGAAACATACTTAGAAAACAAGGAAAGAAGTGACAGAGTGACCCTCAGTGAATACCTCAGTGATACCGAGTGGATGCTTTGAGAAAGGAATGAAAAGGATGAGCAAAGCAGTTATGGTGAAGACAGGGTAAGGAAACCTAACAGCTAAGAAATGAAAAATCATTCCTTTCCTCAAACAACTTGATGTTGTGAATAAAAACCCAATCCTAACTATTTATATATCTTTCAAATTGATACATCCTTCAATTTATTATCACAGTGCTCATTGTATTTATTGAACTCCATGAATAGCAATATCTTCAGTGGGCATGGTAGGACATTAATATAAACCACAGAACATCTACAGTCTTTCTAATAGTTGGAGCTTCTTTGTCAAGGTGCTTATCTTAGTCCATTCAGACTGCTATAACAAAAATACCATAAACGGGGTGATTTATAAACAATACACATTTATTCTTCTCAGTGCTGGAGGCTGGAAGTCCAATGTCAAGGCACCTGCTGATTCAGTGGCTGGTGAGTTCCACTTCCCGGCTCATAGCTGTCCTCTTCCCACTTGCATAGCAGAATGGGTGAGGGAGCTCTCTGAACTCTCTTTTATAAGCTCACTAATCCCATTCTGAGGGTAGAGCCCGATCACCTCCTGAAGGCCCCTTCTCTTAATACCACCATCTTGGGAGTTAGGATTTCAACATATGAATGTGGGGAGACACAAACATTCAGACAATTGCAGTTCTATAAAAGTAGAAATGGTGGCTATCGTTATCAGTCAGGATGTTCATCTGGCTAAATTAGGCAATGAATTTATGGAAAGGATGTAAGATGCTGGATCATACACAGGGTCACCAGGAGGGCTTGAAAGCCTGCCTCAGAGGGCAGGCGATTAGGCACGTCGCTCGTGCTGATGCCACACAAGCAGGGTTATGACACCATTTCGATCACTGCTTCACTTTGCACCAACAGCACCACTTAGACCAGATGCTGGGCCCTCACCACTGCTGGCACCATTGTCCCTACTGCCCTAGAAACTCCATATTATTGGCACTACCCCAAGGGTACTCTGCAATGTCTACACCTTTGCATCAATAAGTTCTGATTCAGTCTGGGTCACTTGCATCTGATCGATTGAACCTAAGTGAGGTGAGTATATACTCATCCCGAACCTGGGAAGGCAAGCTGTCTGCTACAAAATACTTTTATTACATTACTCAACCAAATTGTAGCTAGGTTTTCCATACTGAACTAGTATTATTTCTATGGCCCATTTCAATATAGAATCAGAGCAGGATAGAAACTTAGTGGAATATATTTGATGTATGAAACTTAAAAAAAATGTAATGTTTATTTCAACTTGGAATTTTATGAGGAAAATAAAAGACTGGTAAACTATTATCTGCTAAGAGTTAATCTGTGGGTTTAGGGGCATTAACTTATGGAGGACAGTTCCGGAAAAGATGGCAGTATAAGTTTTCAAAATTTAGATTTGAACTCTTACTGTCTAATCACTGTAAAAACAGATCAAATTATCCACAAATAAAAAGTGTGCCCCTTATCAGAGATAAGATGCATATATCTGGAAAATCTCCAGTAGATGGGGCTCATGTCAGAAGACACCTGGACCTTGGATCCAATGGCGGTCATAGGTTGCTAGAAGTTCGGTGCTCTGGAGTGAGGAATACTGATGCTTCACCAACTATGTGGGGGAACTGAATCTAGGATCACTGAATGAAGCAAGGGACTGGCATAAACTTCCTGCATCCTTTGATAAAGACAGAGATAGGAAATATGAAAGCGATAAGAACGTATATTCTGCTGTTATTGAGTGAAATGTTCTACAGATACCAATAGGTCAAGTTGGTTTGTAGTGGTATTCCAAGTTATATATAGGCATGTTACTCCTCTATAGCTCTATTCCTTTCCCTAGTTTTACTGTATTATTATTATTTATATTAACTTTATGTATATATCACAAATCACAATATTGATTATATTTATTACTTTATATAATTTTATGTTTTTGAAAAAGTTTGAAGGAATAAAGAAGAACAAGTATTTGTTTACGGATTCAATATATTAACTTCTTTACTTATTATTTTTGGTTTTCTTCATTTGTTCCCATGGATTTGCAAAATCTGGAGTCATTTCCTTAACCTAATACAACTTTAATTCTTCTCATCTCTTTTGTGTTCTTAGTGACAAATTTATATGCATATATTATATTTATGCATGTCATAGGGCCAACAATACATTGTATGGATTATTTTCTAGAATTGCTTTTTAAATCAGTTTAGAAGAAATGAAAAAAATGCACTTCCATTGTCATTTATAATGACATAGTTACTTTTACTAGTCTTAGTATTTCTTGTAAAGTGGGTCTCCTAGAAACAAATTATCTCAATTTTTTCCAGCTTTATTGAGGTATAATTGACAAATAAATATTGTATATGTTTAAAATGTGCAGTGTGATGTCTCCTAGATATATACACATTGTGAAATCATTACCACAAACAAGCTAATGAACATATCCATCCCCTCACATGCTTATCATTTCTTTGTGTGTGTGATAAGAACGCTTAACATCTACTCTTTTGGCAAATTTCATGTATACAATACAGCATTATCAACAATAGTCACCCTACCATCTATTAGATCCCTGGAATTTATTGGCCATGTGTAACTGACATTTTGTATCCTTTGACCAGCATCTTTCCATTTCTCTCACTCCTCAGGCCCTGGCAACCACCTGCCTACTCTCTGCCTTTAAGAGTTCAACTTTTGTAGGTTTCATATATAGGTGAGATCCTACAGGATGTAACTTTCTGTGTCTAGCTCATTCTGCTTGGCATTCTGTCCTCCAGGCTCATCTATGTGGTTAAAATGGCAGGGTTTTCTTCTAGTTTAAGACTGAAAAATATTCCATCATACAGGTGCCACATTTCTTTATCCATTCATCTGTCTATGGACACTTAGATTGTTTCCATATCTTGGCTTTTGTGAATAGTTGCTACAGTGGGAACAAGAGTACAAATACTTTTCAAGATCCAGATTTCATTTCCTTTGGATATATACCCAGAACTGGGCTTGCTGAATCCTAAAGTAGTTCTATATTTAATTTTTTGAGAAACCTCCATACTGTTTTCCATATTGGCTGTACAAATTTACATTCCTATCAACAGTGAACAAGGGTTCCCATTTCTCTACATCCTTCACATTTGTTATCTTTTGTCTTTTTGATAATAGCCATTCTAACTGGTGATACTTCATTGTTGTTCTGAATGTCAACTATACCTCAATTAAAAAGAAAGAAACTTAAACCAGGAATAAAAAGCTATAAAAAATTTTTAATTAATATGGAAAGACCCCAATAGAGCCAAAGCAATCTTGAACAAGAAAAAAGATGGAGACGTCACATTTCCTGGTTTCAAAAATATATCACAAAGCTGTAATTTAAATTAAAGCAGTCTTGGCATAAAGCAGTTCTGACAGAACAGAATAGAGGGTCCAGAAATAAGTCCACACATATATCATCAACTAATCTTCAAAAGGGTACCAAAAATATACAATGGAAAAGGGTAATCTCTTCATTAAATGCTGTTGGAAAAACTAGATATCCACATACAGAAGAATGAAATTAACGCTTATCTCATACCCACACCATATACAGAACTCAACTCAAAATGAATTAAAATGGGGGCACCTGGATGGCTCATTCAGTTAGGTGGCCTTCTGTTGATTTCAGCTCAAGCCATGATCCCACAGTTTGTGAGTTAGAGCCCCACATGGGGCTCTGTGTTGACAGTGAGGATGATACTTGATATTCTCTCTCCCTCCCTTTCTCTCTGCCTCTCTCCTCTCAAAATAAATAAATAAACTTAAAAAAAGAAAAAGAAACGACTTTGTTAAAAATTGGATTAATATAAACCCTAGAAGTGTAAAATTATTAGAAAAAAATATATAGAAGCAGCCTTTTAACATCCCTTTCGTCACTGATTTTTTTTTTCAATATGATCCCAGAAGCACAGACAACAAAAACAAAAATAGGCAAGTGAGATTACATCTCAATTTTTATTGGAGAAAGTCTCTTTGTTTCAGAAAGTCTTTTGGATGAAAGATAACGTTGCTGGATGTAGGACTCTGTTGGCAGTTGTCCCCCCCCCACCCCACCCCGCCCGCTTTGGGCACTTTGAATATGTTACTCCAGAACCTTCTAAAATGATGAGTCCATTTTTTCTTGCTTTCCAGATTTTCCCTTCTCTTTAGCATTTTTGCCATGACAGGTATCTTTGTGGATCCCATTGTGTTTTGCCTAATATAGTTTGTTGAGTGTCCTGGGTGTTTAAATTAATACATTTCCAATACATTCAGAAAGTTTTCAGTCATTAGTTCTTTAAATATTTTTCCCTTTCATCTTTTCCTGTCACTTTCATTATGCATGTGTTGGCACAGTAATGGTATCTGACATTTCTCTGAGGCTCTATTCATTTTTCTTTATTCTTTTTCCTCTCTGCCTTTGGATTATATAATCTTTGTCAATCTGTATTAAAGTTGTTAATTCTTCCTTTGTTGTTCAAATCTACTGTTGGGCCCCTGTAGTCAATTTTTGATTTCAGTTATGATATAGTTCAACTCCAGGATTTTCATTTATATCATTTTAATAATTTATTTTTATTTTTATTTTTTATTTGATTCAACAGTATCATCACACTTTACTTCTTGAACCATGATTTTCTTTCATTCTTAATATATGTATAATGGCTATTTTGAAACCTTTGTCTATTACATTGAATGTCTGGTTGTTCTTATAGGGCATTTCTGTTGCCTGCTTGTGTGTGAGTGTGTGTGTGTGCGTGTGTGTGTGTCCGTGATGGATCATACTTTCTTGTTTTAAAGAAACAACTTTTTATTCTGTGTCACACAACACACTACTGAATAACTTATGCTGCGCATATGCACATAGAATAGTTTTTTTAGATAGAGACAGTTTAAAAGCATTTTGTAAAACAATGTTTGCAGCCTAAGTTTGTAAGCACTGGACTAGATGAACTCTCAAGCCTTTTTGACCTTCAGAGTTACTATCCAATGACGCTTTGAATTAGAAGATAGGTATGGGCAGAGAAGGTCTCCAACTTTGGCTCTTCTGTCCTTCCTGGAATTTTTCTCAATTTGGACAATGTTTTACCTGATTTATTTCCAACTTCTTTTTACCTGACTCATTTCCCACATGTAGTTTTTTCAATGCTTTGTGCATTCTCTCAAGGTAGAGTCTCCCGGGAAGAATGGGCTCTTCTCTGAGGTGGATGTCTAGGGTATTGTTGTTGTAAAAAGACCTCATTCTGATCCCTTCATCGCAAAAGGAGATGAGATCTTAACCCAGCTTCACCTTTTCTAGCAAAAGGACACAAATGCCAGATGCAATGCACATTTATTCTGTCATTCTTCCCGTCGCTTCTTCCTAGGCTGACAGCTGTATAGCATGAAATAAGGGGTACTTTTGGCCAGCTAGAAATATAAAGGCCATAAAGAAACAGCACACACTGCACTCATTTCCCATAAAACAGGACCATTTTTATTACCTCTGATTTATAATAGAAATGACAATTGCATATATTTCTTCATGCGTGTACAGAATCAAACGCAGAACATAAAACTCCCTGAACAATACAGGACTCTACCAATTAGGTCTAAAATTGAATACTACTCCTTGGGTCCAAAAACTTGAAAAATATTCCTGATTGGTTTTTCTCTCTCTCTTTTCCTCTCTCTTGCTCTCCCACAGACACACATACCCACAAACTTACAAAAAAAAATACCAAATCAATAACCATAGTTTAGCCTCCATTGTCATTGTCTATTTATTATGAATTTTGCATCTAAAATTATTTCCCATGAAGGTAAATTAAAATATTTCAAGAGTTTTTATGGCCCTTTAAAACATCTCAGAGTAATTCATCACATGCCTTGATTTGAATATAATGCTACAGGATAGTATTTCTTTTCTTTCTTTTTTCCTTTGTAATCTTATGAACATAAAGATTCTTTTTCTGGAAATGGTCCTTTTGATCAGATAAATGAAAACATACACATGCATGCATTTTTTACATACAGTTTCATGATATAAAGTATATCCAGGGATCTCAGATTAGAGTCCCTTTTTAAATTTTTTTTATTGTTTATTTATTTTTGAAATAGAGTGCAAGCAGGAGAGGGGCAGAGAGAAAAGGAGACACCGAATCCAAAGCAGTCTCCAGGCCCTGAGCTGTCAGCACAGCGCCTGACTCAGACTCGAACCCATGGACCACGAGATCATGACCTGAGCCCAAGTCGGACGCTTAACCAACTGAGCCACCCAGGCACTCCCAGAGAGTCCCTTTTATAAGAAGATAGGAAAGGAATAAATGTGTATTTAGCACCACATTGATGCCATATGCCACTTCATATGTAACATCTCACAGAAATACCAATATATTTTAGAAATGAGAACTTTGGAGACTCAGTGGGGCAATTAATCCAGTCACCTAGTGAGCACATATCCCAGATGGAACTCAGCTAATATCTTCTCCCTTCACATTTTTCCATTTCACCATCTCTAATGTTAATCAAGAGATAATAAGAGATTAGTCCACAAATAGTGTTTCTTCTCCAGGAGTCAGTTAAATGTCATGAAGAAGCATCCTGCCCCACTCACTAGTAGTTGGCTGAAGTCGGTAGACTTAAGTTCTCTGTGCCTCATCATCCTCATCTGTGAAATGGGAATAAACCCATTGTCTTTGAGTGATTTAATCTAGGGAAATAGAACATAAAATATTCATACGAACAACATAGAATGTTTCATGGTATGGAACATGAAAGTTTCCCAGTGTATCCTAATGATCATTATTATTCCTCTGATTCTGATACCTTGGTTGTTTACTTATGCTATAAATATGTGGCTGGTATTTTTCCCCCCAGAAATTACAATTACTTTCTTCCCTCCCCCCCCACCCCGTTTCTTTCAGGTAACTTTGTTCTGGTATTACTATAAAAAGACAATGCAAATATGTTAGCAAATAAGGTTAAAACGAGCCAGGGGAAATTGAGTGTATTAGCCTATTTTCCTGTCACTGAAGTCTTAATTCTCCTGCTAGACAAAGCGTAGCATATGTGGGGGCTCCTGGGGTATTGGTATGCAGACCTGGTGCATCCACAGTGAATTTGGTTAGTGTTTCCCAACCCATTTATGCAGAATTTAACTCTCTCTTTTCCCGTGGCATTATTATAAAGCAAGATTTCAAAAACTGATTATCTTCAATCACTTCTGTTATATATTTATAGCCTATATTTATTGCCAGGATCTCACTCCTAAGTTACAGTCCTATGAATTCACAGGATACTTTGTGTCTACCTCTAATTTGTAATTCATGTGCCTCAGTTTCCCTATTTCTATTGTAATTTGTGTGCCTCAGTTTCCCTATTTCTAATTAGAAATGATAATGGCACGAAATAAAGATACTAGGGGTTGTTGGAAGGATTAAGGGAGGTGTGATGGCTACTTTTACGTGCCAACTTGGCTAAGCCATGGTGCCCAGTTGATTGGTCAAACACCAGTCTACATGTTGCTGTGAAGGCATGATTCAGGTATGAAAAACATTTATGTCAGTAGACTGAGTAAAACAGATCACCTTCCACGATGTGGGAAAAGCTCATTTGATCAGCTCAAGGTCTTAAGGGAAAAAACTGAGGTCCCCAAAGAGGAAGGAATTCTATCTTAAAGACTACTCCTCCTGGAATTACCAAACTTCCAGCCAACTCTGTAGATGTCAAATTTGCCAACCCCCATAATCATGTGAGTCAGTTCTTTAAAATAAGTTTATCTATCACCTATCTATCTATCTATCTATCAATCATCTATCTACCTACCTACCTACCTACCTTCCTATCTACCTACACACACACACACACTATTGGGTTCTCTTTCTGGTTCTCTGGGGAACCCTAATACAAGAGGTAGCATATTTTGTGCTTAAACTAGTGCCTGTCTATAGCAAGTACTTTAGTCACAGCATGTAGTTGAATATTACTTAAATAAACACTGATAAACACTCACTGTAAAAATTAAACCATGGCTGCCTTATCGTGGAATCAGAATTAAGAGCTGAGAAGATTTTTCTGCTTAGGTGGCTCCCCCATCTCTCTGTTGCTGTCCCATAAAGACTACTTTTAGGCATCTTGATAATCCTTGGAGCACATTCTCACATTCTCAAATCCAATGGGCTCAACCTCTCTGGATTATATTTGAACTGTAAATATATTATTCATTTTTGAGACAGAGAGCAAACGAGCAGGGTCGGGGCAGAAAGAGAGGGGGACAGAAGGTCCAAAGTGAGGTCTTTGCTGGCAGCACAGAGCCTGATGCAAGGCTTGAACTCACTAATGGTGAGATCATAACCTGAGATGAAGTCAGACACTTAACTAACTGAGCCACCCAGGCACCCCACCTCTGGACTATATTTGAAGTTTCATTTTCTGTCTACCTGGGACATAATAAAGTTCATCACTAAACAATGTGGGCGGTGTCTTTATATAAGAAAGGCCCAAATATTTGTCTTCAGACTTAGGCTCAGTTTTGTGATGCCCTTACAACATGGTGACAAAATGATTGCTTTCATGACCACATAGTTTTTTCAAGACAGTACCTGCCAGGGTAAGATTTATAATGATTATGGTCAACTGAGAGCACATTAAAATCTAATTGAGAGTCAAAAGATGGGTGAGACCTGATTGACCCCCTAGATTTTATGGTAGTTTTCAATTGTTGATGAGCACATTAAATTACAAAAACAAACAAACAAACAAAAAACAAACAAAAAAACAACAAAAAACTCTGGCCCTATCAAAGACCTATCTAGTCATAATCTAGTCATAATCTTTGGATGTTAGGTATTGTTGGGGGGATTGTAAAATAATTATTCCAGGTGATTCTAAAATATGCATCTGGTTAAAGATATTGGCCATCTTATTTCATGCAGCTTGTTTCTCTTCGTGACCACAGGAGAGAAATTAAAACAACTGTGATCCACTCACTTTCTTTAGGGGCTGTCCACCCACATAACAGGTAAAGAAAAAGAAGGCTGGTGACCTGCCTGGTCTAGTGTCCTCGTCAATCAGACCCCCAGTTAAATAGACTAATGATATTTGCTTGGACGAAGAGGCTTTGTCTCATAAATGCCGTTAGCAGGAACTTCCCTGGTTAAAAGATTATTAATAGTGGATAAACTGAGAATTGATGAGGCGCAAATCTCTGGAGAAAGTCATGTAAGAGACTTTCTGGGGTAAAAAATGAAGAATGTTTCATAACTCAAATACTCTTCACTGTGTTAGGTAATAACCTTTAAGTCCTTGCTTGGAGATCCCATCTCTTCTGGAGTAGCATGTGCAGGTCTGATATGGGAAGAAAGAGCTGGAAAGCTACCTTGATAATTAAGACCTCTCTAGGCTTTGTCTGAGCCTAATTATTGCCTGTATCCTTGGGATTATGAGTAAAATCTGATGTTGGACAAGATCTCTGATGGGCTTGAGCCTGTCTTGACAATTCTACCATTTGTGTTACCTCAGACAGTAATTAGCACTGGGGCATTGTGGTTTACCAGCTTTTAAAGAGTCACACTGGAAATGGCAAAATGGGCAATGTTCAATTTTATCCTAACGGCCAGAGATCATAAACAACATTATCTAGAATGATTTAAAAAATGTCAAAGGAACAATTAGCCTGTGTATATTGGACCGCATAATTCCCTGACTTCTTATATGTAGAATTAATTTTATATATAATTTTTAACATTTATTTATTTTTGAGAGACAGGGAGAGACAGAGCATGAGCAGGGGAGGGGCAGAGAGAGAAAGAGACACAGAATCTGAAACAGGCTCCAGGCTCTGAGATGTCAGCACAGAGCCCGACGTGGGGCTCAAACTCTCAAACTCACAAACCGTGAGATCATGACCTGAGCCGAAGTCAGACGCTTAAGTGACTGAGCCACCCAAGTGCCCCAACTTAATTTTATATATAAAAAGAGAATAACATTTGGTGTCACAAGGTGTTTATAACCCCTTTCTTATAAGATTCAAATTATAGACATCTGTTGTGATGATGGTTTTATTTTTTAAGTTTATTTATTTATTTTTTTTGGGGGGGGAGGGTGCAGAGAGAGAGAGGAAGAGAGAATCCTAAGTAGGTTCTGTGCCCCACGCAGAGTCTGATGCAAGGCTTGACCCCATGACTGTGAGATCATGACTCAGCCAAAATTAAGAGTCAGACATTTAACCGACTGAGCCACCCAGGCTCCCCATGATAGTTTTATTTTTAAAAACATGCCTATCTTCAATGGAACTATGCCCTTAACTTTAGGTTCTCCATTCCTGGAACAGCTACTGTGGTAACCCTGAGGAGGAATATCACCTCAGGGATTCAAGGCAATGCTCCTGAGATTCACGTTAATCAATGTGTGTACCACAAACAATTTGGTGGCTGTTTCCAAATTAGCTAAATCACATCTGCTGATGTTCACTTCTATTTCATCATAGGACTACAGAGATGTCATGATTCAGTCTACCAGGAAGTCTTACAAGTCTTCTCTGAGTCCTAATGAGACTTCTGAACTTTCCACAGTTACAGATGGAAGCAGGAAAGTTCCTGCTCATGCATGGCCCATCTTCCTTCTTGGTAGTAAGGAGTACATTTCAAATATCATTTTTCATATTGTATTTATTTTTTATTTTGGTAGGAACACTTAGTGTGAGCTCTACAAATTTTTTAACTGTGCAATACAGTATTGTTAACAATAGGCACGATGTTGTACAGCAGATTTCTAGAGCTCGTTCATCTCTTTAACTAAAACTTCATACTCCTTGATCAGCAACTGCCCATTTCACCTCCCCCAGCCCCATTCTATCCAATTTCTATATATTTGACTATTTTAGATACCTCATCTAATTGGAATCACTTGTCCTTCTGTGACTGACTTATTTCACTTAGCGTAATGTTCTTCACATTCATCCATGCTGTCAAAATGGCAGATTTCATTCTTTTTTTTTTAAGGCCAAATGATGTCCCATGGTATGTATACTCCGCATTTTTGTTATTCATTCCTCTGTTAATGGACATTTTGGTTGTTTCTGTATCTTGGCTATTGCGAATAATGCTAAAATGAGCATGGAATGCAGATATCTCTTTGAGATTTGATTTCCATTCTTTTGGGTATATACCCATGAGTAGGATTGCCGGATCCCATGGTAGTTCTATTTTTAATATTTGAGGAACTTCCATATTGTTTGCCATAGCTGCTGTCCTGTGTTACATTCCTCCTACAGTAGGCAAGCGTTCCCATTTCTCCACACGCTTGCTAACACCTATAAGCTAACACCTATAACTTCTTCTTTTTGATAATAGCTATCCTACAGGTGTGAGGTAATAGCTCTTTGTTGTTTGTTGTTTTTTTTTTTAATTTTTTTTTCAACGTTTTTTATTTATTTTTGGGACAGAGAGAGACAGAGCATGAACGGGGGAGGGGCAGAGAGAGAGGGAGACACAGAATCGGAAACAGGCTCCAGGCTCCGAGCCATCAGCCCAGAGCCTGACGCGGGGCTCGAACTCACGGACCGCGAGATCGTGACCTGGCTGAAGTTGGACGCTTAACCGACTGCGCCACCCAGGCGCCCCAGTTGTGTTGTTTTTTTTTTTTTAATGTTTATTGATTTATTTTGAGAGAGGGAGACAGCGAGAGCAAGTGGGGGAGGGGCAGAGAGAGAGGGAAAGAGAGAATCCCAAGCAGGTTCTGCACTGGCAGTGCAGACCCTGACAGGAGGCTCACTCTCACAAACCTTGAGATCATGACCTGAGCTGAAATCAAGGTTCAGACACTGAGCCACCCACACGCCCCATTGTTGTCTCATTTGCATTTCCCTGATAATTGATAATGTTGAGTATTTTTTCATATGCTTGTGCGTCCTTTGTATGTCTCCTTTGGAGAAATGTCTATTGAAGTCTTGTTTCCCCCTTTTTTGTTTGTTTGTTAACCAGCTTATTTCTTTTTTCACTTAATAATATTGTGGATGTCTCTCCATGTCACTGAAAATTCTTCTAAAACTTTTGAGATTTTTAATATTTGTATGGTATTCCATTTTCTGAACGTTCCATGGAAAAACTCCTTATATGTGATCTTTAGGTTTTTCACTTTCTTGCTAAGTGTTTATATGGTGCTTTCTTCCATACTGGCTTAAATCCTTTATATTTGTTAAACGTAGTCTCTACTAAAACGTTAATGACTCGGTACTGTTATGTACTCATGTTATAAATTGGGAAATTAAGCACAGGGAGAATAAATGACTTGAGGAGCCTGATTAACATCGAGGCAGACGGGGATCTCAAATCTCCAGGCCTAACTCTCCTACTGTACTGTCTCTCATCACTCAAAGATCAGAACTGAAGCTAAATGTATGCCTCCATTCTTAGTAGTTCCTTTGTCATATGTGCCTAGATGCAGAATAACAGAGTCAAAGGATATGCACGTTTTACAGTTTTCAATGCAAACTGTTCCAAACGGTGCTTCTGATTTTTTTTTCTTTTTCCAGTTTCTTAAATTGTGAAAGACACATAACATAAAATTTACTCTCATAACCATTTTTAAGTGTACAGCTGAGTGGTATTCAGTATGTTCATAATGTGTGACCGTCACAGCCATCCATCCCCAGAATGCTTCGCATCATTTTTTTTTTTAAGAGAGAGAGAGAGAGCATGAGAGAGGGAGGGGCAGAGAGAGAAGGAGACACAGAATCCAAAGCAGGCTCCGGGCTCTGAGCTGTCAGCACAAAGCCCGAAGTGGGGCTCAAACTCACGAACCAGGAGATCATGACCTGAGCCGAAACTGGACGCTTAACCAACCGAGCCACCCAGGCGCCCCACTCTTCACATCTTGTAAAACGAAAACTCTGTACCCAATAGACAAAAACTCCCCATGCCACTCTCCCTCCAGCCCTTGGCCATCACTATTCTTTCTGTCTCTATGACTCTACTTTAAACACCTCCTATAAATGGAATCACGCGGTACTTGTCTGTTTGTGATTGGCTTATTTCACTTAGCATGATGTCTTCAAAGTACATCCGTGTTGTAGCAGATGTCAGAGTCGCCTTCCTTTTGAAGGGCTGAAGGAGGTACTTTTCCTTTGCTTGAAGGAAGTATTGACAAGAAGCTTAAACCTGAAGGTCACTAGAGTGCTGGGGGTAATACAAAGAGTCCTGGCCCGAGAGCTTGGAGACCTGACCTCTCCACTGACTTTACATCTTGCTAGCAATTTAGACAAGAGGAGGTCAGTAACTTCTCAGTAATCTACTTCCAAACTGTAAGATCACGGACACGAACATGTAAATTTTGCTCTGGATCCATGTATTTTGACTTAATTAAACTCGAATTCTGATTTCTGGATATACTCACTGTTTTCTGTTGTGCAGAATCAGTAATAAAAATTCATAAATAAAAACATAATTCTCATTTCATTCAAATGTTCTCAAATATTTCAATCCAAATACCCAAATGATCAAAGGAGAATTGCCAGCGATCCAGGGTCTATGCAAAGGAAGCAACTGAGAACTTGCTTGGAAGTACTGATTTTATTTATTTTTATTTTTATTTATTTACTTAATTTTTGAGAGAGAGAGAGAGAGAGAGAGAGAGCAAGAGAGAGAATGAGCCGGGCAGGTGCAGAGGGAGAGAGAGAAGTAATATCCACCCTCAACATGGAGTCAAGAAGCAGACTCCACATTCAACACGGAGCCCTACGTGGGGCTGGATCCTACAACCCTGGGATCATGACCTTAGCCAAAATCAAGAGACTGAGCCACCCAGGCACCCCTGAAGTTCTGATTTTAAAGTGAAACATTGATTCAATGTGCTTCTTCTGTGTCATGATTTATCCAGTTGTTTTGTATACAATTATGTGCTAAAATTCTTTAAATAAAAATGTTTCTCAGACTGCACTGCTCATTAAAACATCCACTAGCCACAGGTGGCTATTAAAACTTCAGTTTGGGGCACGTAAGTGGCTCAGTTGGTCGAACATCTGACTTCAGCCCAGGTCATGATCTCACAGTTCATGAGTTCTACCCTTACATTGGGCTCACTGCTGTCAGTGCAGAGCCTGCTTTGGATCCTCTGTTTCCCTCTCTCTGCTTCTCCCCTGCTCATGCTCTCTCTCTCCAAAGTAAATTAACATTTAAAAAAAAATACCTCACTTTCTCAGGCAGGCTAGCCACATTGCAGGTGCTCAATAGCCATAATTGGCTTGTGTAAACTGTATTGGACAGTGAACATATAGAACATTTCTATTATCCCAGAAAGATCTTCCAGTAACCCGTTGGTGGAAAATGGTCTGGTGGTTTTTGATTGCTCAGGAATCCTTCTGAGTTGGTTCTGAAATATGGAAACCCAGTTTCAGAAATATAGCTTAATGAATGTTGAAGAACATCAGCTTCTGGTGTCGTCAAAGTAAAGCACAAACTGAGAATCAGATATTAGGATTCAGATCAAGTTCTGAAATTTAGGAGGTGAGATGTAGGACTTTTTGCAGTTCACTTGGATTACTAATGTATCTAGACACTGGTTGTTTTATGTGTATTATTTTAAAAATAAATGTACTTCCTACTTCATAGGGTCGTTCTAAGGATAAAATGAAATAAGTCACAAAGACAAGCATTGTGTCTCATTAATTTTCATATATTCTGAATCTAAGATGGTGTCAGGCATATCTAGGTTCTCAAAAAATACTTAATAACCTTAATAATGGATGGGATAATGGATACACATCCAGTTGAATATACCATCGGT
Source organism: Panthera tigris (assembly GCF_018350195.1). Lineage (NCBI taxonomy): Eukaryota > Metazoa > Chordata > Mammalia > Carnivora > Felidae > Panthera > Panthera tigris. The sequence continues at coordinate 128,824,074 of NC_056662.1, forward strand.
GTGGGCAATTTGAAAATAAATTTGTTTATGAAATTCTATAAACACAGTTTTGTTTGTCAAGAAAAATAATTTTACTCTGTTAAAACATCCTTGGACACTATTCTAAATTTAGTATGTTGGAGGAAAAAGACTAACAGATCAGTACAAATTACTCTAGAAGTTGTGAAATCTTTTTATTTGTTTTAATATTTATTTCTGAGAAAGAGAGAGGGATTGGGCAGAGATGGAGGGTGCATAGAATCTGAAGTGGGCTCCGGGCTGACAGCAGAGAGCCTGACACAGGACTCGAACCCATGAACCGCGAAATAATGTCCTGGGCCAAAGCCAGAGGCTTAACTGACCGAGCCACCCAGGTGCCCTAGAAGTTGTGAAATCTTATATCAAATTTAGTTTTAAAGTTCTGGCCAATATGTGCATGTTTTCTAAGGTTAAAGAGATGACCACAGCTTTTCTCACAACTGAATTGTCTCCGGACATTATTTCTGATAGTTGTTTTTTAAGGTCAACGTATCTTTAGAGGCACTGTTCACTTCAAGGTTGCTTCTCTGGGTTCCCTTTACTATTGCAGAGGACGCCGCTGGACTAAGAGGTTGTGGAAGGATGTCTGGAAGAGAAAAAGAGGAGTCCCATTCACTTTCTATTTATAGAGAATTCTAAGTGTCAGTGATCTGGTTTTCATTTACAGCAGATTATATCTTGTAGATTTGACTATAGCTCACTAAAGCGGTTGTAGGGAAAACAGAAGTGATTTCTGGCAGCCTAATAGTGAGAGAAATAACAAAGCATCTTTGAGAAGAAGGACAAAGAAATAAATAGGGCATACAGAGGCCATTCCAGATGGGAACAAGTAGCTTTGAACTTTCTGGAGTCTCCAAAGGCATCTTTGTAAACCAGTCTAATGCTAGAAGGGAGGCATTGAATGAAATAAAAGCATACTTACAGAGTTTAAGGAACTGAATTCTATTCTGGATTTTGTTATTCAATGTTTGTGTGAACTTTGGCAAATACTTCCCTTGCACTTTTCATTTCCTTCTCTATAAAATGAAGGATTTAGGCGTGCCTGTGTGGCTCAGTTGGTTAAGTACCGACTCTTGATTTTGACTCGGGTCACGGTCTCACAGATCATGAGATGGAGCCCCGTGTTGGGCTCTGCACTGACAGCGTAGAGAGTCTGCTTAGGATTCTCTCTCTCTGCCCCTCCTCCACTCTCTCTCTCTTCCTCAAAATAAATTAATTAATTTAAAAAAATAAAATAAAGGATTTAGGCTGTGTGATCTCTTGAGTTACTTTTGGTTCCAGAGCTTTATGGTTTAGTCTGTCACACTGTGTTCATAATGAAAGACTTCATTTTGTTTGTTTGTTTTTTTAATTTTTATTTAATTTATTTTTTAATTTACATCCAAGTTAATTAGTATATAGTGCAACAATGATTTCAGGAGTATATTCCTTAATGCCCCTTACCCATTTAGCCCAACCCCCCTCCCACAACCCCTCCAGTAACCCTCTGTTTGTTCTCCATATTTAAGAGTCTCTTATGTTTTTGTCCCCCTCCCTGTTTTCATTTTATTTTTGTTTCCCTTCCCTTATGTTCATCTGTTTTGTATCTTGAAGGCCTCACATGAGGTAAGTCATATATTTGTCTTTCTCTGACTGACAAATTTCACTTAGCATAATACCCTCTAGTTCCATCCACGTAGTTGCAAATGGCACAATTTCATTCTTTTTGACTGCTGAGTAATACTCCATTGTATACATATACCACACCTTCTGTATCCATTCATCCATCCATGGACATTTGGGCTCTTTCCATACTTTGACTATTGATAGTGCTGCTATAAACATTGGGGTGCATGTGCCCCTTTGAAACAGCATACCTGTGTCCCTTGGATAAATACCTAGTAGTGCAATTTCTGGGTCGTAGGGTAATTCTATGTTTAGTTTTTTGAGGAACCTCCATACTGTTTTCCAGAGTGGCTGCACCAGCTTGCATTCCCACCAACATTGCAAAAGAGATCCTCTTTCTCCGCATCCTTGCCAACATCTGTTGTTGCCTGAGTTGTTCATGTTAGCCATTCTGACAGGTGTGAGGTGGTATCTCATTGTGGTTTTGATTTGTATTTCCCTGATGATGAATGATGCTGAGCATTTTTTCATGTGTCAGTTGGCCACCTGGATGTCTTCTTTGGAGAAGTGTCTATTCATGTCTTTTGCCCATTTCTTCACTGGGTTATTTGTTTTTTGGGTGTTGAGTTTGATAAGTTCTTTATAGACTTTGGATACTAACTCTTTATCTGATATGTCGTTTGCAAATATCTTCTCCCATTCTGTCGGTTGCCTTTTAGTTTTGCGGATTGTTTCCTTCACTGTGCAGAAGCTTTTTGTTTTGATGAGGTCCCAATAGTTCATTTTTGCTTTTGTTTCCCTTGCCTCTGGAGATGTGTTGAGTAAGAAGTTGCTGCAGCCAAGGTCAAAGAGGTTTTTGCCTGCTTTCTCCTCGAGGATTTGGAAGGCTTCCTGTCTTACATTTAGGTCTTTCATCCATTTTTAGTTTATTTTTGTGCATGGTGTAAGAAAGTGGTCCAGGTTCATTCTTCTGCATGTCACTGTCCACTGCCACTGGATATTCTTTCCTGCTTCATTCTATTGGATATTCTTTCCTGATTTGTCAAAGATTAGTTGTCCATATGTTTGTGGGTCCATTTGTGGGTTCTCTATTCTGTTCCATTGATATGAGTGTCTATTCTTGTGCCAGTACCGTACTGTCTTGATGATTACAGCTTTGTAATACAGCTTGAGAAAGACTTCATTTTTTGAAGAACATGTTCATTCATCATCAGAGTGCAGGTGCTTCAGTGTGTGTATATCACTCAATTACTGTTATGATCACAAGCTCCGGACAGTAGTGAAAAGAACACATGACTTTGCAGCCACACATGTTTGGTTTCAGGTCAACTATTGCATGTGCTTTAGGGAATCATGGTTGCCTTTTCTGTTCAATGAGAGGTATTTTATACACATTTTGATAGTTTCTCATGTAGATACAAATCAAACGTATAAATGATCTAGTGTGGTTTTTGCACTTAATATAGGAAATTAGATCTCAATAAAAAGGAATTATTACTGTTTGTGTCTGCTCTCTAAGATTTCCAGGCATGATGGTTGGATTGAAATCAATTAGGAGATATTTGTTATTTTTAATTCTAAAATGGTAAGTGATTTAGACTAAGCTGAGGAAATAGGTAAAGTATCACTTTAAAGTGAAGAGGAACATACATTAATAAAACCAATTAAAGTTAAATAAAATGGTGCTTGTAATTCTAGAAATGTTTCATTTAAACTTCTTGCTTTCTGAAAATTCTCTTCTTGCTTTTATTAGTCACTAAGATGATCAGAAGATTTCTTCCCCTTTGTTTTGTTTTGTTTTTTTGTGATCTCATTGCTTTTGACTATGTATTTATCTTTCCAGGGATTTCTACTTGCCTAATTTTGCAAGGATCAAAAACCAACATTTCATAGCTGGTATAAACACATGGAAAATATCAGTCTCACAGAATGCACATTAAAAAACAATGTAAAAATGTACATTAAAGAAACAATGACATATCACCTCTTCCCCTAAATGCATCATAAAGGAATCCATTTTGTTTTTATTTCTAATGTTAGTGGATTTGGTAAGTATCACATGATTTTGGCTTTTCAAATTCAATTAATTTTATTTATTTATTTATTCATTTGTTTTTATTTATTTATTTTTTTGCACCTTGCTCTTATAATTTAATAAGCTATTTTGGAAATCCTTTCATATTAGTACACATATATCTAATTTTTAAAATAGTATCCATTTATGAAAAATCATAATTTATACAATCAGTTCTCTATTTACTCTTTTTTTTAAATTTTATTTTTTATTTTTTAAAATTTACATCTAAATTAGTTAGCATATAGTGAAGCAATGATTTCAGGAGTAGATTCCTTAATGCCCCTTACCCATGTAGCCCAACCCCCCTCTCACAACCCCTCCAGTAACCCTCTGTTTGTTCTCCATATTTATGAGTCTCATGCTTTGTCCCCCTCCCTGTTTTTATTTTTGTTTCCCTTCCCTTATGTTCCTCTGTTTTGTCTCTTAAAGTCCTCATAGGAGTGAAGTCATATGATTTTTGTCTTTCTCTGACTGACTAATTTCACTTTTCTTTTTGATTGCCAAGTAATACTCCTTTGTGTGTGGGGGGGGTGGAGGGGGTATACCACACCTTCTTCATCCTTTCATCCATTGATGGACATTTGGGCTCTTTCCATACTGTGGCTATTGTCAATAGTGCTGCTATAAACATGGGGGTGCATGTGTCCCTTTGAAACAGCACACCTGTATCCCTTGGATAAATGCCTAGTAGTGCAATTGCTGGGTCGTAGGGTAGTTCTATTTTTAGTTTTTTGAGGAATCTCCATACTGTTTTCCAGAGTGGCTGCACCAGCTTGCATTCCCAAAATTAATTTTATTTATTAAATTGTATCTCGGCAAAATACACCAAAAAGCCAATTATATTTATCATTAAAATAATAATTTCAACTGTAGACTCTGAGGAAATAACCGGAAGTATATCAAGTTTATGTACACAGACACAACAAACAAGCATTATTTCTGTTCACTTATTTAGATATATTTTGACTTTCGGGGCACCTGGGTGGCTCAGTTGGTTGAGCGTCTGACTTCAGCTCATGTCATGATCTCGCGATCTTGTGAGTTCAAGTCCCTCATGGGTCTCTGTGCTGACACCTCAGAGCCTGAAGCCTGCTTCGGATTCTGTGTCTCCCTCTCTTTCTGCTTCTCCCTTGCTCATGCTCTGTCTGTCTTTCAAAATAATAAACATTTAATAAATAAATCACTATATTTTGACTTTTTATTGTTTTAAATTTTTTTAATGTTTAATTTTGAGAAAGAGAGAGACAGAGCACAAGTGGGGGAGGAAGAGAGAAAGAGGGGGAGACAGAGATTCCGAAATAGGCTCCAGGCTCTGAGCTGTCAGCACAGAGCCCCACATGGGGCTTGAATTCACAGACCGCGAGATCATGACCTGAGCAGAAATCAGATGCTTAACCAGCTGAGCCACCCAGGTGCCCCAAATATATTTTGACTTTTAAAATTCTCTTCTCTGTTTTACCATGTTTTGCATATATTCTGTATGAAATATTGTAGGACTTCAACTTCCATATATCCTTTTATACGAAAGCTTACTTTTGGAGCAGGTTAAGATGGAGAAATGCTGCTTCATGCACATGTTCGGCAATCGAGAAATATGTCACAAATTATGAGACAAATTATGTCACATTCAGGTTAAACCAATGTGTTGCAGATATTAAATATGCTGCATATTTATCCACATTAAAATATTTAGAATATTAATGAACATAGCCATATGTTTGCAACGCACATTCCAGCAGGTACAATATCATCATCCAGAGGTTGAAAATTGGTTTTGGGGGAAAGCATAATTCTGCATATAGAACATAAGCAGAGAAATGGGGTGTCCATCACATTAAAATTCCATTGGGTGATCATTAGGGAAAGAAGTTATTTAAAAAGTCTTCTTAAAGGGGTAATATTAATTAAAAAGTTTGATAAACACTGGCTTACAATATGATAATGCTAAATACTAAAGGCAGGACATGAAACTCTATACATATTTGTATGTTATATGTGTACAAATGTATACATATGCCAGGTACACACATGCACGTTCTCACAGAGAATAAAACTGAATATATATAATTATGATGAAAGACCTCATTCATCATCAATATCTTATTTACTTTTTACGATTTGTACAATTTTCTTTGCAAAAAAACATAAATTGTTATAAAATGTAATTTTAAACACCAATAACTGCCTTAGGTTATATTTGAGCCCATTGTCTGCCAGCATAGGGGATTCACTGTTGCAAAAAGACAGACTTGGAACAGTTGGAGATTGGAACAGTTGGAGATTAGCGTGGAACTACGGAAAAAATCATATATATAGAGCACCTGTCAGTACACAGTACTTTTCCTGTGGGGGGGTGGAAATATATATATATATATATATATATATATATATATATATATAAAATAGTTCTGTGGTTTAGAAGAACAGTCCTGTAAATCTATGTGTTCATTGAAGCATTCAAGGAAGAGATGGGATTTGTGCTTGGTGCTGGAAGGTGGGGCTATCAGTGGGATTAGGTTTGGTTTACTTAGCCACAGGTGGCAGGCAGAGTGGATTGACCAAGATGGAAATTTAATTCTCTCTCACATCAAATCTGTCTCCGTGCAGGCAGTCCAGGGTCAACATGTGATTCCCTTGTCTTCAGGACGCTAGCATCCTTCTTTCCTAATGTTTGGCTTCTATCCTCAAGGTTGACCTCATGGGGCATAAATGATGCTGAATATCCAGCTTTTATATCCAAATTCCAGGAACCAGGAAGGAAGAAGAGAAGTTCTCATTCTTTCTTTTTCACAAGCCCTCTTGAAAGACCCACTAAATGTTTCTACTTATAATTTATTGGATGGAACTCAGTTATGGCCGCATCTAGCTCCCAGTGGGACAGACAAAAACATTCATTATTCTGGAAGGCAATGTTCTTCCCCCAAATTTGGGTACATGTTACTGAAAAAATAAAGGGAGAGTAAATACTTATTAGTAAACTATCTGTTCTCACCACAGTCCCCACTTTTTACAAATTAAAGATCTCTACACGTCTTTCTCCTCATAAGTGGAACACATCCTTTCTGCCTTCCTAAGAAAATATCCCTGTGGTCTCTTACAGCTACAGATCTTCTACATCCAACTCAAAATGCATAGTCTCTGAATGAGCATGATCTCTTCTTCACGTCCAGAAGTGTCATCCAGCGTTACATAAACAGGAAAAAATGTATTTGCCCCCACAGGAACCAATGGAGGTGGTGTAGCACAACTTAATAAGCATTACTATTCACAGAAGGAGATGATCATATTACTGTGAGAAGTGGTATATAAGAAATACTGAGAGCTAAGGGAACACAGAATAGGAGGCAATTGCTGGGACTGGGAAGATCTCAAAATGTGTCATGGGGGAAAAATTATCTGGACACCAATGAATGGATACACCTTAACAGATAAAAATTACAATTAAAGTTACAATGGTAATAATATTACTGCTATTAAACTGCCAAACATTTGTTTCCTATGCTTCATGCATCCTTAAAATTTCTCTACATGACTTAGGCCATTTATTTACTATAACAGTTATACCATACAAAAGGTTAATCCCCATTTTGCAGACAGGTTAAGTATTTTATGGTCACATTCACACAGCTCATAAGTGGCAAGATTATAATTTGACTCAACTCGGTCTGGTGCCATGCTCTTAACCACTATAATAGACTTGTTATTTCACTATTGACATAGAAGTTTATACCAACAAAAGTTTGTGAGGCATTACACAGAATGTAATAGAAACTAGCAGGTGGTTTCAACTGAGGCTGTGGCACAAGAGTGATTTCAAACCGCAGTTAAAGACCATTGTGTGTGAGCTATGTTTTACTCTTGTTACAATCTTATTTTAGACATTCTGTTTTAATACTGATGAAATGATTATAATATTTAGATCATTGCTTACAGACAAAATATAGAGGTAATCTCACACCTGAGATATTAATGCTAAAAACCAATATGGGTTAGGGTGGAGATTGCCCAGACATGGGAACAGCACCATATTTATGTGCCTGAAACAAAAACCAATATAGAAAGAGAAGAAAAAATGGAGTGCTAAAAAATGCTCTGTGTGCATCCTCTTTATTTATTTGTGATGTTATGTTCAAGGTTAAAAAGGCAATTTGTTAAGGGAGGATGTTCTGAAGGAACAATTTAGGAATGTTTTGCTCATGCATTTTTTTTTTATGTTGGTTTGCTTGTAAGAATGTATAACACAAGCAAAGTGAGGCTTTGAAGTTGATCACACTTAAGAGATGAGATTTAAATTTGTGTGACTTGGCACACAGTAGACAATGAATGCATTCGAGTTAAATGTAAATCTCACATTATGCTAGCTATAGGGAAGGATACACTGTCTAGAACACCACTTTCCAATAGAACTTTCTGGGATGCTGGATAGATATGTCCTGTATCTGTGTCGTGTGAGATAGTGACCAAGGCGATTGAGCACTTGTGGCTAGAGCAAATGAGAAGCTGCATTTAAAGTGTTTTTTAGGGGCGCCCGGGTGGCTCAGTGGGTTGGGCCACCGACTTCGGCTCAGGTCATGATCTCGCAGTCCATGAGTTCCAGCCCGCGTCGGGCTCTGTGCTGATGGCTCGGAGCCTGGAGCCTGGAGCCTGTTTCTGATTCTGTGTCTCCCTCTCTCTCTTCCCCTCCCCTGTTCATGCTCTGTCTCTCTCTGTCTCAAAAATAAAATAAACGTTAAAAAAAATTTTTTTTAAAAGAACAGTGGTCTCTGAGTAATAGAGTAGGAGCAAGAAGAGGAGTATTATTGAATTAAATTATCAAATATTTGTTAAACACTAACACTTATTTTTCAATTTGCTACAGATACAAATATGAGTAAAACACGCACAGTGTATTGCTGGTGGATAAAAGGAGATTCATAAAATGCACAGTTTAATATGTAGCATGATATAGTGACAGATGCCTTCAGGGAAGCTAAGTGCAAGACCTAAGTGCAGAGAGGAAAGGAATAGGGTGAGTTGTCATTTTATGGGGAAACCATATGTCAACTTGGGATGCTTATTAATATATTCATGACCTGAAGCAGGTGAAAAATTAACCTTTGCAGATATTAGGGGAAGAATGTTCTAGATAGGAACAAAGCCAATGCAAAAGCTCAAGGCGGGAACTGACTTAGAATGGCCTAAGACATCAAAGAGGTCCATGTGACTTCAGTTAATGACCAAGCAGGAGTGTTGGCAGATGAAGTCAAAGAATTAAGAAGGTTTCAAATTATATAGGTATTATGGGTCCCAGTAGAATTTGAAGTTTATACTAAAGGGATGAGAAATCATTAATTTTTACTGCTTAAGGACTTGTGTTACAATTAAGCATGCTATAAGGTATTTTTCCCTGAAATTCACTGATTTTACTCTAAATGAAACATTTCACCAAGAAACGAAATATTATTTTTAAAACACCAAAAATATAGTAGTACTTGAGCAAAATACTTTCTTAATCTTTTAAAAATCAACCATTATTTCACAGTCTTAATCAATCATTTGCATTTTCTATCTTTATCATAAGTATAAAATTAAAACGTAAGCCACAAAAATAAAAAAAATGCTTATTATCTCTCAAGTCTTTTGGATGGTATATGAAAAACTAATTGTATTTGGGTTCTCTACAACAGAAACAATAGGATGCGTGTGTGTTGGGACGGGGTCGGGGGAGATTAACTTTAAGGTATAGGCTTATGTGATTACGGAGAATGAAAAGTTCAAAATCTGTAGGGTGGGCCAGTAGAGTGGAAACCAGGGAAAAGGAAATGTTGATCTGCAGTTCAATTCCTCAGATCATCTGCTGGCAGAATTCTCTTGCTGGGGAAAGCCAGTCTTTTGTTCTCTTCAGGCTTTCAGCTGAAGGTTATAGGGAGATCTTCTTTAGGAGAAGCTTCTTTACTCAAAGCCCATTGATTTAAATGTCAACTTCACCCAAAAACACCCTCATGAAAACATCCAGAATAATGTTTGGCCATATATCTGTGTACCAGACACCATGGCCCAACCAAGCTGATGCATAAAATTAATGACCACATTAATAGTTACAAAACACCTTTTATAAGGCCGTAAACTCTACAAAACTTTACATATTTTCTTATTTTACCCCTAAAAGGAAAAAAAAAAGTGCAAGTCAGTAAGTAAAGAAATAGGAGAAGGAAGTTTAGATAAGCAGAGGTTTAGCCCTGAGGGTTTATCAGGATCAAGAATTACCAAGAGAAATTGTAAAGTGGATTTAGCATCAAGGAGGCAGGGCAGTGAACCTGGAGGAAAAATCTCAAGAGGCTGGTTGAACAGTGCCTGGAGGGTGAAGAAGTGTAAGGGACCCATCCACATCCCTTTTTTTGTAAAGTGGCCCTGAAGGGGAGATTGCATTGTGGTAGCTGTTGGAGGTCAACAGCTGGGATTTTTAAGAGACAATACTCTTTAAATCTTGTTTGGAAATTAGATAGAAAAATGAAAGAGGGAAGGGCTCTAGATGGTGACAGGGTTTTTGCCAACATGAAAATCTTTGGTGATTTCATCTCTTGAAAATAAAAGAAACAATGGAGTGTCTGGAGTCTTGTGAGCATTGGGAGTGGTGAAGTAGCTTCTGTGAAGAAGGGGGTGGAGAGATGGGAGGCTTCTACACACCCTCAAGGGGTGGGTACAGAACCTGTGACATTTTTGTAGGAAATAAAATATGGCAAATGCAATGGACATCATCCCCATGATTAGATTGTGTTATATGGCAAAGATGAAGAGATTTCTCCAGATGTAATTAAGTTCCCTAATCTGTTGATTTTGAGTTTATGAAAAAGGAGATTATCCTAGCTGGGTCTGATAAAATCAGGAGGGTCTTTATTTAAAAAGATCTAGAATTCAGAGACTTGAAACAGCAGATTCTCACTCCTGTTGGCCTTGAGGAAAAAAATCTATTATTTTTTTCCAAACTGCAAGGAGTTAATTCTCCCAATCAACACATGACCTTGGAAGAGGACTCAAGCCTGAGGTAAAATGATAGCCCTAGCCAACACCTTGATTATAGTTTCCTGAGGCCTTGAACAGAGAACCCATTTAAGCCATGCCCAGACTTTTGACCCATGGAAACAGAGAGATAATTGTTTTAAGTTTATAAGTATGTGCTAATGTGTTATGCATCAATAAAGAATTAGTATAATGACTGGACATATTCCCGGACAGTGTCTTAATCCCAGTTGAGGTTGGAAGCCAAGACTCCATTTAATTTTTCACATTTTCTTTTAAGTTTATTTGAAAGAGACAGAGACAGCATGAGTGGGGAAGGGGCAGATAGAAGGAGAGAGAGAAAATCCCATGCAAGCTCCACGCTGCTAGTGTAGAGCCTGAGGCAGGGCTCAAACTTATGAAACCGTGAGATCATGACCTGAGCTAAAACCAAGAGTCAGATGCTTAACCAACTGAGTCACCCAGATGCCCTTTCACAACATTTCTTTAAGGCAACATTACTTAAAGGAAAATTTGTGCATGCAAGACTCTAGCAGAGGGGTGACTTTGTAAGCAGCTGTTCTCCAGTAACCATGCTCCAATATCTACCTAGTCTCCATGCTTGTTTTTCTGATGCTTGGAAATTATCATGTTTTTAAGGGAAAAGAGAAGAATGTAAAGATGTAGATAGAAGGGAGATAAAGAGGAGACACCGCAAGCATTTTTTTTTTTTAATTGTACTCTCAAAGGATGATAACTTATTAGGTGGTAAAATAAAGAATCCTTTTGTACCATCATCTGAACACTATTTTCTTGACTGTGTATAGTGCTCTTCCTGGCAATAGTCTATCAAATGTTATGGACCAAACAAAGGACTACTATAAGTGTGTGCGTGTGTGTGTGTGTGTGCGCACGTGCATGCACACAAATGTGTGTGTTTGTCTGTGTGTGTGTTTGGAAAGACACAAACTCAAATATTAAAAATGATCACGTGGTGGTGGGAAGTTGAATACTTTTTATTTCCAAATTCTCAACAGTATGTAACAGTTTATTTTTTTCATTTTTAATGCCTTTGTGGTTGTCTTGCACTATGATATAGTTACATATAAGAAATAAGACAAAATATATTGCCATACAAAATTTCATCCTGTCCTGACCTCAATTCTATTTAATTTTTACAACAAACCTTGTACACATTTCTACTTGCTCATATAAATGTATAAAGGCATAAACACATAATATATATATATATATATACACATACATTTATATATATATGATAGGGATTTTTCTTAGAACATGATCATGATCATACTGATTATATTAACTGGATATTTATTTTTTCTAAGCAAATAATGACTTATGAATTTATAAATATAGACTATTTTCTCATTTTATTGTGATTAAATATATGCAATCCTGTATGTGATTATATAACATATACACTTTGTATGTGATTAAGGTGTTTAGGGCAGCATTATTATTATTAATTAATTAATTTAATTTTGCTTTTATCTTTTTTGTGTGTCTCACCATCTCTAGATTTCCCTACCACTCATGGAATATCCACCCTCACTTCTTACCCACATAAATAATCTGGCATCAGGTCACGATCTCGCGGTCCGTGAGTTCGAGCCCCGCATCAGGCTCTGGGCTGATGGCTCGGAGCCTGGAGCCTGTTTCCGATTCTGTGTCTCCCTCTCTCTCTGCCCCTCCCCCGTTCATGCTCTGTCTCTCTCTCTGTCCCAAAAATAAATAAAAAACGTTGAAAAAAAAAATTAAAAAAAAAAAAAATCTGGCATCGATCTTCTGTTACATATTCATACAAAACACAAATTTGCATATATAAAATTAGCATATATATAACATTTCTTTGTAGTATGCTGTGGAAAAATTAAATGGCATTCAATATATTTCTCTGAATATTATTTTTTCTATCAATATTATCTTATGAAAATCTCTTCAAGACAACTGGCACAGCTCCATTATATGGTGTTTAATATAGGCATAATATTTTAATGTGTGGATCTAAGTTTATTCAGCCAACATTAATTTCATCCAGTTATTTGTCTCATGAAACAGCTTTATAAATATACCTTTGTATGGCTGACATTTTTAGTAAACAAATACACCAGACAAGACAGATTTCCAGGAAATTTTGGGTAAAAATATATGCATTTATTATTTTTCAAACATGGCTATATTATTCCCCTGCTGTAAGAGTCACCTCAACTAAAGTTCTAGAAAATGGAGCAGAAATGAGAAGTCACTGCCATGCTCTTTTTGACTTCCTAAAACATTCTGAGCTTAATACAGTAGTTATTGGTATATTCTAATTTTATGGGTACTTTTAAGTGGGAATAGGTAGCTGAATTTAGAAACTGGTTCCTGAAAGTGGAGTTCTGCTGTATAAATGACATAAAAAATTTGGCATTGGCTTTGGACTGAGTGGTGGACAGAATCTAGAAGGATCTTGGGCAGACTCCATTAGTGAAAACTGGAGAGCACAGAGGAAACAGTTATTGCAAACTGGGGAAAAGGGTGACAGTTGTATAAGGTGACACCACGTTTTCAAAAAAACAGCCCAAATTCTCAAATGATATTGCAAATCTGGCTAAAGAAAGTTCCAGGCATAATGTCGAAAGGGCCAACTGGCAATTTCTGTGTTCCTATGCAAGAACAGAGAAGTGAACTAAAAAAGAAGCTGTTCATTTTATTTGTTTTCTTTAATTTTTATTTTTTAAAGTTTATTTATTTACTTATTTAGAGAGAGAGAATGAGAGCATGAGCAAGGGAAGGGCAGAGAGAGAGAGAGAGAGAGAGAGAGAGAGAGACTCCCAAGCAGGCTCTGTGCTGTCAGCATGAACCTGGCTCTTTGTCATGAACCATGGGATCATCACCTGAGCTGAAACCAAGAGACGCTTAACCAGCTGAGCCACCCAGATGAGCCAAAGCTGTTCATTTTAGAGCCTAATTTATATAAAATATAAAGAAGTCAGGACTAGGTGGTTGCAAACATAGCAGTGTTTCTCATCCCCTCCATCCTCTGGGAAATGACCCCCACGGTAGGAAATGGCCTCAGAACAATTATTAAAAACAGGATTTCACCTGTAAAACATAATCTCAAAGTGCTTCTTTGAGATCACTTTGTTGAGATCACATGATCACATGCCCACTGGCGCCTCTAAGATGCTTAAGGGCATGACTCTTAAAACTTGGCTTCTCCGGATTAGGACTTCTAAGAATTGTAAAGGTACATTTGTAGAATTAACTGGACAATAAAGTATCTCCAGGGCATTGCCCTAAAATACCATTCCTCTCATGCCAAGCTACGAAGGGGTTTATCTCACAGGTCTGTTTGTGTGTGTGTTCATCTGTCTAATCAAGCTAACGCCATTAAGGTACAGAGAAATCAATGAACAATTTAAGAGAATTGTAGTGGCTCAAGCACCACCTGCTTGGAATGCAAAGGACAGAGAATGACTTAAAATGAAAAGAAGTCCCTGGGACCCCAACTTCTATTGACAGGGAGCTCAATGAGAAAGTAACTCAACTGTGCAAACAAGGGCCATTTCCTGGGGAAGAACAAGCCAAAGCACAGGGGCTTGCAGTCACTTTATCAGGGGGGATCCAGTCCCTCATGATCAACTGGAACTTCAGGCAAATTGACCGTCAATATTTTTTAACAGAAAGAGTCTGTATCTATAGAATGTCCTGAAGTAAGGCTTACTTATAGTAAATAAACGCAGACTCAGAGAGGCATGACTTTTTGAAGACTGTTACATAAGCTACGTCTCTTGCACTATAAAATGGAGATGCTTTATAACTCAAAAGCTCCTTGCTGTGGGAGATAATAACCCGTAAAACTTCACTTTGAGGCTTCATCTATTATTCTGGGACAGGCAGTGAGTATCTGACAAGAGAAGAAAATACCTATGGCGCCAGGTAGGGTGTCTCAGATCTTCTCTGTTTTGCCTGGGCCTCTTTTTCTTTTTTTTAAAATTTTTATTTAAATTCCAGTTAGTTAATACGCAGTGTAATATTAGATTTTGGTGTACCATCTAGTGATTCAACAGTCCCTTTCATCACCTGATGCTCATCACTACAGGTGCACTCCTTGATCCCCATCACCTGTTTTTTTTTTTTAATTTTTTTTAACGTTTATTTTATTTTTGAGACAGAGAGAGAGAGCATGAACGGGGGAGGGCCAGAGAGAGAGGGAGACACAGAATCTGAAACAGGCTCCAGGCTCTGAGCTGTCGGCACAGAGCCCGATGCGGGGCTTGAACTCACGACCACAAGATCATGACCTGAGCCGAAGTCGGACGCTCAACCGACTGAGCCACCCAGGCGCCCCGCTATCACCTGTTTAACCCACCCCCCAACACCGCCTACCCTCTGGTAACCATCTGTTTGTTCTCTATTGTTAAGAATCTGTTTATTGGTTTGCCTGTCTCTTTCTTTTTTTCTTTTCTTTTTTCTTCCTTTTGTCCTGAGCCTTGTGGCCTCTTAAATGCCTGTATTCTGAAAATGATGACTAAAACTCGATACCAGGAGTATTTGTTAGGTTTACCAAAGGAAAGTACTAAAGACTAGTGGCTTAAACAGTAGAAATTTATTGACTCACAGTTGTGGAGGTTACAAGTCCAAGATTGAGATGTAGACAAGTTTGGTTGCTTCTGGGGGCTATCTGGGAAAATCTTGTATGCCTCTCTCCTCGCTTCTGGTAATTTGCTATAAGTCTTTGGCATTCCATGGCTTGTAGATACATTGCCCATTTCCCTTTCTTCATGTTCACATGGCTTTCTCCTGTGTGTATGCCTGTCTCCAAATTTCCCCTTTTTTTGACTATCATATTGGATTAGGGGCATACCATATTGATGTATGACCACATATTAACTAACTACATCCATAATGACCCTATTTCCAAATAAGATCTCTGTTTTATATGAATACTATTTGACAATCTGATATGTATTTTAGCTCATTTCCTAGGAAAATGGAAAAATTTCAATTTGGAAAAAAAAAAAAAAAGATGCCTCAGAGAGCAGAGCTGAGAGCCTAGAGGGTAGAGCTATGAGCCATAAAAAAGCAGAGCTCTTGAGAAAGTGGTAGCATGTGCCCATCTAGATTTCAGATCTGCTATAGGCCAGTAAATACTGTGTTCCTCCTATTGTCTCCATTTTGAAGACGAGTGTCTATTGTTGTTATGCTATCCCTTTCTCACCATTTAATCCTGGAGGTATGGGGTGGGGACATGTGACCTGTCTCCTTAATTCACAGGTTCTTCATATCAAGAGGAAGCTGTACTTGGTGAACCATATGCCTGATGAACTACACTTGGGAATTTCATCTGCATCTGGCCTCATTTAAAATGAAGAGATCACCTTTGAGCTGATACCAAAATGAGATGAAACTCTGAATTCTTGGGGGCAAGGGGTGAGTGCATTTTGTCCATAAGAAGAATAGGAGTTTGGTGGCCATGGGGCCAACTGTGACAGATTTTATTTTCCAAAGATAGATATAACAATGTATCCCATCCCACCTGCTGACTTACAACGTTACTTTGGTATTTCCTCAACCTTTGAATCTGGGTGGGACCCAAGACTTCCCTTGGAATTCTGAGTATTGTATTTCAGTAGAATACAATGGAGAGACGCTTTCTCAGTTTTAGCCACAGCCCTTAACTGGCTGGCAGGTTCTGCATACAGCATCACGTGTTCTTAGACTCTCCCACTTGACACTCAGCTTCGTTACTGTGAGAAGCACAATCCAGGTGGAGGCTGTGTGCAGGTGCTCCAGTCTAACAGCCCCAGCTGACAGCCAGCATCCAGTGACCACCATCTTGGATGTAATGCTCTGGAGAGCCTTCAGATGACTGTAGCCTCCGGCCAACATCTGACTGCAACCCTATGAGAGATTCCAAGCAAGGACTACCGCAGATTGTGGTCAACCTTCAGAAATGAGAGACACAGTAATCATTGTTATCCTGTGCTCTCTGTTGTGTAATACCATAGGACTAATGAGCTGCTTTCTCTTCCTCTAAATTCCCTCTTATTTAGCATTCAGTGTGGATTCATTTAATATATTTTTGAGCGTATTTTTGGGTATTTTAAGAATTTTTGAATATGCGTCTAAGGAATATTCATCTGTAATGGGTTTTCTTGGTGTGTCTTTGCCAACGTTGGAATTAGGGTTATGCTTTCTACCCCCCCTTCTTTTTTTTTTGTTTCCTAAAAATATTTGCATAAGATTATTGTTATTTACTTTTTGACTACTGGATAGAATTTAACAGTGAAGTTACAAGGGCTTGGAGAATTCTTTGTGGCGAAGATTCTGATTCTAAATTCAATTTCTTTCAAAGCTATAAAACTAAACAGATTTTTCTTCTTTTTGGACCAATTTTGATCAGTTTTATTTTGGTGTATTTGTTCAGGATCTTCCTTACCCAACGTACCTTTAAAATCTCTAGGACCTCTGTATTAATAAATAAACTCCCTTTAATTGTTGATGTTGATGATTTGTGTTATCTCTCTTTCCCTTCTTCCCTCATTTCCATCCCCCTTCTCTTCTCTGTCCTTAACTTTTACTTTTGTTAATAAAATTAGTTAGGAGTTTGTTAGTTTATTTGATCATTTGAACAAACCAGACTTTGGGTGTGTTAAATTTTGACTGCTTTTTTTCTATTTTTGATTCTTATCTTATCTTGTTATTTCCCTTTTTTTTTTTTTAATTTATTTATTTATTTATTTATTTTTTCCATTTAATTTTTTTTTTTTTATTTTTTAATATATGAAATTTACTGTCAAATTGGTTTCCATACAACACCCAGTGCTCATCCCAAAAGGTGCCCTCCTCAATACCCATCACCCACCCTGCCCTCCCTCCCACCCTGCCCTCCCTCCCACCCCCCATCAACCCTCAGTTTGTTCTCAGTTTTTAACAGTCTCTTATGCTTTGGCTCTCTCCCACTCTAACCTCTTTTTTTTTTTTTTTTTTTTTCCCTCCCCCATGGGTTTCTGTTATGTTTCTCAGGATCCACATAAGAGTGAAACCATATGGTATCTGTCTTTCTCTGTATGGCTTATTTCACTTAGCATCATACTCTCCAGTTCCATCCATGTTGCTACAAAAGGCCATATTTCATTTTTTCTCATTGCCACGTAGTATTCCATTGTGTATATAAACCACAATTTCTTTATCCATTCATCAGTTGATGGACATTTAGGCTCTTTCCATAATTTGGCTATTGTTGAGAGTGCCGCTATAAACATTGGGGTACAGGTGCCCCTATGCATCAGTACTCCTGTATCCCTTGGATAAATTCCTAGCAGTGCTATTGCTGGGTCATAGGGTAGGTCTATTTTTAATTTTCTGAGGAACCTCCACACTGCTTTCCAGAGCGGCTGCACCAATTTGCATTCCCACCAACAGTGCAAGAGGGTTCCTGTTTCTCCACATCCTCTCCAGCATCTACAGTCTCCTGATTTCTTCATTTTGGCCACTCTGACTGGCGTGAGGTGATATCTGAGTGTGGTTTTGATTTGTATTTCCCTGATAAGGAGCGACGTTGAACATCTTTTCATGTGCCTGTTGGCCATCCGGATGTCTTCTTTAGAGAAGTGTCTATTCATGTTTTCTGCCCATTTCTTCACTGGGTTATTTGTTTTTCTGGTGTGGAGTTTGATGTGCTCTTTATAGATTTTGGATACTAGCCCTTTGTCCGATGTGTCATTTGCAAATATCTTTTCCCATTCCGTTGGTTGCCTTTTAGTTTTGTTGGTTGTTTCCTTTGCTGTGCTTTATTTATTTATTTTAGCTTCACTTACTGTGGGTTCACTTTTCTCTTCTTTTTCCATTTTCTCTATAAAATATGAAAACAAGCCACTGGTTTTATTTTATTTTTTTTTTTTTTAATTTTTTTTCAACGTTTTTTATTTATTTTTGGGACAGAGAGAGACAGAGCATGAATGGGGGAGGGGCAGAGAGAGAGGGAGACACAGAATCGGAAACAGGCTCCAGGCTCCGAGCCATCAGCCCAGAGCCTGACGCGGGGCTCGAACTCACGGACCGCGAGATCGTGACCTGGCCGAAGTCGGATGCTTAACCGACTGCGCCACCCAGGCGCCCCGCCACTGGTTTTAGACCTATCTTCTCATGTAAGGAGATAATGCTATGTTTCCTTCTATGCACTATTTTAGCTGCCTTCCACAGACATTTTTATATTGTGTTTTTGTTATTCACTTAGAAATATTTTAATTATTGTTATTTTTTGATTCAGGACTTATTTACAATGAGTTTAATTTAAAAAAAGATTTGGAGTTGTCCTAGTGTATTTTGGTCAAATTATAATTTAGTTTCACTGCGGTCAGAGAGTATATTCTGTATATTTCAATCTTTTTAAATGTATTGGCATTTTTTCCTGGTCCAGTAAAAGGTCTATCTTGACAAATGTCCTGCAAGCAATTGAAAAGAATGTGCATTTTGCTGTTGTTGAACATAATCTTCTACATATATCAGTTAGATCAAGGAGACTGATAGTGTTACCCCAATGATTTTTTTGTGGTTGTTGATCGTTTCAACAATTGCTTAGAGAATGGTGTTAAAATCTCTTCCTCTGATTGTGGATTGCTTATTCCACCCTTTAAAATTATCATCTTTGTTTCATATATTTCTGGGGTCTGTTATTAGGCACACACTCATTTGTGATTGATGTGTCCTACTGATGAATTACCCCCTTTATCTTTAAGAAAAGTACATTCTGCACAAGATGAGGCCATGCTGAGGGCATAGATGAAGAGAGGTGTGAAAAATTGAGGCCAGTAATGCTCCTATTCCAACTAGATTTTTGAAATGTTTTAGTATCACACATACTTCTTGGTTGTGGTGAGATAAATGATACCACCAACAGAATTTCTTCATAATGTTTTTTTATGCTTCCATTTAATAATATTCATTGAGTATCTGTTATGTATCTGGTAATGTACTAAGCAATGTGGATAGAACAGCAAGCAAAATACCTATCCTTGAAGAACTTAAAAAGTCTCACAATTTATTTATCAATTGAATAACAATGACTATGTGGTATATAAAAGCATCTCTTAATACCCTTTGTATATATTCATACGTGTGTACATTTGTCCCTTTTACAATATAGGGGTTAGGATCACCGACCCCTACACAGTTGATAATCTGCATATAACTTTTTCCTCCCCCAAAACTTAGCTACTAGCAAGTTCCAGTTGACTGGAAGTCTGCCAATAATATAAATAGTTCATTAACACATATTTTGTTTTTCGTATGTATTATATGCAGTGCTTTTACAATAAAGTAAGCTGGAGAAAAGAAAATGTTATTTAAAAAGTCATCAGGAAGAGAAAATACACTTACAGTACTGTGTTGTATTTACTGAAGAAAATCCATGTATAGTGGGACCTGTAAAGCTCAGACCAGTGCTTTTTTAAGGACCAACTGTGTATTTATATATACAAGCACACATGTACATATATATATAAACACACACACATAATATATACACACACAAACATATACATACATATATGTATATACAAATGAACATATATACATAAATACATACATATACAAACATACACATACATGTATATAAACACATACATACATATATACACACACACATACATGTAGTTTGCCGAATATACTGCTCATTAATTTTTTTTCTTTCCTCCTCCTTGTATACCTTGAGTTCTGATTTACTCACTGTCTAATTAGAGTCCTCTGAATATTTTTTTTCAATTATGTGTTATGAATTATATTTTAAATGTAAGTGATATATATATTAACAGGTAGTCCAGCCTGGACTACCCAGCCTGAAACTATGGTAAACTTAGAGGAGTCATAGTTTATCTAAATTAGTTGAACGCCTTCGAGGAGTTAGGGTTCCCTAATTGGTGGCTCATCTCCAGACTATTCAAATCAGCTTCACTCCTTCAAATGTCTGCTCTGGGTCCAGCATACAAGTATATGGAGCCTGGACTCAAAGAGGCCTCCAAGGTAATGTGGAATACTTAGTGGGGTAGAGAACCAAGACTCAGGGAATGAAGACTGCCAGGCCAGGGTCATACAGCATGACAGGGGTAAATGTGGTTTAATGCTCCAGCCTCTTGGTGCCCAACCCAACCTTCTTCCCTCTAACAGCTAAAACACAATTTGGGGATCGATTCAGTCTATGACTGTAGACTTTACTTGTTACTCTTCGCATTGTTTTTCACTATTTCTCCCATTAGAACACATAGGACAGATTGGATCTATTTTATTCAACTTGGGTCCCAACAATCAATCTCAAATCTGTTGTGATTGACAGATAAGAAACTTGAACTCTTAGCTCTACTAACCGTATTCGATTATATGTTTTATCTAAGCCAGATTTATCTGCTGTAATGACACACTTAGCTTCAAAAAAGTACCTGGGCACATCCTAAGTCAGTGTTTAAACTAGAAAAAGAGATCGCTGATTTTCAGACTTATAACACTGTTAAGATTCCATCCTCTTACTCTGAAGACATAGGAGAGAGTTTGGATTCAGGACAATTTAAAATTTCATGAAATTAAAATTCCAGTCCATTATTAATATCAGAGGAGGATAGAACATATTTTCTAATAATCTACTATCCACAAATTAATTATTTTCCACTGCTGAATATATAAAAACAAGAGTGAGTTTTAAAGAGAACGCATATGCAATAAAAGCAGAGCAGCAAGTGGGGCCTCGCCTCCCCTAGATAACCGTCAGTCTGATGGGTTGTTGTGAGGCTCAAAGGGGCCACAGTCTATGAAATAGCATCCAAGGCAGTGGACGGCCAGAGTAGATAATGAAAATAGCAATCCTTTTCCATTCCTTTCTCACTTATCTAGAGACCTCCTCAGATCACTCACGGATACCTCTATATCTTTTCAGATTGGAAAATATTATTCATAATGTGATTAAATAGCTACATGAACAAGTAATGCAAATAGCTAACTCTGTGTCTGTCTATAACCTGAGGTTTAAGAAAATATTGAAATGATTAGATATTTTTTGGGTATCGACATTGTGGGATCCTTCATAATCACTCACTTAACAAGTTTTCATTTAATTCTTACCAGAAGTCAAGGTCTCTGCAAGCTGGTTCT
This sequence comes from Panthera tigris, assembly GCF_018350195.1. Classification (NCBI taxonomy): domain Eukaryota; kingdom Metazoa; phylum Chordata; class Mammalia; order Carnivora; family Felidae; genus Panthera; species Panthera tigris. The sequence continues at coordinate 128,845,903 of NC_056662.1, forward strand.
TGGACACACAGAACGCATAGGCTGGCAGATCACTGGAATTACTATCGGGTTGATATTTAAGACTATTTCCCTGTGCCACATACATCCATAACCTCTCTCTCTTCTTTTAAATATTTCAGACACATGCTACATCAATAAGTTATCAATAGTTTTTTCCCAGTGAAAAGTCAGACCTTTGGGAGATTTTACAGGGCCTCTCACAACTGTGTGGCCAGAATTTTGAGATGTGTGTGTGTGAGCACTTTCTCCAACTCTCCTTGCTTCTTCCTCACACACAGGATGCCTTTCTATGAGTTTAAGGGTTGTCTTGAAGGAAGAAAATATTGTCAAAGGTCCCCCACACACGTTTTCCTTGTTTGGGTCTACAGTAGTAGGTATGGGGAGAAGATTGCCCCAATAATGTGTGTAGTGGTTTTTCTAGAAACAATGATAGAGCCACCATCATCTTCCACGATGTTCTCTTTCTTCTGAGCCCAGCCATCAGCCACACAGCCCCCTGCTCTGTAAGTAGGGTGTGTGCCTTGCTTTGCCATGTTCTGGGGACAACACTGAATAAAGGTTCTGTCAGTTCTACCCTGCCTACTCAGTATCGCCATGGGCTGTAAAAATCCATCTACCACGGAACACAACGGAGCCCCAGACTCCAACCTTGGCTCTGAGCTTATGGAACCATGAATCTCATTCTGTGAGTCCTGATGGGTAGACACTCTTATAAATTATCCAGAAGAGACCCCAACTGGTGGGTGGATCTCTTCTTATCTCTCATGCATTTGTTTATGTCAACAATACAGAAGCAGAAGACCCTATAATCAGAGAACATGTTGGTGGTACATAGTGAGCTCACAAGTTGGCATAAAACTTTTCTTGAACTCTTATTTAATACTTATTGGGCTTTCTGAGGTTTCCTTCTCTCTCAAATCAAAGAAAAAATCAAGATAGAGGGAAAGAAGGAAGGAGGGAAAGAGGGAAGAAGGGAAGAGGGGGAGAGAGAGAGAGAAGCTGAGAGAAAAGGGAACACTAGTGCCAAATGTCAGACTTTTTAGACACATATTTTGGTGTCCAAGGGTGATTGATAAATATTTGAAAACAACTTCAGGAGGTCCCATGACTATTTGAGCTGCTGATCTCAGTTTTTACATGAGTGGGCTTCTTGGGAGTAATGCTCACATTACTGCTGTTGGTTTGGATAAATGGATGGATGGATGGAAGGATAGATAGATAGATAGATAGATAGAAATGATGATAGTAGATGATGGATAGTAAATGATAGATGATAGATGGCAGATTTTTTTAGGGGGGCGGGGACTACCCCAATGTGTAGGTGGATAAAATACCTGATACGATATCAAGGACATAAAGCTCATACTTCATCTTCTTTATAACTCCCCTCCTCACTGACATTGAAGTCTATTTAGAAAGGGACAAAGAGTCTCATTTTCTCATTACACTTTGGTGACAAAAAAGTAACTGCAACATTGACTTAAAATTGCTGTAGTAGAAAAACAATAAATTTTAAATAAGTGTTAGATACCATGTATTTTTTTAAACTTTATTTATTATGAGAGAGAGAGAGAGAGAGAGAGAGAGAGAGAGAAAGCATGAGTGGGGAGAGGGGCAGAGAGAGAGGGAGAGAGCATGAATCCCAAGAAGGCTCCTCAGCACTGACCCTAACTAAGGGCTTGACCCCATGAACCATGAGCTCATGACCTGAGTCGAAGTGGGATGCTTAACTGACTGAGCCACCAAGCCACCCCTGGATACCATGCTTTTTAATTTATATTTAACTTAAAGCTTACAACAACCCTGCAAGTGTGTTTATCATTTCCATTTTACAGGCAAAGAAACAAGTACTGAGAAAAGTCAAGTTCACTGCACAAACCTAAAATGTGGACACATGTCTGTCTTACTCCAACATTCTTTTGATTTTATTGGATGCCTTGTTCTTATCTTCAGGCTCAGGAACACGTGTGATTTTTGCAGAAGGGAAAAAAAGGACACACACCATTTGGTATAGTTGTTGCTGTTGTTGTTGTTGTTGTTTGCTTGCTTGTTTTTGCTTGACCTACTTGTCTCAAAAGTTTCTTCTGATTATTTCAGAATCCTAAATGTGTGGACTCTGGAGCCATCAAGCTGAGTCAGCTAAATTATTCTACGTAATCCCAACAAAATCATCTTTTCGGAGATGATGCAGGACCGTGAGGACGATGTGAGTGGGACAGAGAAAAGTACAAATGGGAAAGAAGTTCAGGAAGCAGAGACAAGCTTCTCAGTTCTGCCACCAATCAGCCTTTTCTTGTCCTCTCCTTTGCTTATTGAAATAAAGGTATCTGAACCCTTTGTTAAACCCATAGGGTTCCGCTTTATGTGATGCATGCGAGCACATGGGACTTCAGTCCGGCTTTCTCTGCTCACACTAGAGCTGGCAGGGCTTTGTGTCCCTCCGCCTTCTGACCTCCAGCAGGGAGGGCTTGGAACCTCGGCTCTTCCAGCCTGACTCTCCCCATCTGCAGTCTCTGTCTGTGCCCAGCACAGCTGGGCTCTGGCAGTCAGGCTTCTTGCCAGTCATCTCCAACTGGCCAAATCTTCAGAAGGGCGGCTGGGACACCAGAACTTCCCTGGGAATTTCCTGGCCGCCAGTTCAGATACTGTATCCTTGTTTGCTGAGCTAAAACTAGTAAGGATTGGCAAAGATAAATTAGCAACCCGTCCGGGAGGATTGCATGTTTCATCCAAACATTTGCCCAACACTGATTCCAAGTAGCATTCAACTTTGTCTCTAACGAGCTAACAGATGTGGGCATTATCAGAGAGAGTTGATACGGTATTATTCACAGAACTGGGGCTGGATGAGTTTTCTCTCTAAATAATGTTTTGGAGCAACAATAGAAAATATCATTCTACTTTGACAATTGCCTTGAGAGAACACTGAACTACCTTCCTTCCTTCCTTCTTTCCTTCCTTCCTCTCTTCCTCTCTTTTTCTTTCTCTTTCTTTCTTTCTTTCTTTCTTTCTTTCTTTCTTTTTCTCTCTCCCTCCCTTTTCCTACATTCATCTCTTAAGCCCAGATGACTCTCTAGCTATGATTTCCTACAACATACCTGGGAACTAGTAAGTGAAATATGATGTTCTGCCATTTCTAGCTGGTGGTTTTGGGAATGGCATCTCTATTCCCAGGATGAGATCCATTACCCAGGGCTGACCAACCACAGCTACAAAGGCTGGCTCTGGAGGAAGAGCTGAGTAGCAAATCCCCCTGGATCAGTGGGTGCCAGAATCATATACATGTGTAGGTCTTATTACTCTTTTTATTACTGTCTACTTCGGGACAGAGGGGGAGATGCTTTTCCAATATTTTCTGCCCCATGCTGAGACTGATCAAGGTCTAGGATTAAAGTGGCAATTTAAGTTGGAAATTTAATGGATGCAGCTGTAGAAAATTGAACAGCAAGGATGAAAGAACATAAGAGCTTGAAGTCACCTTTTTTGGTGCATAATTAATTCGATTTTAGAGGCATTAGAAGCACTTTAAAGGTGCTTGGATTTCTTATTTCTTTTCACATTTTTTATTCCACATAAGGGTAGATGCTTAGAATATTCTCGATATTTGGTATTAAAGAAAAAGAAGGTCAGGATGCTGAATACTGAAGAGTGGCACTCCATAGGAGGAAAAGCCTTCAAAGAGAATAGTGATATATTATCTATGAGGTAAAAGCTTCAGATAAAGTTGACCATGGTATGCAGAACACAAGACTTCCCATTTATTTGTATGACATAATTTACCTTGATGTGATTTCCTTGTGAAAATAAATAATTTGGGATCTTCTACTGTATTGCTCATTCTTTGAGCAGAAATAATTAAACTGAATCATCTCTACCACTTGCTGAATAAGCTATTTGCATAAATATTTCAACTCCAGATTTGGCAGGTCTGTACCACTTCCTAGGACAGATGAAAAACTCGGCTTAGCCATATATTTGTTTTACCAACTAGGAAAAGTTGCACAAAGCAATTGCATTTTGGAGCCCAAGTCCGAATAAAATTATCTTATTTTCCAGATGAAGATACATTCTTCTTACAGAATATATTTAAATCGATTAAAATATACAAAGATTGAAAAGCTGTAATGTGGTGACCAATTCAGTGCAAAAGACAGAAGGCGCAAATGATCTTCCCAAGTATTTATTCTTCCTGTATGTTGTCTTTACATTTGAAGGACATTCCTGATGATCCTGATGTTCTTGGGCCATTATCCTTTTTTTTTCTCTGCAGGACTTCTGAAGTGAAGTTCTTTTGACTTCTGCCATTGAAATTTAGCAGAGAGGGGCGCCTGGGTGGCGCAGTCGGTTAAGCGTCTGACTTCAGCTCAGGTCACGATCTCGCGGTCCGTGAGTTCGAGCCCCGCGTCGGGCTCTGGGCTGATGGCTCGGAGCCTGGAGCCTGTTTCCGATTCTGTGTCTCCCTCTCTCTCTGCCCCTCCCCCGTTCAAGCTCTGTCTCTGTTCAAGCTCTGTCTCTGTTCGAGCTCTGTCTCTGTCCCAAAAAAAAAAAAAAAAGTTGAAATTTAGCAGAGAAAAATAATTTGTCAATCTGTTACTCTGTTTTTGTTTTGTTTTTTACTTTATGCATCCGTCTCTGCCTCGTGCCTAGATTTTTTTTTCTTTTTTTTAATGGGAATTCAGTAGCTTCCTCTGGATAAACAATGGAGCTAAGAATTTTACATCCAAATTTCCTAGAATAAGGTGTATGCTTTCATTCCCCAGTGTCAAAACTCTTAATTTGAGGAGTGTTTTTTTTTTTTTTTAGTTATATTTGTTATTGTTCTTATGTATGTCCTAGATCGCTTTTATCTTATTCCCATTTTTGTATGACTTACATTTGTGAGATTCTGACTGCATGTCAGGTATTTTACATAAAAGGTAAGTTTATCATTTTTTTTCTCACTTCGTAGATGAAGATCTTAAAACACAAAGGTTTAGGTTACTTGTTCCACGATGTTTGGCAGATAAGTAGCGGATGTGTGGTTTGACACCAAGCAGTTCTGACCCTTAACGTCCATGTGGAGTTAGGCACTTTACCATTCTGCCTGTTGCTATTTTTATTATACCTTGTTTTCATTGTTTTCTTCAACCTGTACCTCTCTCCTTGATGGATGTGAGTTGGGTTTATTACATTTTTAATGTTTTTAATTTATTTTTTAAATTTTATTTAAATCCAAGTTAATTAACATATAGTGTAATAATGGTTTCAGGAGTAGAATTTAGTAATTGATGAATCACTTAAACATACAACACCCAGTGCTCATCCCAACAAGTGCCCTCCTTAATGCCCATCACCCATTTATCCCATTCCCCCACCCGACACCCCTTCAGCAACCTTCAGTTTGTTGGGTTGGGTCTATTTTTAATCTATTGCTCCTAATGTGGCTTTGATCTCTCTCTATTTTTTAGTTGTCCCTTTAGTTTCCTGAACTCTGCCACCCCAAACTGCCTGTCTTTCTCTTATTTTACCTACTATTTGATTTTCTTTCCCCAGATAAATGACCTCCTCCTTGACATCTTTGAGGCCATACAAAACACTTTGCATGAACTCTCCCTCTACTTTTTAATTCCCTTCTGATACAGGGTAGCTGCCTGTATTCATTTCCTTTACTCTTTTCACGTTCTCCATTGTAAACACATGCAAAAGTTTTATGCTGTAACTTAAGTAAACTTGATAGGTTATTTCTTATTTTAAGAGGCATTGCCATTCGTGTCAACTCCTTTTTGAAGAATGCTAAGGTGGGTAAAGTGGGAACAATCCCTAACTCTAATAAGTCCATACACTTTAATATTTTTCATGAAATATTGCATTTTGTATGCCTCAGGACTACACCTACAATCTGGCATTTTGCTGCCCATTCTCAATGAAGACCCTTAAGTTTCAGGATCTCCATAGGAACCCAAACCAGTCTTACAATGATACATTCTTTCCACCTAGCAAGACTATCACATACATCTTTCCTGTTCTCCCAGTGTATTTCTAGAATACTCTAGAATAATAAATCTGCATGTTCACTCTACAGATGGCAATGCCAGTTATGAGATGGCTTGGATATGTAGGAAGAAGTTACAGAAAACACCAAAGTCAGCCAGCGATCCTGTGGTGGACTTGAAAATTTGCATCCACAATGCATACATAGAAAGGCAATTTTTGGAAGGAGAAATATGTAGAAGGGGTTTGGAGGGATAGACATGAATATCATGCCATAAATCTTTCTGAACCCCATATGGCTAGACGTTAGGTATGAGAAATTCAGTTGAGCTAACGGAAGCAAGAAAATTTTTGATCGCTCACCGTTTACGAGGTTTAGCAAGTACACAACTGTGGAAGGAGAGTGGGGATTGCCATGGTAGGTGTAAAGAAAGAGTCTTGCAGAGTGTACCTCAGGATACCAAATTTGAGGTATTTATTTATTTATTTATTTATTTTTGGCTTCACCTACTCACCTAGGTCAAACCCAAAAGGTTCTGTAGTCTCGTGTGCACAGAGCAACTCTGTTATTCTACTTGAGTGTTCGCATTACCAACAGCAGATTATTCATTTGCAATAATAGGTGATCGCTTATGAAAAGGAGACAGGTGGTGTCTATGTTACTGACGAGGAGAAGAGGCAGAGGGGTACGCGGCAATCATGGGTTATTAAATATTCACGTTGTTAGAGATTCCTGCAGTCAGTGCACATTTAGAAACAATTAAAATAAAACGATTGTCACCTTGGAGTCCCAGTGGCCTGTCACTGCAGCCAGCTATTGTAGCATCAGATGGAAGCTCTAACAGCTGCTTCTCAGGAACCGTAAAAGAAAAAAGGCACACGATAGACACTCTTTATGACTTTTCAATGACAATTCAGGGTTTTTCAATTACTGGGTAATATTTTTCACTCAAATATGTAAATATTTGCAAATGACACCCTATGAATACACCTTATTTTGACTGTAGAATCATAATAAATGCAATTCTAAAAAGAATACTCCATTTGGTATCTTTGCATAAAAAGGACTCCAGGGTAAAGGGCTATAAAAGTCCTTTGTTCCCTGATTTTTTTCTTCCTTGTTGCTGTTAATTCTTAGTTTTTATTGGGAGTCTGTTTTCTTATAGCTAATTAGCATGTTTAAGACACTTTGCACCTTTTTAAATGTTGGATTAGAGTACGTAAATAAATATAGGTTGAGGAGCACAGGTGTTTTTCTGATTCAATTAGTGCTTCTTTATTCTAAACTCTTCCTTGACTTACAGTCTCTTTCTTAATTTAAAAGATGAAAATAAACAAGTCATTTGGCTATTAGAGCAGCCCATGGAGGGCTCATTAACTGGGTTCTAATTGGGTTCTTTCCAAAACCTGTCACTCAGGACTGAAGGTGAATCTGACGCCAGTAGCAAATGAGTGCACAGAGGGCCGTGAAGTGGAATGACGGAAAGCACTTCAGAGAAATGGGGGAACAAAATGAATTTACGACAAATGAAATGCACTTTTAATGTGGGCAAGAGGTAGGAGGTAAACTAAAGAGAGGCCTTGGGAAGCTAGTGTTTAGAAAGACTGATTTAGACTCTTCTGAGCTTTTCTTTCATTTTCCTTATTGGAAAAAGGCAACTGTCTAAACGAGCCATGCTCCAGGAGGCGTGTCACCATCACACAAACACCTAATATCTCTGTGCTCACCTGTATCCTCACACGTAGCTGGCTGAACCTTGAGTGGTTGACTTAGCCCCTTCCCCATGACATGTGGCCTTCCTGGAGGCAAGGAGTGTCTCTCCTATAACTACCTTGCCCCGTATTTAGCCCACGGGAAGTCCTTGGTTGGTGTTGATTGGATCAATCAACCAGTTGATCAGTTGGTCAATGTGGGAATGCATCGACATGCCCTTCACCTTGGCATAGTCCTTCCTTTACTTTGGCACTCTTTTTATCTGCCCCTCCACTTTACTAAATCTCATTAACATTTCAATACGTAACCCAAGGCTTTTTCCAACTTTCTACGACCCAGATAGACATATCACCTCCTCAAAACACACAAGGAATGTCCAGTATGTGTCTCTATTATAAAGCTAATTGTGGTGTACTATCATGACATGTTAATGCGTATACTCCTCAAATGGATCAGGGGGTAGTTGGAGGATGGACTATTGATCATCTGTAGGAGCTTCTCTGTATGTTCTCCAGCACTTAGAGCTTGGCACATAAGTGGCAATACATAGGTATTCAGGAAGTGATCCTTGGTGAGCAAGGACACGAAGTATTTCAGTCAAGGCCACAAAATTTCCCAAATCTAGTGTTGATTCCCTCTTAAGATGGCTTTATTAATTTCTGCTGGGTTTTCTAGCCCCAGAACCAACAAGAACGAAAACACTTCTGGACAGACTATCACAGCAAATCGAGAGGATGAAGCCATAAAACTATGATACAAGATAAAGGTATGATAAGAATGATAAAAATAAAAAAAAAAAATCTCTCAGGTCAAGAAACATAAAAGAGGCTCTCCTGGCTGAATGGACGCTGAATCATCACACAAGCAGCTCTGGGACAGCAAAGGGAGATACGGCTCAGCATTCAGTGGCTCTCCAGGCGTCAGACAACAAAGCCCCCGCTGCGATCAGCATGAGGATGGAAAAGAGGTGGGGGTAATAAATTTATGAAAAAAAAATAACTATCATAAGATAATTACATATTAGTCATGTAGAACTTTTATATTATTAACGTATTATTCTGTTCTAGACATGTAGAACAACGCATGGATAAATTAGGCATCACACTCCTTTACGTAAGCTGTATAAAATGACGATATACATTTTATCTTTTCCAGAAGGTGGGACTAAGATCTAGGTCATGAGATGACCTTTTATGTGTTAAAGCTTAAGAAGAGTTACTCAAGTAATACAAATTCAAAGCACTGCTTCCAAACCAGTAGAGGAAATAGTAAGATGAGCAAAAACCCACCTCACCCAAACCAACAATCTGTTTGAAAGAGGGTATAAAATGCTACATTAAGAATACCAAGTGAGCGATTTTCTCCCTTGCACCATTTTCTACCGCTGAGCCCACCCACCGCATTCCTGACTGTCTGGACCCCGTCCATGAAGGAGGGATTCCTGTCCTGAATAGGACAGACAGCTAAATACGTGGCAGCTGACATGGGACAGATGAAGTTGAGACTGGTTTCTCAGTCACAGGGACTCATAGCCTGGGGAAGGAGGATACCACACACAGTGCCGGGCCACAGAGGGCTGTGCTCAGAGCTGTGGGAGGCAGGCTTTGTAGTGCAGTGACAGGAAGCTGAGGGAATGCCCGGTCCCTGCGGGAGGATGGGATCGATTTTTTTTTTAATAATTTCCCACAACGGCAGGGAGGTAAAACCCATTGGCTTGAGGCTTGGATTGGGCACAGCGAATCCTGTCTACAATATGGGGAGCTTTTCCTGTTGAGGGGGGAGCACATCAGGAGCCAGCAGGAGGACTCCCGGCTGGACCTCCGGGGCCCTGTGAGGCTCAAAGATGCCCAGCAGTACATGGGATTTCATTCAGACCTTACAGGACAATGACCCATTTCTTTCTACAATTACCCAGCTCTAGCCCCTGATCTAGTCAGTGACCAATGTAACATGGTGTTACTTTTTCTTCTCCTCTTTCCCCATCAGGACCTCCGTCCCCTATGAGTATGATTGGTAGTTGTAAATCATAGCGCTTCTCATGTTAAAATTACAGTGAGGAAGAATTTACAAAAATGAATACTTGAATACAACAGAGAGGGAAGAACAAAGGATTCTTGAAAGAGAGGAGAAAAATAAGATGCAAAAAACCGGGGAGGAGATATTGGTTACAATGTAACGTAAGTGACCTGGTTATCTAGGAAAAAACGGAAACACAATCGCCACCAACGTAAGGACAACTGAAATAGAAATTGATTTGCAAGTTTCTACTATGGGAAAAACAGAAGACAACTACTTCTCATCTAATGCTGGGAATAATTTATAATAAATACTGAGTAACATGAAACACTGTTTTCTAGTACAGTTTCAGTTGTAGAAATATATATTTTGGGGGGTACCTGAGTGGCTCAGTCGATGAAGCGTCCAACTTCAGCTCAGGTCATGACCTCACAGTTGGTGAGTTCGAGCTTCACATCTGTTAGAGCCCCTCTGCTTGCTTTGGACCCTCTGTCCCCACCTCTCTCTGCCCCTCTCCCACGTGCGCGCTCTCTCTCTCAAAATAAATAATTTAGCTTTAAAAATAAGAAATATATAGCGTTTCAAACAACCTTTTCCAATAGCAATCCTTTCTAGAATGGAATTCATTCTTCTTAGGAGCATATTATGTGTCAGACATTGTGCTTTGAACTTTAGGTATATAATTTTACTTAATCCTCACCGCGGTGCTGGTGAACTATATACTATTTTTGAAGTTTATAGTTGAATTAATAAAGGGATATAGAGGTTAAGCCAAATTCCCAAGATAAGAGACCTTGACAAGTTGAAAGCAGGATTCAAATCCAGGCCTATTTGGCTCTTAAAAGCATAGGGTTCTACATTAAATAATAACTGGGGAAAGAATTTCTATTCAGAATTTAAGTAATGGCTTCCAGACATGGCACTCTGATCATAGTTAGTATCGCGGCATGTATAATTAGAGCTTAAAAATTCCTAGAAATGAGTTGTTAAATCCTTTGTATAATTTTGCATACAAGGAACCTCAAGTGAGCGAGTTTAAAATATCAGTGTGACCTACATGATGAAAGTTTGAAGTTTGTGCATGCACACACAGCAGAATTACAATTATGAAAGTGACATCCCTGAGCTTTTATCACCAATCTGTTAACAGCATGTAAGTAGCAGAGACCAGATAGATCTGGTGTATATTACAGGTTGGCTTTTCTCTTCTGAGTTTGGTTGGGGGGTAGAGAAAGGTAAGACAAAGATTTCCTTTCAAATGCTTAAATTCTTTCCAATGCTTGAACAAGTTACCTATTGAAATTTTAAATGGTATCATCTGAGACTAAAGCAGTTTAATTGAATAAAATTATGGTAGGGTGGGAATGAATTAGACTTTGCCTAATATGATATCCCCCTTGTGTTTATCTACTTTCTAAAGCAGTGTTTAGTAAACCACACGAGGCATCACCGAACCTGAAGTGTAAGTCCCCACATTGTGGGGAAGGCAACGGAATCTTCAATTTGTAGCAACAGACATGCTTGGAAATTACTGAAACAAAAAATACAGCAATGTTTTGTGATGTTATAAACCAAAAATTCTCTGCTTCAAGGACACATCCAGAGCTGAACCTTCCAAACCCTCTCTGTAATGGGAAAACACTCTCTGTAGATGACTACTAAATATTATTCTAAAAATGAATGCCATTAGCGATCTGGTCTAGTTAAAAAGCCTCCTGAATATCAATTTCCTTGAAGAACAAGATGAATGTTTAGCTAGCTCTGGAAAGCTGGCAAATGATTTGTTGTCCAGCAAAATTCAACCATCAGACTTCCCGTGGGAAATAAAGGTGCCAAGAGCTAAGAGATTCGGTGGGGTGGGGGTTGGGGGGAAGCACGGTGTGGGAATGGGAATAAAATTCTAATTTTATTTCATTTGGTCCAAGGAAACTTTGAGTCTATAAACTTTGTTCTTGTTTCCACTTTTCCCCCCTGAACTCTTCTTCCTCTCTTGGGCTTGGCTCTCACGAACTACTCAAGATGGGAGCTCAGTGTGACACGGGCAGGAAGCAGGGTTTGGGGATAATTCTGAGGTATTTTTCAAGAGACAGCATGACATAAAGGACTTGCATATTTTGTGTCTGGGTTGTATGTCTCAGTTACCTATGAAGAAAAAGTGGTAAAAATCAGAAATAAGATGTGTGTCGCTGACTGGAACTTTCACCGTGTCTGGGCTCCTGGGGAACTAAGTCTGGTGAGAGAATTGTGTGTGGAATGAAGAGAAAGGCACCTAAAATGACCTTTAAGTCCGCTTCCGACCTGGAAAATGGGAGACACGGGGAAAGCCATTCAACTGCTCTATTATACAATTTTGCATAGAATTTTTGGACGCAGATGTATAACTTTTCATTTTCCAGGTTACATTTCAAGGAAATGTAACCTCTTGTTCAAACCTGTCAAAAGCACTTTGGATCTGGGCTCTGTGGAAATGGCATATGACCCAACAATCATAACTAGACACGAGAGGTGAATTTGACAATATGTCGCCTGTGTGATATCCTCAACCAAGCTATTAGTGAAGAAAGAAAAAAATTGAGCAGGACAGGTAAAGGACAGAGACCTACGGAATTTCACCTTTCTTCGTTCTCATTCAAGGTACTGTTTTTGTTTCCTGTATCATATCTTTTCTTACCATTTCTTTGATAAATGGGGTGGGGGGGCAAAAAAATCTTCCTGTTTTTTGCTATTTACCCATTCTTTTGGCCTTGGGACTAATTTACCGAGTTCTATTAGACAAATTCATAGCAATTTTACATAGCATATGATATATTAAAATATTAAGAAGTTAGGTTTTCTTTCCATGAGTATGTCATTTTTCCACATTTCAGTATTATATCTTCCCGTAATTTTCATAATTTTATAATTTTTATTAGAACTGTATCAAAGCTATAGGTTAATTTAGGGAAAACAAGCATGTTTATGATACTAAGACTTTCTGTGCAAGATCATGGACAATTTTAAACAATTTATTCTTAGAGAAACATGTGCTTTGTTAAACATAATATTGGGTACCTCATATTTTCTCATTATTTAAAAAATCTGTTATTTCAGACTGTATTTTCTCATTTTTAGTTGAGGTGTATATATTTGCAATCAATCTTTGCTAACGGACCTTGTGTTCATTAACCTTGCCATGCTCTGCTAGAAATTAACAATAATTTAATAATCTTTAGGAAGAACATACTAAATTTTTGTATGTGTATCAGGTAATCAACCTATTTCTGGTTTTATAATTCTTCTCTTTTTCTCTAAATATAATTTCTATTGAAGATTTTTTAATGTCTTTTTAGCGTCTGTTGAGATGTCCCTTATTTTCCTTTCATCTATTAATACATAAGTTACATTAATACATTTTCTATTATAGACAAAAAAAATCCTTTGCACTCCTGCAATAAATACTTTTTAGCCATTATGTCATCCATTTTACACTTTCCTTAGTTCCTCTTTTAAAAAATGTTTATATCTTTATTTTAGAGAGACAGTGAGAGAGAAAGAGAGACGGGGGGAAAGGCTGAAAGGGAATCACCAGCAGGCTCCATGCTGTGAGTGCAGAGCCTCACGCCGGGCTCGAACTCACGAAACGTGAGATCATGACATAAGCTAAGACCAAGAGTCCGCCGCTGACCCAACTGAGCCACCCAGGTGCCTTGTTACTTTTTATATAGATAACTCCCAGTTATCAACAAACTTTTTCTGATAAGTTTTATTCATAACAGTATTTTCTGGGATATTATTTATGCTTATCAAAATAAGAAAATTACCATACGTGATACTTCAGCCCCAAACCCATAACTATTTTCTATATAATAAAACATACACATACAGTTCCTGGGACACCTGGGTGGCACAGTCAGTTGAGCATCTGACTTTGGCTCAGGTCGCGATCTCATGGTTTTTGGGTTTGAGCCCCACGTCGGGCTCTGTGCTGACAGCTCAGAGCCTGGAGCCTGTTTCCGATTCTGTGTCTCCCTCTCTCCCTGCCCCTCCTGTGCTCACGCTCTGTCTCTCTCTCAAAAATAAATAAACATTAAAAAATTAAAAAATAAAAACATACAACTCCTCTCTTTAAATAGAATAAACCTCTTAGATTAGGCCACACAATTCTTTAAAAATTGCTTTTCAATCACCAGACAATTGATGTGGATAGTAAATGAATATTATTAACAAGTAATTACTTTGTGTCCTAATTTGGGTTCTGCCTCAAAACTATTCCACTGGAGGATGAGTAGTCTGGGATATTTATTCAGAGACCCTGAACAGCTTGTGTGTGTGTGTGGGGGGGGTAATTTCCTGTTAGATTTCCCCTCCAGGTATTTGACTCCTTTATAAACCTATGTTGCACTTCTCAAGGCTAAAGTACTTTTTTTTTTTTCCTCTGGAAATGGCAATTAAAAGAGACCAGCATATCACATACATACTTAATGCATGTTGCTAGCATGTGCCTGGAGCTGTCCTCTACATGATGCAGAAATCCGATGTGTGGGTGATGTGGTAGGATGCACCTTTCATACCTTCTTGTTGATTTTGGTTCTTAGTGTACAAATCTGGGCAAAAATAAGGACTAATTGCTAATGAAACAAATTAGAGACAGATTCCAGAGAAGAATCCAGGTCTGAGAATTGCCTCACGGTAAGGAAGATACTCTGAGAACATCTTAGCTCTAAGAGTACCTGTGAGGTGCATCCTTTATTGACAAATGGGAGACTCTTTTTTTTTTTTTTTTGTAAGTAGACGTCACACCGGTGCAGAGCCTAATACAGGGCTTGAATTCACAACCCTGAGATTAAGACCTGAGCTGAGATTAAGGGTCAGAAGCTTAACCAACTGAGCCATCCAGATACCCTGACAAATGGGAAAAATTTTAATTTTTATTTATTCTTGAGAGAGAGAGAGAATGTGAGCAGCAGAGAGAGAGGGAGACACAGAATCTGAAGCAGGCTCTAGGCTCTGAGCTGTCAGCACAGAGCCTGACGTGGGACTCGAAATCACAAACTGCAAGATCATGACCTGAGCCAAAGTTGGACACTTAACCGACTGAGCCACCTAGGCGCCCCAAATGGGAGATTTTTAAAAACATCTACACATCATGCTGTTGTGCAAATAGGCTTGTTTGGAATGTAACTCAAGGATGTCAATACGTAAGGTTTTGCTCAAGATGTTGTATTAAGTTTGGGGGGGCTTTGTATTCTATACTTTTTATGTAGACACAAACCATGAAGCATTGTGCTGAAAAAGTGAATTCTATCAAATTTGGGGATTGAAAGCCACAGGTCCTCTTAAGAGAATTTTGTATGGGGACACCTGTAATATAGGATACACCTCTATTTTGTTTGGATTTTTGCATCCGTATTTATGAGAACGGTCTCTACATTCCCTTTACTATAGGGACTGTGTCTAGTTTTCATTTCAAAATTCTACAAATACAAAAACAGTCTGTGGAGTTGTTTTCTTATGGACTACTTTCCCATTTTACTCCTCTTCTAAGATGTTTCCATAAATATGGGGCACCTAGGTGGCTCGGTCAGTTGAGCATCCAACTTCGGCTCAGGTCATTATCTTGTGGCTCATGTGTTTGAGCCCTACGTCAGTCTCTCTGCTGACAGCTCAGAGCCTGGAACCTACTTTGGATTCTGTGTCTCCCTCTCTCTCTGCCCCTCACCCAGTCACACTCTGTGTGTGTGTCTCTCTCAAAAATAAATAAACATTAAAAAAAATTTTTTTAAAGAGTGGGATTAATTTACTCTGAATATTTGGAGGAACTAACCTGTGAAAACATGAAATTGATCTATTGTCTGTGGTTAAGATTATTATTAACAGATGAATTTTATTCAATACATGTGGGATTTTTCAGGTTTTTAATCTTTTCTTGTAAGGTCCTTTACCATCTCTTACCTTTTCTACGCTTTCCTATATGTATCTCTTCTAAAACTTGCTGACAATAAGATGTTTATATTTCATCTTTTGAACTCTGCAGTATTTATAGTCCCTTTTTAATTCCTAATACTGTTTATTTGTGACTTTTATTTTATTTATTATCTCTATTTTTTTTTCTTTTTTAAGCATTTGCTATTCTGGGAGAACCTGGGTGGCTTAGTCAGTTAAGTGTCAGACTCTTGGTTTCGGCTCAGGTCATGATCTCACAGCTTGTGATTTCGAACCCCGCATCTGGCTCTGTGCTGGCAGCTCAGAGCCTGGAGCCTGCTTGGGATTCTCTGTCTCCCCCTCTCTCAGCCCCTCCCCCCCTCACTCTATCTGTCTCTCTTTCAAAAATAAATAAATAAACTTAAAAATTAAAATAATAAAAGTTGTCCTTTCTAAAAAAAAAAAAAAAAAAGAGTTTGTTACTCTGAGGCAACTGGGTAGCTCAGTTGATTAAGAGTCCACTCTTGATCTCATGAGTTCAAGCCCATGGTCAGGTTCCATGCTGAGTGTGGAACATACTTAAGAAAAAGAAAAGAAAGAAAGAAAGAGAAGGAGAGAGAGAGAGAGAGAGAGAGAAAGAAAGAGAAAGAAAGAAAGAAAGAAAGAAAGAAAGAAAGAAAGAAAGAAAGAGTTTTCTATTCTATTTATTATACCTTTACTTCATCTGGTTTTGTACTTAAAGTTTATTTATTTTGAGAGAGTGAGTGTGTGGGAGGGGCAGAGAAAGAGAGAACGCCAAGTCCCAATGCAAGGCTCAGATTTGCTAACTGTGAGATCGTGACCTGAGCCAAAATCAAGAATGATCCAGGCACCCGGCTGGTTTTATATTGAATGAATATGTGAATTTTCTTCTTTTTTTAAAAATTTCCTTAATGTTTATTTAATTTTGAGAGAGAGAGAGCACTAGCAGGGGAAAGACAGAGAGAGAAGGAGACACAGAATATGAAGTGCACTCCAGTCTCCAAGCTGTCAGCACAGAGCCTGACGCTGGGCTTGAACACAGGAGCCGTGAGCTCATGACCTGAATCTAAGTCAGAGGCTCAGCCAACTGAGCCACCAGGTGCCCCGAATTTCCTTACTTCTTTAAAGTAGATGTTTTCCAGTCTTTTTTATTTTCAGTTGTGAGGTGTAACTATTTAAGGTTGTGACTTTCCCAAGGTGCCTGGGTGGATCAGTCAAGGGTCAGACTCTTGGTTTGGGCTCAGGTCAAGATCTCACAGTTTATGGGATCCAGTCCCGTGTTGGGCTCTGCACTGGCAGTGTGGAGCCTGCTTGGGATTCTCTGTCTCCCTTTCTCTATGCCTCTCCCCCACTCACACTGTCTCTCTCTCTAAATGAACAAATAAACTATTAAAAAGGACATGAATTTCCCGAATACTAGTTTAGCCTCGGTCCTTGAATGTTGCCCTATTATAGTGTTTCCTTGGTTCAGTTCTAAATATTTTTAAATTTCATGAATAATTCCTTCTATGTTATTTGTAATTTGTTTTTAAATTTTCAAAAATATTGATATTTTTAACTGATCTTCAATGATTTACCTTACCTTAATTGCATTTTATGCAGAGAACATATTCTGTATGATCTTAAGTCTTTAGAAATTGAGTGGGTGTCCTTGGCACTCATACTACAGTATAATCCCTTTGCTGTAGTGGATGGGACCTGGGGCTAGACAGACGTGGGTTCTAAGTCGAGCTTAACCAACTGCGGTTAAGAAAGTGATGTTACTTTCTTGAGTTCATATCAGTCATCTATTGCCTCAACAGAGCTGCATAATAAACAACCACAGAACCTCAGTTGCATAAGACAATCAACATTTATTTAGCTCATGAGTTTGTGGGCTTCGGCTGAGCTGGTCTCGTTATAGAACTCAAACGTGTCCCCTCACCTGCTGCAGGGTGCAATGTCAAGGACAGCGGATTTGAGGCGAAGAAAGCTCTACAAGCAGAAGGGCGGCCCAATGAGAAAGCAGATCATTTCCAAAGCTGCCTTGCCCTGTTGAGTCTCAGGATAGCTTTTATATATTTTATATGTCGCGTTGAGCCTGGGGACTTGAGACGAGGGGGAGGAGTTTCTTGAAGTCGGCTGTGGGGGGCCTTGAAACAATCTGAAGGTGTCCATTCTTGCCGACGATGAGGTGCCATTAGAGATCCAGTATGATCAGGTGCATCGGATAATGTCAGTACAAATGTGTCTACACTCAGGGGGTAAACATGGAGTAAGGGTGAAAAAGGCCAAGTTAACGATGGATAATGCATGAGGTTAAGAGGTGCATAAAGCATAATTAAGGAGGGAACAAAACAATGTGGAGCTAAGTTGATACTATACAACTACAAGTCTAGTGCTGCTGACGCTTTCAAAGCAGGTCCAGGAACAAAACGTCCAGCCTCCGTATGGCCTTGGCCTCCATGTGCGATGCTTGATCAGAGGCTTGTGG
This sequence comes from Panthera tigris, assembly GCF_018350195.1. Classification (NCBI taxonomy): domain Eukaryota; kingdom Metazoa; phylum Chordata; class Mammalia; order Carnivora; family Felidae; genus Panthera; species Panthera tigris. The sequence continues at coordinate 128,863,998 of NC_056662.1, forward strand.
TTAGCTGTGGGTCATCTCTGCAGCTCTGATGATCTTGGCTGAGTCTGCTCACATGTCTGGGGTAGTATTTTTTTTTTTTTTTTTTTTTTTTTTTTTTTTTACTGCAAATGTGGGTTTCGGTAGGTAAAGAATGCTTTCAAAAAAGAGGCTAGAGTGGGAGAGAGCCAAAGCATAAGAGACTCTTAAAAACTGAGAACTGAGGGCTGATGGGGGGTGGGAGGGGGGAAGGGGGGTGATGGGTATTGAAGAGGGCACCTTTTGGGATGAGCACTGGGTGTTGTATGGAAACCAATTTGACAATAAATTTCACATATTAAAAAAAAAGAATTACTAAAAAAAATGAATTCTTTCAGATATTGATTAATACTTTATTTTTGTGATGTATGTTTTTTTCTAAATTTGTATATGCAGTATAGCTTTCATTAATGTTCTCCTAGTATTTTAATAGTTAATGTTTTCTTTGTATTTCTTTGTTTTTACATATGTCTTCATATATCAACAGTTGTATCTTCTCTCTTATTTGCAGTATTATTTGGCTTTGCCTCCTCTTTAGTGCTTTGTTGATTACTTCTGCCAGATCCGTGTACTTTATTAGTCTTTTGAAGGACCAGCTTTTGTTTTTGTTCATGCTTTTGATGTTCACCTAGTTAATTGTTTATTACGCCCTCAGATTTACTCTGATGATTTTTGTCTTAATTTTTTTTATTTGAAAACATGACTCAACAATTTGCCACCATTCTCCCTTTAAAATATATTCTCATAAGACTACATATTTCCTTCCATGTACATGCTTGGCTGAAAAACCTCGGATTTTGATATATTGTTGGTTTTCTGTCATTTTATTTAGATTATTCAATGTAAACATTTTGCAATTTTAGCACATACTTTTTGCCTATAATTTATGAATTTATTAATGCATTTTAAGCCTCACCTTTTGTCTCTGTGTGTGTACATGCATGTACGTACATAACGAGAGATAGTTGTAGATATATAATTTGATGTATTACGTTTGGGGATCATATTGACTTTTCATCATATATTAAAAGTTATTCTTTACTGAATATATAGTCACTGAAAATGCACCCCTGATTAAAATAGTTTGTATACAAATTTGAGGATAGGCCATAATATTTGCAAATTGATCTAAGTTACATTTGGCCATTCACGGTGACTAGTTTGTTTTTGATGAATATTATTACTCTCGGTCTCTTCCCTACAATCTCCCATGACAGTGATTCTCAGCCTGCTTCCTACCACATACAGATATACATTCTTGCTCATAAAATGTTTCTTGTTACTTATTCTGTGAGCTCAATGAAGCTCTGTTTCTGTCATGTTTAAAATGCACCAGTAGCAAATAAATAAATAAACTTTTAAAAAAATTAAAAAATAGGGGAAGGTCTGGGTGACTCAGTGGGTTACATTCTCTCTCTCTTTCCAAGAATAATAAATAAAGTTAAAAAAATAAAAATAAAATGCACCAGTATCTCCTTGCATGAAAGGTTCTCCCAAAGCAAACATGGCAAACTTTTAGTACCGTAATTTAGTTAACCTTAGTTGGATTCAGGCAACCAAATTCTGAGTCCGTGTCTGGACAACCATTTTAGAATCAAGCCTCGGGCAACGCTCTCAAGTGAATAGACTCATGCATAGACTCAATCCCTGTACCCTGTTCGTGCAAGGTTGAGAACTCCTTCTCATTACTGTTTTGCTAATCCACGTATCCTGAAGCCACACATTTTACCAATAAAAAGACATCTCTGCTTCTTTCATTAAGCCTCCAGTGCCGTTCAGAGCTAAAGGTAACTGAACCTCTAATAGCAGCCGCCTCAAGATTGTTGGCTTCTACCCGGGAGCTTTCAAATACTCTTTATCCCTGAAGTATGCAATGTTGATTTAGAGAATTAACTCAAAAATTCAGATGAACAAACGAAAGCATAAATTCCCCCCCTCTCCATGCTGAATTATTAAAGATTAAGTTACAAATTAACAAAAGTTTTATGAAAGTAAAAGTAAAAAGTAATAACCAAACAATTCTTACACCGACTCAAAAGTAAACATAGTGGGGCGCCTGGGTGGCTCAGTCAGTTAAGCGTAGGACTTTGGCTCAGGTCATGATCTCACGCATTGTGAGTTCAAGCCTTGCTGTGGGCTCTGTGCTGACAGCTGGGAGCCAGGACCCTGCTTGGGATTCTGTGTCTCCCTCTCTGCCCCACCCCCTGCTCGCACTCTGTCTCTCTCTCTCTCTCTCAAAAGTAAACATTAAAAAAACATTTTTAAAAGAGACGCTCAACCAGATGAGCTACCCATGTGCCCCCAAAATGTACTTTTAAAATGCAAAGAAGAGTGATCCCTGGGTGGCTCAGTCGGGTAAGCTTCCGACTTCAGGTCGTGATCTTTTGCTCCGTGGGTTCGAGCCCTGCCTCTAGCTCTGTGCTGACAGCTCGGATCCAGGAGCCTGCTTCCGATTCTGTGTCTCCCTCTCTCTCTGCCCCTCCCCTGCTCACACTCTGCGTCTATCTCTCAAAAATAAACATAAAAAAAAATTTAAAAAAGGAAGTAAACATAGCTAACATTTTAACTATATTAGGCTGCAATTTTCCTTATGTCTGTATCTAACACAGGGCACATAAGTATACACAAGCATATGTCAATATATGCACACATTTATTTTTCAGTATTTATCTGTTTATATTTCCATTTATTTTTAGCTGTCTATTCATACTTGCACACACATATATAATCATAGATCGCATATTTTAAAATCTGCTTTTTAATATCAATGATATAAGCATTGTATATGTATCTGTATATATCTCCAGATGTAAATATCTTCATATTTCTTCATAATCTCATATTTTTTTAAATGTGTATTTATTTTTGAGAGAGAGAACACACGCAAGTGGGAGGGGCAAAGAGAAAGGGGGACAGATCCTGAGGCGGGCTCTGCGCTGACAGCAGAGAGCCTGATGTGGGGCTCAAACTCACCAGCTGTGAGATCATGACCCGAGCGGAAGTTGGACGCTTAACCAATTGAGCCACCCAGGCTTCCCAATCTCTTATTTTATATTTATGTAATTATTCAACTCATCTAATCTATAATGTACTGAACTCCATTTATACTGAGTCCAATTTTACTTTGCTACTTTTAGCAACATTGGGATGATAATATGTATACTGTATCTCTCTCCCTTATCAGACAATTTCTTTAGGAAAAATGTAGGTAAAATTAGTTTAATGATACCCTTGATGTGCTGATTTTTTGAGATCTGTTTTCAAGTTATCCTCTTGAACAACTCTATTGCTGATGTATGATAACTTTTAATGTAAAAGGGAGCAAACCTTCCTATTTTATATCATTGCAATACTTTTCTTAATTTATCACTTTTATTCAGTTTAACAATTTTACCCACTGATTTTTTTTTTAATTTACCTGTAAAACCTAATCTGTCATTTTCTTCATGCTTTCTGCCTTTACCAATATGTTTCAGAAACCCTTCTATATACCAAGACTGTAACAAAAGTATACATTATATTTTCTTTTATTTCTTATATGGTTTTTAAAGTATAAACTATATTGAGGTTATTTTAGCATAAAGGTGAAATACATGTCTGGTTTGTTCAGTCCTTTTCCTATTAAACAGTGCATGTCCCAGGATTATTTTTGAATAATTCATTAAGTGACTACCCGTGTTAAGTGACATTTTAAAATGCTAAATTCTATGTATAATGTCTTTTAAAGAATTTTCTATGCTATTTCATTGATGTGCCTGCCTTTTTCACATGGCCATAGGCCATGTAAATTGTCATGGCTTTTCAATACAATTAACCTCATAAATTGTATTGGTATTCAAGTTATTAGACTACATTTGTTCTTACAGACATATTTAAAATCGTCTTGTCTATTTTCAAAAATATATATTGAGACTCAATTAAGATTACATTTGCAGATTAATTTCAGAAAAGCTGAAATATTTACAATATTAAAGCTTCCCATTTCTGACAGGCAATTTATCCTCTGGAAAATGAGTAATCAGGCTATTTTGGAGAAATGCAAAAATTAGAATTTGGTATAAATTATTTCATACATTAATTCATCACAACAGCAGAGAGATTTTCAGTATGCCTTTGCTATTTATCAACTCAGTCATATCTATGGATTTAATATTAGTACCTACAAGATATTATAATGACATCACTAATTATAACTGCAATGTCTTTTTGTATTTTGTTTAATTCAAAGAAGGACATTTGATGTTCTCAGTGTTCATGAACAAAAGACTGGCTAAGAAATTGGTAAACATTCTCAGGCATATACATCACTGACACAACTATTCATATGTAATTATCATCATTCATTCAAAAGTCGTGGAGTGCCGACTGTACGAAACACTGAGACAAGCAATGGGAATGCAAACATTAATAGTTCAATATGTGCTTTGGAATCTTACAGTCGATAAGGTAAAAAAATTTCCAACCCATTGTAATTTCCTGTGATACATGTTTTACTGGAAGCAGGTCAAAAATGATAGAAGACGGGGGCGCCTGGGTGGCTCAGTAGGTTGAGCGTCCAGCTCTTGGTTTCAGCTCAGGTCATGATCTCGTGGTTCGTGGGTTCGAGCCCCAAGCCGGGCCCTGTGTTGGCATTGCAGAGCCTGCTTGGGATTCTCTCTCCTCTCTGCCCCTCCCCCACTCTCTCAAAATAATAAATAAAATAAAACTTAAAAAAATAATACAAATTCAAAATAAATAAAGTACTATTTTAAAAAGTTTTAAACAATGATAGAAGATTATCCAGAAGGGAGTAAGGGTACGTGAGTTGTATCTTTCTATACTCCCATACCTACACCATCATCAATCGCATAAATTTTCCTTCCAAAGAAAACCTTGTATCTTTCAAATTTTTCCATCTTCTATTGCTTATAGGATAATCTAAGCTAGTATCATCTCTCATTTGGGCTATTGTAAGAGCCCAGTTCCACATTCATCCTTTTTTTTTTAGTTTTTTTTTTTAATGCTTATTTATTCTTGAGACAGAGACAGTGTGAGCAGGGGAGGGGCAGAGAGAGAGAAGGAGACACAGAATCTGAAACCGGCTCCAGGATCTGAGCTGTCAGCACAGAGCCCAGTGTGGGGCTCGAACCCACGAGCTGTGAGATCATGACCTGAGCCGAAGTCAGATGCTCAACCGACTGAGCCATCTGGGCGCGTCCCCCTCCCCCTTTTTTTGTAATTGAGGTAAAGTTCATATAACCAACAGTTGACCATTTTATTTTATTTCATTAATGTTTACTTATTTTTTTAGGGAAAGAGAGAGAGAGAGAATGCAAGCAGGGGAGGGGCAGAGAGAGAGGGAGACGGAGAACCCAAGGCAGGCTCCAGGCTCTGAGCTGTCAGCACAGAGCCCAATGTGGGGCTGCAGCCTACAAGCTGTGAGATCATGACCTGAGCTTCAGTCGGATGCTTAACAGAGTCACCCAGGTGCCCCAACATTTAACCATTTTAAAGTGTGCAGTCCAGGGACACCAGGGTGGCTCAGTTGGTTAAGTATTTGACTTCAACTCAGGTCATGATCTCACAGTTCATGATTTTGAGCCTCACTTCGGGCTCTGTGCCGACAGCTCAAAGTTTGGAGCCTGCTTCGGATTCTGTGTCTCCTTCTCTGTCTGCCCCCCTCCCATGCTCTCACTCTGTATGTCTCTCTCTCAAAAACAAACAAAAACATTTAAAAAAATAAAGTGTGCAGGCCAGTGGCATATGGTACACT